>NW_006399867.1:6818435-6859955 GCF_000299155.1 Elephantulus edwardii | reverse complement strand
AAAAAAAAAAAAAAAATCCTTGCCTCCAAGGAGAAACTTGGTTTCACCCTTTGTTTCCAAGGCAGACCTATTCATTTTCTTGGCAGTCCGTGGTATGTTCAAGACTCTTTGGCAGCACAACTCGCAGGCATCAATTCTTCTTCTGTCACAGTTGCCTTATACAGGATTTAGCCTTTTGAGACTGATTTATTTAACACAGCATAATGTCCTCTAGATTCACCCATATGGTGAATCTTCCTTAACATTCTTTAGCATCCAGTAGTCTTCTATTGTGTGAATGTAACCTTGTACATCACTGCTTAACTGTTCACTGGCTGGTTGACATTAGTGTTTCCATCTCTTTGCTACTGGAAATACATTTTAATAAATGTAGGTGCGCACATAGAACTTTGTGTCTCCTCTTTTATTTCTTTAGGATAAATACCTCCCAGTGGGATTGCTGGCTCAAATATTTACATTTTCAACTTAAGGAAGCACCAAACTGCCTTCCACAGTGGTTATGGGATTTTGCATTCCCACCAGCAGTGTTTGAGAGTTCCAGTCCCTCCACACTCTCATCAGCATTTTTTTTACTGTCTCGTTGAATTTTGTGATTGTTGCAAAGCCCACTGCTGTTGCATCAGTTCTAACTCCCTTGGGTTCCCAAGGGTACAAATCATTATGGGAGCATGCTACCTATCTTTATTCAATGGCTGATGTATTTGAACCACCACCATTTTCATTAGAAGCCCAGAATGCTGTGAACTATGCCAAAAAGCCTCTTTACTAACTAATGGATATTACGAATACTGCATACTAATATTATACATTCATGAACTGCTCAATGTCATAAAGCTGGTAAATTGCTAATCAAGGATTGCTTTAGTTTACTCTAATTTCAAACTCCATCTCACATACTTTACGCACGTTGCCAGGAGGGACCAGTCCCTGAAGAGAGGCTTGGAAGGGTGGAGGAGGATCAGCTCAGAAGAGGAAGACCCTGGCTGAGATGGATGGACACCGTCACTAGCAATGGGGTGAGGCGTCTGGAGACGGTAAGGTCAGCTCAGGACAGGGCAAGGCTCAGAGCCACCGTTCACAGGGCCGCTATGAGTAGTAGTCGACTTGACAGCACATAACAACAACAAATCTGCAGGAACTGCACTGCGAATACAAACTACACTTCGAATCTACAGATTAAAGAAGAGCAATTTCCTGACTCTGAAAATCTGCTGTAAGGTCGCCTGTGAGTCAGTTCTGAGCTGATGTACACAACAATGATCTCAAATCCCAAGTTTAACTCCTACACCAAGCATCTCAATTAACAGCCAGTTTGTGGTCAGGTGCTATCGATTCAAGTAGGACTCACAATGAGCTTTTGCAGGACAGATCAGAATCGCACCAATTCCTGTGCCATCCTCATGCTCTCTAATGTACTTGAGTTCATTGTTACCACCGTGTCCTCCCCTACACTGACACTCTACCTTTCCCGCTTGATGTCTTTCTTCAGGGACTGCGGCCCTTCTGACAACATGCTCAAAGTACGTGAGACTTGAGTTTCACCATCCTTGCCTCTGAGGAGCCCTCTAGTTGAATTTCCTTTAAGACAGAGTTGTTTGTTCTTTTGGCAGTCCAGGGGATATTCAATACTCTGTACTAACACCACAATTCAAAGGAGTGAATTCTCTGATCTTTCTTATTCACAATCCAAATTTCAAATGCATACAAGCAACTGAAAATACCATGTGGGCCAGGTGCACCTTAATCTTCAAACTTACATACTTACTTTTCAGCACTCTTAAAAATTGTTATGTGCCGTCAAGTCGCTTGCCACTCATAGTGACCGTGTACAAAAGCCCTAAACACTGCTCTATCTTGTGCCAACCTTACCATTTCTGAACACTTTCTCCCACCACCCCAATCACAGAATCAATCAATCTCATTGAGGATCTTACTCTTCTGCGCTGTCCCTCCACTCTCCCAAATATGATTTCGCCCTCTAAGGACCAGTCCCTCCTTGCAGCATGTTCAAAGTATGTCAGACGAAGCTTCAGAATCCTTGACTCCAGGGAACATTCTGGCTTCACCTTCTGCAGGACAAACCTGTTCGTTCTCCTAGCAGTCCATGGTATCTTCTCCAGCACCACAGCTCAAAGGCATCAACTATCGTCCCTAGTCACTGTCCAGCTCTCTGATGCATAGCACATAATTACGAAGATATATAGCCTGGATCAGGCACACCTTAGTCTCCAGCCTGACGTCGTTGCTCTTCAGGACTCTGGAGAACTCCTCACAGCTGACTTTCCCAATGTAATTCATTTCTTGATTTCCTGGTTGCTGGTACCAAGTGTTTGTTAACTACTGAGTCAAGCAAACTAAAACTGTTAACTATTTCAATCTCTTCACCATCCATACTAATTATGAAAAAAAAAAATTAAAACTTTTCCTATTTTCAAAATTCTAAATATTCAACTTCTCTTGAAGTAGTAGATCTGGCCACACCAGCTTGCATTCCTGCGAGCTTGGTAAGGTTTGCCAGGTTCCTGAAGCCAGCGGTTCTTTTACCAGCCAAGGCTAATCCCATTTTTTCCTTCCTAAATCTTCTGCCAGCTTTTCTCATTTGTGTTAAGCAGCTTGAATAGACAATCTTTGGTTTGTAACAACAGACGCCAGTCTGTTTATTATTTTCTAGGATAATACTGAGGGGGTCCTTTTCTCAAGGGTTCTGATAAAAAGAAGGGGATGATTTTGCCTCCTACAACCTTGTCCACCTTTTACTTCTACGCATGAGACTTCTCAGGCCTCCTCCTTTTAATTCCCCACTTCACCCCTATCTTCCTTTCTTTTCAAAGAACAGGACTGCATGCAATTGAAATATCTGTTCCTTCCACTGAGTATAATATACTTGTGCTGTTGTTAATTTTTAAATGACTAAGAATTATTTTGTAAATGTTGATCATAAGCATCCTAAGCCCCATCTATCATGCTTTGCCACCACTGTAGGAAAATTAGTTGCTGGGCTGTATCTAGTTTAGCAAGCTAGCAGCCTTCCCAAGCTCTCTGTGCCTAACTGCTGGATGCTCATGGTCTATTGTGGGGAAGCAGGAGGAAGAGAAGATTAAGCTGTGGGCCTGTGATAAAGGCCACAGATGGGATACAGGGTGGGAGTGGGCCAAATGCTCTCTTTAAATAGACACAGAGAACAGACACTGTGGAGCAAGGATGTCACTCTTAAGACTATGGTATATCTGACCCAAGCCATGATATTTCTTTTAAATTGTCTGATCTGCATGCTAAAGTTAGACAGTGAATAAGACCAAACAAAGAACTGGCACTCTGAGTTGTAGTACTGGGACAAATATAGAATAAAACACAAAGTATAAGGCAATCTGTCTTAGACAAAGTGCAGCCTGAATGCTCCTCAGAGGTGAGCCTGGGGAAACCTCATCTCACATACTTTGGGCATTTTATCAGGAAGGGCTGGTCCCTGAAAGGAGGCATGCTTGGAAAAGGAGAGGGTCAGCAAAAGAGAGGCAGGCCCTTAACGAGATCGATTGACATTGTCGCAGTAGCTCCAACAATGGGTTCAAGTACAACTGTGAGGACAGAACAGCCTGAGAAGTACTTTGATTCTGTTCACAAAAGGTTGCTAGGAGTTGAAACTGACTGATTCTTGACAGGGACAATTTAGCAACAACTTACGCTCAGCAGAAAAGCCCTGGCAGCTCAGGAGGGGAAGATCACTGCCCTGGCAATCAAGAGATCTCTATTAAGAATGCGCATCTAGGGAGCTCTGGTGGCCTAGTGGCAAAGAAGTTGCACTGCAATTCCAGAGGTACGCAGTTCAAATCCACTAGATGCTCTGCTGGAGAAGGCGGGGCAATCTCCTGTACCAGTCAGATCCAACTTGATGGTACACCCATACAAAATAATAAAATACAATTAAAAAGAAAAAAGAATGCACATCCAGCGAGTTGGTTAAGAGCCTGCTCTGGAGTCACACAGAGACCTGGCTGTGCCTCTCAATTCACAGGCACTGAGACCTTAAGGAAATGACTTGACGGTGCCTCAGTTTCTTCGTCAGTAATAAAAAGAGGATGAAAATCTGGGGTCCTTCTGGTTTGACTCTCGGCTTGAGAATTTACATTTCCACCCAGATATACTGAATCAGCCTCGGTAGCATAAGCTATTTGTTAGGGTTAAACAGACAGCATACATACATGAAGCCCTCATACAGTTCCTGGCAAATGGTGAGTAAAACACACAAGGGCTGGAACCTGACACGGCTGCCTTGTTTTCCTGGGTCTTTTTGCTTTGAACAGGATGCAATCTTACTACTTTTCTATTGCTCCTTCTAGTTGAAAATATCGGCATTTTCCTTCTCTGACACATTTCCACCTTATACAGGTTCCTACTTTCACAAGTTTTATGTAGTAAGTAAGACATTTAAGCTACCAGGGATGTTACCAGACGTGTAAATTTTTCTAAAGGACTTTCCCTTCATTGGTTTTAGTTTCCTAATTTATAAATGAACATAAGCCTAGATGTTCTTGGAAAATTTTTCCAATTCTAAGGAGTTCTCCAGGGGAGCTTTGGTGGCCTAATGAAAAGGAGTTGCACTGCTAACCCCAAGGCAGGTGGTTCAAATCCACCAGCTGCTCCGCAGAAGAAGGACAAATCTCTTCCTGTGTAATTGACAGCTTCTGAAAACTCACTTCCAGGTCAGCTATGAGTCGGTTCTCAATCAAAGGGATGTAACAACAGAGCTCTCTGCTGGCCTGAATCTGGCATTTCAAACCCACCAGCTGCCCCTCAGGAGAAAGATAATCTCCTCCCCCAAACCAGCAGAGTTGAGACTGACCCAGTGACAATGACCGAGCGAAATTTGTATGAGTGTTCTTTTTTTTAAAAAAGTGTGGGTGTCCCGCTTGCTGACTTCCAGCTATTATTCTGAGAAGCTATAAACCCGTCTTAGGGTTTCCTTGTCATTTCGGCTGCTGTACATTAAAGCTTTTTCAGGGGCTGCACAGCAAAGAGCAGCTTCCCGGAATTCCTTCCACCTTAGTATACAGCACTTGGAATTCAACTCTTCCTTAGTGTTTCTTTATTATTTTATTAGAATGGCCACAATTCGGACGTCTACAGTACACTGTTTATGTAGCTGAATAAATTATTTTAAATCAGTACATTACCATAAATGTACCAAGTTTTGAAATGTCACATCTGCGTGATCATGCATGTCCCATGCATTTGCACCAATATCCCCAAGTTGCGTCACTCAGATCTGTGCTTATTCTTGCTGGGTCTCGGTGTGCACCACTGGGTGCTGGGGCAGGCGCTGTGGTGTCCCTCTCAGAAGGACCCAGCTTTTCCAAGAGCAATAGTGTGGACCTCGGGCATGCCAGGGGGGCTGGTGGTGACACTGGATTCTGCTTTGGTTCAGGCAGAGATGCAAGTGCCGACTATTGCTTGTGGGAACCACCTGACCCCAGCGCCTGGGCGAGCCCACGGGTGTTTTGACATCCCTGGGTAAGGCCAGCAGGCAGTTTCTGAAGCTCTGTTTCCTCCATGGGTCTAGAACTGAGGTTCGCAGTCTTCCAACATGCTGTCAGTGATATAGCTGGAAGCGAGATGGGATTCGTAGTAACTTTTCTCGTCAAAGGTGTTAACAGTCCAAGCAACCACCTGAATCCCTTTAGAAGACCACTTATTCAAGTAGGCCCTGAAGAGAGAGGGGGGGGAAACAATCCTGTTAGAATAATGATCAGCTGACTCAGGAATCTGTAACAAACTCCAGGTATAGAATTCACCGAGTACAGTCAGTGTCAAGTGTGAATCTCTCAACTGGCCTCTACAAATAGTCACTGAATGAATACATGCATGACTAAAAGAGCATGAAGTGTAACCGCTAGGGACTGTTGAGCATTAAAACAGGTGAAGTACCAGCACAACCGAGATATCACCTCATCCCAGTAACAATAGTTCAACAGGGTAGCAAACAACAAATGCTGGCGAGGTTGTGGAGCGAATGGAACTCTTATTCACTATTGGTGGGAGTGTAAAATGGTACATCCACTAGGAAGTATGGCGCTTTCTCAAAAAATTGGAAATAGAAGGGGAGCTCTGGTGGCCTAGTGGTAAGGAGTTGCAACTACAATCCCAGAAGTGCACGGTTCGAATCCACCAGATGCTCTGCCAGGGAAGGAGGGACAATCTCCTCCTGTACCAGTCAGATCTGATTTGATGGTACACTCACACAAAAATAATAAAATTAAAAAAAAATTAAAATTAAAAAAAAAATTGGAAATAGAAATACCATTTGACCCAGCAATTGCAGTACTGGGAATATACTCTAAGGAAACCTGAACTCGCACCCAAGCAGATATATGCTCACTTATGTTTACTGCTGCGTTGTTCACAACAGCAAAGAGATGGAAACAACCCAAGTGCCCATCAACAAATAAATGGATAGAAAAGCTGTGGAATATTCATGCAATGGAATACCATGCAGCACTGAAACATGAGGAACTCATAAACAAAATGGGTGACCCTGGAGGACATTATGCTGAGTGAACTACTTCAGTCACAAAAGGACAAATACTATACAATGCCACTATTATAAAATAGGACTGACATTGCGGTTTGGGGGGAAACTAAGAAAAGAGGGAGTTATAATGAACACTGCATTGGAAAAGATGAGGGAGAGAACTGTTTAAAAGGAATATATAATTGGGCATTATTTACATGCCAACAGTCCAGAATAAGAGGAGCATAGCAAAGTGGACTGGGACGGGGGAACTGTGCAACAACGAATGAATGGAAATCCAAGTTTTCTGTAAACTTTTGTTAAAATCGTAATAAAAAATTATTAAAAAACCCAGCTAAAACAATGCCAGAGGAGAGATTCCGAGACTGACTGCAGGTGCAGAATGGAGAGTTTGTTAGCAACAACGGAGCAGAACCCATGGTGTATAAGAAAACAGGAGAGACGGAAAGGGATGAGGTACTCTCACTGTAGCTCTGCCCTATATCCCGTGTGGGCTTCCAAAGGAGTTATTCCCAAGAAATGTAACCCTCTTTCATCATCGTTTAGCACACTGACTTTATCTTGAATATGCACTGAAACCCAAAACTACCCCATCACTCTGCTTTGGAAGCACTTTGCTTGAACTTCTCCACTTCGGAAGCCAGTGGCCTTGCAGCTCAATAAAGGCACAATGGGCTTTGCAGTTGGAGCTGATACACGTGAGCCAACGTTACTCCTTCCTTTCTAAGAGCATTCAGGAGAACATACAAGACCTTCCAACTTACGGAGACACAAAATCCTTCTGCATGAGGAATGCTGAAATTCCACACAGGTACCACAAGATGTTATGCATGCTCCAATCCAGCAAAATGTCCAATATCACAAACATGGAGTGTTTCCCCAAAGAATCATAACGTGGCTTCCCGTCTCCTGTATAGCTAAGGCTCCAAGGTCTGTGCGTTAAAGCTGTTATAATGTTCTGATCTGCTTGTCTCACCTGAAAAGAAATTTTGGAAAATAAGTAGTCAGACCCTAACTACAACATTTCTCACTTGTTCTTAGAGCTAGCCACCATGCTCCTCTACCAAGATGCTCATGTGCAGTATCCGTGCCCCATGTCTATTCAACAAATACACTTTATCATAAACTCGTCGAGAAAATAAATGTGAGTGATGTAAAATATTTAATATACAGTATTTGTTGTTATGTGCCATCAAGTCTCCTGCAACTCATAGCAACCCAAAGTACAGCAGAGCTCTGAACCCCACTCTGTCCTGAGCCAGTTTCACAAATTCTGATACACCAACCCACATTGCTCCAGTTACTACACCAATCCATCTCACCAAGGGCCTTCCTCTCCTGGGCGGTTCCCTCCACTCTGCCAGGCATGATGTCCTTCCCCAATTCCCTCCTGGCCACGTGACCAAAATATTTGAGGTGCAGCTTCAAAATCCTAGCCTCCATGGAGAAACTTGGTTTCACCCTCTCCAAGACAGACCTATTTGTTTTCTTGGTGGTCCGTGGTATGTTCAAGACTCTTCTCCAGCACACATCGATTCTTCTCTGTCATCCTTAGTCACTGTCCAGTTCTCTGACGTATAGCAAGTAATTGCAAAGACCATGCATGGCCTGGATTAGGCGCACCTTACTCTCTACTGGCATCGTTGCTCTTCAGCACTCTGGAGAGGTCCCCGACAGCAGATTTTCCCAATGAAATTCATCTTTTGATTTCCTGACTGCTGGTGCTAAGAGTGTTGATTGCGGAGCTGAGCAAGCTGTAATTGTTAACAACCTCAATTTCTTCTCCATCTATCATGGGGCTGCCAACTGGCCCAGTGGTGAGAATTTTTGTTTTCTGGATGTTGAGCTTCAATCCATATTGAAGACTAGAGTCTTTGACCTTCTGCAGCAAGTGCTTCAGGTCTTCTTCAGTTTCAGCAAGCAAGGGTGTGTCATCTGCATAATGTAGGTTGTTGAAGAGTCTTCTTCCAATCCTGATGCCACATTCCTATTCATAAAGCCTAGCCTCCAGAATGATCTATTCTGCATATAGAAAGGGTATGGAGACAGGCTGCATCCCTGATGCACTCCTTTTCTGATTCTGAACCGTGCAGTGTTTCCCTGCTCTGTTCTGAGGACTGCTTCCTAGAACAAGTTTCACATAAATAGAATCAAGTGTTCTGGGATTCCCATTTTCCTCAAGTTTAGCCATAATTTATTATTATCCACACAGTTAAATATCTTTGCATAGTCAATGAAACATAGATAGACATTCCTCTGGAACTCTCTGCTATCTGCCAAGATCCATCTGACATCGGCAATAATGACTAGTGCCAAAACCTCTTCTAAACTCAGTTTGTACTTCTGGTAGTTCTCAATGTACTGTTCAGTCATTTCTGGATGATCTTCAGCAGGATTTTGCTAGTGTGTGATATCAGTGACACTGTTTAATAATTTCCACAGTAAGGTCACCTTTTTTTTAGAATGGGAAGAAATACGAATCTCTTCCAGTCAGGTGCTCAAGCAGCTGTCCTCCAGATTTAGCACAACTTGGTGAGCACATCTAGGGCAGCATTTGTTTGCTGAAATACGTCAATTGGTATTCCATCAATTCCAGTGGCTTTATTTTTAGCCAAGTCCTTCAGAGCAGCCTGCACTTCCTCCATCACCCTTGCCTCTTGATCATAAGTTGTTTCTTGACAATTTTCTGTGTCAGCCACTTCTTTTTGGTAAAATGACTCAGTATACTCCTTCCATTTTCTTTTAAAGCTTCTAGAATCATTCTATATTCTGGCCATAGCATCCTTAAGCATTGCAACGCATGGCTTGAATTTGCTCTTTAGTTCCTTTAGCTTAAGAAATGCAAAGCTAGTTTGGCTCTTTTGATTTTCAGACTTCATCTCCTTGCACATTTCATTTAATACTTTGCCTTGTCTTCCAGAGCAGCATAAACATTGTGTGTGTGTGTGTGTGTATATATATATTATAGTACATGCCAGTTTAAGAAAGGTTTGCAAGCAGGAGTGGTATCCACTTCCTAAAGAACATGCCTCTGGAAACTAAATGATGATAATTATAGAAAGGTTTCAGGTCTTTTGTTCATATGGTCACTATGAGCTGTGCTCAACTCGACAGCAATCAACTACAACAACATACATTAAATAAAACATAAATATAATAATACAGTATAAATTTACATTTCCAGCAGTCAGAAAATAAGGAAACACATTGCACTGGAAAAATCTGCAATTAGGGAACTCTCCAAATTACTGAGGAGTAATGATATCAGCTTGAGGACTAAGGTGCATCTGATTCAGGCCACAGTCTTTCTGATCACTTGCTATGCATCTGAGAGCAGGACAATGAATAGGGATGACAGAAAAAGAATTGATGCCTTTGAACTGTGGTCCTGGAGAAGAGCACTGAACATCCCACGGACGGCCAAGAGAACAAACAAATATGTCTTGGAGAGGGTGCAGCTGATATGCTCTTTGGAGGATGCACCTCACATGCTTTGGGCATGTTGCTAGGAGGGGCTATTCCTTGGAGAAAGACCTGATGTGGGGAAGGGTGGAGGGTCAGCAAAGGAGACGAAGACCCTCAACCAGGTGGACAGGCACAGTGCCCGCTGCAATGGGCTCTTGTGTGTCAGGAAGTGTGAGGATGGTGCAAGAAAGAACAGGGTTCAGATCTTTTTGTTCATAGGGTCATTATGAGTTGTACTTGACGGCACTTAACAACAACAACAACTCTTTAGAACATATCCTTCAAAATCTTAAAAGTATCAATCTTATCTTTAAAATAAGAGAAGTTTATATAACTCAGATGTATTGCCATCAAGTCGATTCCAACTCAAAGTGACCCTATAGAACAGATATAGAAAATCACAGTATTTTCATGGCGATAGTTGTAGCAGGGCTTCAGGCCTTTTGTTCACAGGGACGCTCTGAGTCGTGCTTGACTCGACGGCAATCATCAACAAGAAGTCCTTACACAAACAGGCTACAATACATTTCTCTTACAGAACTACGAGTTTGGTTCAAATCGCCCAACTTCTGGTTAGCACTCAAGTGCTTAACACGTTGCTGCACACTTAAATGCACAACCGTGCTTAGAAACACATTTTGCCGTCATTTGCGGCAACGTGTTAGTAACCACTGTGCCACCCATGAAATTTACAAGTTCAGGGTCAAATTTTAATACATATGTAGTCATCCCCTAAGATGTCGTCTGATATGATCAGCCCTGACCCATCACTGACCCCCCCAACGGATTTTCAGAGGCAGTAAATTGCACGAGAGGAGGCTGCCCATCCTTCTGGGGAGCAGCTGGTGGATTCAAGCTGCCTATCTTTGGGATTACAAAGCAGCTTCTTTGGAAATCTGATACTAGATACTTCAGGGTAATGACTTTTAGATGAAATAACATTATTATGGCTGTGGCTTTATTTTTAACATTTCAGTGAAGAGCACAACGCATAATGCACTGGGTCACAACAAGTCTCTGTGTGTTGTATTTTTTTTCAAGTGAATTACCTTTAAAGACACTTACTACAATTGTACGGATGAAATGCTATCCAATATTAGCTTCAAAGTAATACTGGGGAAGTTAAATGGAGTGTGGATGAACCCAGCTGGATGTTGGTATGAAGATGGGAGGTGGTTCATTATGTGTCTCTCACGATTTCTGTGTGGATTTAAGATTTCCTTCAATAAATTCATTAAAAAGGAAAGAAGGAAAAGATATATTGAACTACTGGAATTACAGCTATGTGATCCTATTGTGTTTATAGAGAAAATGTAACAAAATAATCTGAATAAGCCGCTAATCCACACCACTGAGCTCTGTCCTGTAAGGCTTCCCAGGCTGTCATCTTGACGGAAGCAGACTGCCACATCTTGCTTCCAGGGAGCTGTAACTGCTGACTTTTTACTGGCTACTGAATGTTCTACCACTGCATCATCTCAATTCCTTGAATGAGCCTATAAAACTCAAAAAACTCATATAACTTCTATGACTTACAACTGACCCTCCAGGGGGTTTCTGAGGCCGTAAACTGCACAAGAGGAAATGATCTCTTTCTCCCAAAAGAAGAAGAGTAGCTGGTAGATTTGAACAAGCAGACTAGTCCGGCCTTTGCAGCAAAAATCCTACCAGAGCTCCATATTTAATGAGCCTACAGACGACACTGGGGGTTCTTGTGTCTTAGTGGTAAGAAACAAGAGCTGCAATCCCAAAGGCACATGGGACAAGGATGGGTAACCTCCTTCTGGGCCATTAACTCCTCTAAAAGCCAGCTGGAGGGTCAGCTCTGAGTCGGTTCTGACTCGACAGCACACAATGATGACAATATAAAGAAAAGGGTGCGATGGATGATGATATTACTATATCATTCCTGAATATCTCTTAATTATTTAAAAAAGAAGTTTCTTATTTGTGACGTCCGTTCAAGTCCATTTAATAGGCATCTATCTGTGTTATCTTTAGGCCACTGCTGTTATTACCAACCACCATATGGGTTTGAGGATGGCGGAAATTATGAGGATGGCAGGATCAGCCCAAGATTCAATCTGTTGGTCACAGGGTCACTACAAGTTGGACTTAACTCAATGGCATCTCACAACAAGAATACAATAACAACAATAACAAGAATACAATACAACATACAACAGAGCCATTGGGGTTTACCTTATAAATAACTTCTGGCAAGAAAGAGCAGACGATACTGTTATTATATAGTTGAGGAAACTCCATAAAAGCTTTCTTTAGAGCAACGGTAGCCTGTAAAACAAAGAGATGCATGTATTTGAAATCGATTAAAATGTGATAGTCCCAGCCAGTTACTATTGTACATTACGTCAATGAAGAAATGAGAAGTTTACTAGTATATGAAAATACGGACAAAAGAGTATTGGTAGCCTTTATTATCTCTGAGTTACATTTTAAATTCACATCAGCAGTAGACAAGTCAAGAAGCTCACGTTCCCCTCCCATCTTTCAGAAAGTGTAGTTGACTGGGAGCCAGGGAAGGCTTGAAGCAAAATCCTTATCTAATATCCTGGTTTAGGGAGCTCTGGTGGCCTAGTAGCAAAAGCTGTGCTGCAGTTCCATAAGGCACGCAGTTTGAGGCCACCAGCTGCTCTGCTGGTGAATGATGGGCAATCTCCTCCCATGCAATTAACTGGCTCTGAAAACCCGCCAGAGGTCAGCTATGGGTTCCGACTCTGGTACACAACAACAATATCCTGGTTTAGCCACCAGGAAATGCTCTTTTACACCCTCAACTCTTATTACTCTTCTGATTTTCATCAACCAGCCTCGAAGCAATGGAGTTAGGGGGCAAAGAGTGTATGAGGGAGAAGGAAACCTAGAAAAGTCAAGTCTTTCCAACAGGAGCAGAAATCTCCTTTTATACAAGTAGTCGAGCTAATAAATGAAAAAATGTTAAAATCACAGTGCTGAGAGTCTGCAACCTCTCCTGACTTGTCAGATCTGGCCACTGAGCATCAACAGTATCTAACAGCAACAAAAAGTGTTAACCGAATGCTATGTGGGTGGTTTGTAGTAGTGCTGCAGTGGAATACTTGATATATTGCTAATTTTTGGAAGGACTCACACACTCATAATCAAATAAAAGCAGTAAGATGGATTAAAAAGACAACAGAACTCATCCATGCCATGCCTCCCCTTTACAAATGTGAATGCCAGCTATTTAACCAATTTTTTTTCTTGTTATGTGAACTAACATGTTGTTATTATGTACCGTAAAGTCAGAAACAACTTACAGCTGACCTTCCAGTGGGTTTTAAGAGGCTGTAAATTGCATGGGAGGAGACTGCCCATCTTTCTCTGCAGAGAAGCTGGTGGGAGCACTAATATTTAATTCCCACAACAACCTGTTATAAGAAACTACCATTTTGCCTATGAGAAAATCAAGGTTTATCAAGGTTAAGTTTGTAAAGCCTGTGATCTTGGCTACAGTATTGTTTATAATTTGTTGCCACTATTTGTCCCTCTATACCACCAACATGGTGAATTCTGTTACTGTGCTCTAAATCATCTTGGCAAAACCCATTTTAGCAACTACCCAGGGGTACAAATAACTGGATTTCCCTTTCTTTTTTAAAAATCTACATGTAGCTCCCCAGAGATGGAGCACATTGCCGCGACCACCTATAGGGCTTATTAAAAAGTATTCCTAAAAAAAAAAAAAAAAGTATTCCTTTGATCCCATTCTAGTTAAGTTTGAGCACCTCTTTTTGAGCTGGTCTGGCCAGGAATCTTAATTTTTAATAGGTGACTTAAAATGTCTTAATATTAACATTTAATATCTTCTATTTCTAATAGGTGCTTTATTTAATCAAGTGATGGTCATGCAAACGAACTGGGAAATGTAGACAATATACATGTGTAAATTAACCAGAATCAACTAGTTAGAGCATTATTCTCTCTTCAAATATGGAAATTGTACTAAAACAAAAGTGTATCTTTCAGGCTCATTTCAGAGCAAACAGTCTGATTTATATTTTAGAATTTATTTCTTTAAAAAAAAATGACATCTTTAGAATCCCTCAACCAATAGATGGTCATTAATTATAACTATTGATGGGGTGAGAGCCAGCTACCTCTTTGGCCAAACGGAAAAAGAAATATTTGCATACGAAAAGCCGGTTATGAGAGAATATATATAATCTGAACTGTATCTTTACATTCATTTTCATAGTGATCATAGGGGCCTCTGGGTGCACAGTCCACAGGGAGGCACTGCCAACCCTCAAACAGCATCTCTCAGGCAGTTCAAATGCACCAGTGGCTCTGGGAGGAAATGTGGGCATCTCCTCCCGTGCCATCTCCCACTACCGAAAACCTGAGGAGAGGGTCAGCAATGAGCTGCTTCGTCCTCAACAGTAGTGAGTGAGAATACGAGTTCTCAGGAGGAGAAGTACCTGCTTTAAAATTTAAGGAAAATTTTTAGGAATGTTAGAAATAGTGATGAATTCTGGTGGCCTTGTGGCAAGAAGTTGTGCTGCAATCCTAAAAGCACAGGGTTCAAGGCCACCGACTGCTCAGTAGGAGAAGGATGGGCAAGCTCCTCCCATGTGATTAACAGCCTCTGAAAACCCTCTGGAGGGTCAGCTATGGGTCGGTTCCAACTCGAGGGTACAGAACAATAAAGGCATTCTGAAAGGAAAAGGTAATTTTCTGATAAAGTATAATTATGCAAATCATGGAATAACAAAACTATCATAAATCACTCAAAAGAGATTACATCTATGTAAGAGATACCCTGCCAGAACTCAGCAGCTTTAAATGTGGGACTTTTCTTTCAATTTATTCCATAGTTGCTCATCTAAGACTTTTAATAGACGGATACCATGAGCTGACCTTGCACTCAATTTCTCAACTGCTATTTATGAGGCTAAGAGGTCTGCTTCCCAAATGCCTCTTGACTCTTTCACATCTTTTGTAAATGGTTTCACCCACCAGTTAGGTCCCCATAATGATTATATCTGGGAAACCCTATAGCAATTTTAGAAGGTTGCCATGAGTTGGAATCTACTTGTTTAGCAACTGAGATTTGGGTTAAATGCTCTAGGGAAAGAAAAGAATCTTGACTCGTAAATAAATATATTACCATTTATAAAACAACCATTTAAGAGAAAAGAATAATAATATATAGTTAATTTTAGAAATGACTAGCAACTAAATGTCTTTTGTTTTGACAACATGAAACCTGGACAGCGTCCATGGTGTAAACCGTACCATGTTTGCGTGGCCTTTGACGTCAAAGTAGATGGTGAGGTTATGGCTGAGGCACTCCACAATGGCCTCCCTCAGGGTGGGGATCTTCTCATCCGGGAAAGCATTCCTACAAGAAAGCAAGAAGAAACAGCTAACAGGGAAAAGAGGAAAAGATACTCCTCAAGGGTAGAAGACATCCAGAAAGGGTCTCTGAACCAAACAGAAAGGTGCATTCTCCTCAACTTCCTTTATCAATCAGCTCACAGTCTAAGGATAATGACTGCTGGAGCTTGAACTAATTTACAGACATTCTCGACTTTGACGGAATACCAACAACACTGACTTTAATTTTTAGGAAATCACTGGATTAATAATGATCCCAACAAACAATGTATGTCACCTGTGGAGACAGCAGAGATTTCATTTAAAAACTGTTATTCCTCCAGGAAGGAAAAATTCCTAGGAAAACACCTTTCCATCATACTTACTATGTGCCACTCTCACTCTCACTCTTCTGTGATGGAAGAGAAAAACAGAGATGTCTTTTTTAAAAAAAGACTCTCTATACTTGGAAAAGTAGAGAGTTAGCAAACAATAAGAAGACCCTCCATGAGATGGACCAACACAGTGACTGCAACCATGGGCGGGACATGGGGACGACTCTGAGGATGGTACAGGACACGCCAAGGTTTCACTCAGTTGTTCACAGAGTTACTATGAATTACAATCAACTTGACAGCACACAAAGGTAAACAGATTTTCCAGTATTAGTAAAAAAAGGCCATAAAAGAGGAACTTAAAGAACTACATTGCAAAGTGCACTAATGAGTTCACAGATTTCAGCAGCCCTCCTGGCACAGTGCTGCCAACCAAAAGGTGCGGAGTTTGAATTTACCCGCTACTCTATATGAAAGATACGGTAGTCTGTTTCCATAAAGACTTAACAGCCTTGCTAAGCCTATGAAGCATTCCACTCTGACCTTGAGTCACTGTGAGTCATAACAGACTTAAGGGCAGTTGGCTCTGTGTGGCTGACCCCAATTCCAAGGATTTTATAAGTGTGGTATAAAGAGGAGGGTGTGGGCTCTGTGGTCATGTAAGTTTGGGAAAGCCAAGGGAAAATAAAGGCAAGAATTTATTGATGCGAATGTACTGTCTGTACCGACATGATGCCCTGTGTGGCATTCACAGAATGTGCGCCTCAAACTTATCTGACCAAAGAACTCTTCTCTTAGGGAGCTTCTTAAGGGTTTAGTTCTGATGTACCTATTTTTAGAAGGTACTAGTTTAAATACAGCAGGAAGTGATTACACTAGGCCTTCAGAGGAACTTTCATCCTTATGGTACTGAGAAACATCAAGGGCGAGCACAGATGGTATGGCACAGTGGGAGTTTCCCTGGACTAGAAATTGGGATGTCTAGACTCTAGTTTTAGCTTTCCTGATCTTAAATAGGTCATTTAGCTTTTCTGGAATTATTTTCAAAAGCAGGATTCATCCAGATCTGCACTGTCCAATATAGTAGCCACGCCTGGCTATTTAAATTTAAAAAGTGAAAATTAAGTTCCTTTAATATGAGTAATGTTAGAATAAGGATAATAGCAATAATCGGAACAAGTTGTGTACTGCCGAGTGGACTGGGGGGGGGGGCAGGGAGAGGGTGGGAGGAAAATGTGCCACAATGAATGAATGAATGAATGAAAAAAAAAAACAACTTTCTATAAAATTTGTTAAAATCACAATGTAAAAAAATGAATAATAAACATAATGATAATCATTAAACAAGATGTGGAATAATGTCAAAATGGTGTTTTGTTATGTGTATGTTTGCTACAAGTTAAAAATTCAGTTCTTCAGTTTGACTAGCTACATTTTAAAGATTCAATAGCCACATGGGACCATCATATTGAGTGGCACAGACACAGAACATTTCCATCATTATAGAAAGTTCTATTTTAGATGGCTTCTAAGATACTGTCTACTCTTAGAATTGTACAATTCCTTCTAAGCTTCTTACTAATCTCTGAAGAATAAAAAGGGCTAAATTTAAAAATGTTATTAATACTTGAAGATGAAAAAAAAAACCCCAACCCAAACTGCACCACACATAATTTGGTTTTTGGTGTAGCTGAAAGCAAAATGGTTGACAAACAAACCTTTGGATTTGCTCTGAGCCTCAGGATTCTGGAATTTACATTAAGCACAAAGTTAACTGTCATATTAGTTGACTGGACAGAGTATCGTGTTAAGAATAATGTCAAGGCCAAATTTAGCCCCAGCAGGAAAGTATTTAAAAAAACAAACCAAACCAAACACACTGTAATTCTGTTACTTGGGAAACTTGTGTATACAGTTCAAAACAAAGCCTCTCCTGGAGCATAAAACCTAATTAGAAGGTACCAGTGTTCATGCATGATCTTCACACAAGGGGAAAGGTATGTTTAAGTGACAATAAACAACCTACCTCAGCCTGTGATTTGCTGCAGGATTAAGTTTCCTAATTTGTTCAAATGTCAAATCACACAGTCGACCAGTCCCATTAGTCGTCCTGTCCACTGTGTTATCATGCATTAAGACAGGAATCCCGTCAGAGGTAAACTCCAGGTCCAGCTCCACACCTGTCGCTCCATTCTTAGCTGCCTTAACAAAAAACATCAACAATATCAATGTCATATGGCCACAGAAGTAATTTTGTAGTCTAGACACTCTGAAGACAAACACGGCTGGTTCCTTCCCTGTCCCATAACAAACAGCAATACAAACATGCTCCTGTTCTTCTGAAATGTTACTTTTACTTCCATCACTTAAAATGGCCATTCCTCACTCTTACTGCCCCTACAGTGGCAAATGAGGAGATTTCTGGAACTTCTGGAATGTTCTTAATGGCTCACGTATATTTAAACACATTCCCCTGATTTATTTAAACACATTCCCCTGATTACCTATATTTGGTGCAGGAGTCCCTTGAGTTTGCTGATGAGTCAGATATTTCATCACTTTGGCACAAACAAGTTAATATGATTTCGTTGTGGTTGGTTTAACCCTACTCTCTTTAAGAAAAACCCCAAGCTGGTTTCTAGAGAGATTTTACCTCATGTTTCTGGCAGAGCACGAACTGCTGGCCAATAAATCATTAAGTCTGATGAAGTATAATAAAATTGCTTAAAAAAAGATAAGTTTGTTGCTCAAATTTATAAGTGATACTTTTCTGAGATACACACTATTATCACGTTTGCATCCTCAACACAGTGAAGATGAGAAATGTTCACTATAATCAAGGCTTTTATTATAACTTCGTTTTCTTAAGATTATGGTCTATTACAAATACATAGAATAACACATTAAGATTTAACAGGTGTTAGCTTTTTGCCATAAGGAATGCTGGTGGTACAGTGGAGGTGAGCCGTTTGTACCCAGTAGCCACTATGCAGAATAAAGACGTGGCAATCTGCTTCTGTAAAATCACTGCCTTGGAAACCACCGAGGCAGGTCTACACTGTCCTGTGGGGTCACTATGAGTTGGCATCAACTTGAAGGCAACCAGCTTGGCTTGGTTTCATCTTTCACTTCACATTTTTAACTCTGTGTTATAGTATGTATCAGAACTTCATTCCTTGTGGATTGCTGAATAATATCTCACTAGGGAGCTATGGTGGCTTGGCGGTAAGGGCTGGGCTGCAGTAGTTCAAATCCATAAGCCGCTCATGGGAGAAAGAGAAGGAATCTCCTCTCTCATAGCTTATAGCTTCTGAAAACTTGTTGGAGGGTCAGCTATGAGTTGGTTCTGACTGTACAGCACATAAAATAATAATATCCCACTGCATGGATCTATTATATTATTTTGTTTATCCCATCATCAATTGATAGATATTTGTGTTGTTTTTACTTTCTAGCTAATATGAATAATTTTTTGGATAATATTCATTTTGTGTAGACATGTCTTCAATTCTTTGGGCTATACACCTATGTATGAAACAGCTGGGTCACAATATAATCTAACCGTTTAAGAAACAGTCATACCATTTTCCACAAGTGGGTTGTGATTCCAATTTCTCTATTTCCTCATCAAGACTTAGTATTGTCTTCATTTTTGAACCCAGGTAGTTCCCAATCTATAACAAGGCTCTGTTAGGACATAAATACGTTGTTCTGACATAACTCTTCTCCTAAATTCTAATGTAAGTCAAATAACTTTTTAAAAATTTTTAGTACTCCTACATGCTGTGGAGTATTCCATCATGTGAATGTACCGCAATTTTTAAATGCATTCTATTGTGATTAGACATTTGGTCTGTTTCCATGTTCTTGCAATGGTGAATAATGCAATTATAAACATTGGTGTACAAATCTCTGTGTTTTAGTTCTAATTTTCTCATGGTATATTCCAAGCAGTGGAATACTGGGTCATATGGAATTTCTATGTTCAGCTTTTTGAGGAAATGCTAAACTGCCTTCCAGAGTGGTTGTACCATTTTACAATCTCACCAACAGTGTATAAGAGTTCCTATCTCTCCACATCCTCTCCAACATTTATTACTTGCTGCCCTGTTAAACTTTGTCACTCTTACTGGAGTGAGATGGTACCTCATGATGGTTTTGATATGCATCTCTTTTATTGCCAGTGATTTTTAGTATTTCTTTATGATGATGAACAATGAGTATTAAAATTACAACCTAACTTGGGAAGGAGTGTAGAGCATTATGCTAAGTGAACTAACTCAGTCTCATAAGGACAAATAGTATATAAGACCATTATTGTAGAAATAGAAAGAAAAGTAGTACAACATGTATGAGGATGGGGTGGGGGTAGAAGCAGAGGAGTATGGATAGGCAGAGGGGTAGTAATCTAGCTGCACAATTTGATGGGTGGAGGGAAGGGTGGGTAATGGAGACGGGAAAGATTCAGTGTGAAAAACAATGTATATGAACTTTGTAAGTAAACCAGTATAAAATAAAAATTTTATTTAAAAAAATTTAATACTTACTGCTATATATATATATAGCAGAGATCTGAATAGTAAAAACACTAAACAGCACAGAACGATAACATCAGGACATTATGCGCCGTAGCATTATAGATAGTATGTATTAATGACGTTAAGACATGCAAAACACTGACAGCCAGAGTGCAGTTGTCATAACTTAACAGTGCTGGCAAAAGATGACTACACTTACCTTCCTTAGTGGGTATGAATGGTTATTTGACTGTAGTTTTGATTTGCATTTTCCTGATGACTAATGAGGTTGATAAGCTTTTCATATACATATTGGCTATTTGCACATTACAATCCTCAAACAAATATTTATTTGCCTGCCATGTATCACGCACTCAATAAATACTTTATATATCAGGCACTCAATAAATACTTTTTTATAGTAGTGAGGATAGTGGTGGATAAGAGAAGAAAGATCTGGGCCCTCAAAGATCTTACATTTCACTGGTAGAAACACAAATGTGTTTGTAATTAAGTTATAACAGTGACAGTGATTTTGAAGAGAAAATAGTGCACACTGTGAACTGAAGGAGCTCTGGTGGACTAGTGGTAAGAAGGTACACTGCAATCCCAAAGGTATAAGGTTTGAATCTACCAGCTGCTCTGTAGAGGATGGGTAATCTTCTGTGTGATTTACTGCCTTTGAAAACCTACTGGAGGGTCAGCTTTGGGTTGGTTCCAACTCACTGGCACACAGTAAGTAACAATGCTGTGAAGGTGAATGTGGGTGGGATCACTAGACAAGGAGCCAGAGAAGCCCTCTCTGAGAAGATGACATCTGAGTGAAGGCCTCACAGATCAAATGGAGGGAGTCATGCGAAGATCTGAGCCAAAAGTTTCCATGTAGAAGTCCCTTGGCACTTGAGTACTTGGTTTCAGGACTCCTCTCATGGATACCAAAACATGCATGCTCGAGTCTCTTACTGAAAACGGCACAGTATCTGTGTATAATCCAGGCAAGCTCTCTAGACTACCTACCTATAGTTAGGTACTGTTTAGTCAATCTGACTCACAGCAAATCTATGCACAACAGAACAAAACTTTGCCAGCTTCTGAACCATCCTTGTAACTGCTGAAGCCCAGTGGTGCAGGCCCTCTGCCAACCCAATTTGTTGAGGATCTTCCTTTTTTTAATGACCATCTACTTTACCATTTACTAAGAACGAGATCCTTCTCTAGGGACTCCTTGATAACATGTCTGAAGTACATAGGAATTCTTACTATCTTGACCCCAAGAAGCATTCTGACTGTACTTTTTCCAAAAAAGATTTGTTCATTGTTCTGCAAGCCCAAGGTTGTTGTTGTTAAGTGCTGTTGAGTCGAGCACTATTCATAGCGACCCTATAAACAAAAGACCTGAACTTTGTTCTAAAACTATCATCATTTCTCTATGTTCATGGAGTTTCCAGAGGCATGTGGTTTAGGAAATCAATGCCACTCCTGTTTCCAAACCTGAATCCATCTGGGAGTTCCACCAAATACTGTCCACCATGGGTAACCATTATGGCGTTTGACGCAGCGTTCAGCATCACAGCAACCCCAAGTTACTTCAGTACAGCAAATAGACCAGTGTGATATCACTTAGAAGAAAGTTCATCCCCAAATCAATTAACACTAAGCCACAGGGTGCTGGCTGACTGTAAGCCAAGAAACTTCCAGCTCATAGCTCACTGTTAACTAAGTCTGCACTATAATATCTACCCTTGACAAAATGGGTTGACATAGTGACTGTGGCAATAGGGTCAAGGTGTGTCGGGGTGGTGAGGTTGGCTCAGGACGGGGCAGGATTCAGAGCCATTATACATAGGGTAGCTACCTGACAGCACATAAGGCCAACATATGTAAGTGTTAAGTAAATTGCAGTTTATATTCCCCCTTAGCTTTTGAGCAATTGCTCTGGCTACTTACTTAACTTTTCAGAAGCCTTTTCCTCTTAACTGTCATTAAGTACCAATTTATAGTGACTATTAACAACAGACTGAAGCCTTGCCTTATCCTGTCCCATCCTCAATCTCTACCATATTCAAGCCCATTGCTACAATCACTCTTCCAGTCTCATCTAGTTGAAAGACTTCTTTTTCAATGATCCTCTACTTTCTTCAGCATGATGTCTTTTTCTGAGGACTGATCCCTCCTAATAATATGCCCAAAATAAGTGAGACAAAATTCCCCATCCTTGACTCTAAGGGTCATCTTGGTTGCACTTCCTCCCAGACAGATTTGTTTGTTCTTTTGACAGTCCATAGGATAGTCAATACTCTTTCCCAACACCACAAGGCTAAGGCATCAATTCTTTTTCAGTATTCCTTACTCACTGTTCAATTTTGCACAAGTATGAGGCCGGTTAGGTCTGGTGCACCTTAGTCTTTAAATAGCATCTTTGCTCTTTAGCACTAGAGTTCCCTGACAGCATTGCAAAATTTCTTTAGGTTTCTTGACCATGGATGTTGACTGTGTATCTAAGTAAACTGATGTCATCAAAACTTCAGTTTGGGGGAAGGGAGCTCTGGAGACCTAGTGGCAAGACTCTGCACTGCAATCCCAGAGGTATGTGGTTCAAATCCACCAGATGCTTTGCTGGAGAAGGAGGGGCAATCTCTTCCTGTACCAGTCAGACCAGATTTGACGGTATACACACACACACACCCCCTTCAGGATTTGTTTTTATCATCCATCATAATGTCAATTGATCCAGTTGTACGGATTTTTGTTTTCTTTATGCTGAGGTATAATTCATATTAATACTGAATTTCTACATTTTATTTCTTCTTAAGACCAGGAAATAATCTGGTACAATGTTTATTATCATTACTGTTTATATTAAAGGATGCGAAACAGAATGGAATTTCACTGTACAGGAATTTCCTTCCAGAAACACAGGATATGAGCCATTGCATGCTATGTGTATTTCACATATACTTCCTCAATCATTTAATATGACTTATATTCAACCAGACAAGTTTCTATTTATAATACTACATCCATCAGTAAATATTTTTAAAATCTTCTGTCCTCAGTGAACAATAGGCTAACCTTTATGTAAAGTTAACTAAAGGTGAAATGGAAGCCAATGACAATTATGAGATTCCTGCCCCCCACAGTAAATACTTTTCATACAGTAGAACCTCCAATGGATGTTACTTTATCTGATCTGAGTTTAAACTTAAAATATAAAACATTCTTTAATATCTTGAGTTTGGGGTTTTTGTTTTTTTTGTTTTTTGTTTTTTTTCCCAAAAAACAGAAGTTAGAAAATCTAAACTCATTATTTTGGTTCTATCACAAAGGGAGAGAAACATAACAGGTTGTTGCTGACAGAAGAGATTTGCTATCCAAGGTGCTTTTGCGTAGTCCAACAGCGAAGCATGTGCCTTTCAGGTGCAATGTTACAGTTCAAGTTTACCCAGCAAACACATGGGAGGAAAGATCTGGTGATTTGCTCTTGTAAAGAGTGTAAACCAGAAAACCCTATGGGACAATTCTATCAGGTCCCTTGGGATCACTGTGAATTGAAGTACACGCCATGGAATCTAACAATAAGCTGGGAAGGGAAATGCAATACACAGTATGTGACTGATTAGACATTTCAATTAACTAACTACAGTGTTGTTAGGTGTTGTTGAGTGCCAACTCACAGTGACCCTATGGACAACAAACCTGAACTGTCGATCCTGTGCCAGCCTCAGAATTTCTGACACACTCAAGCCCATTGCAGCAGTCATTGTGTCGCTCCACTTTTTTGAGGTTCTTTATCTCCTTCACCGACCATCCACCTTTCCAAGCATGACGCTTCCGTGCAAGGAACAGTTTCTCCTAGCAACATGCCCTAAGCATGTGAGACGAAGCTTTCTGATAACTACATTAATCAGTGGTAATTGATGGTATAAATTAAAATGTCTGTGAATGACTAAATGAAAAACCAATATGACTTATATAAACTTTGACTCATACAAATAAAACCAAGATAGTAAATAAGGAGAAAAAGAAAATGGGGCAGGGAGAGTAAAAACAACTTTTTTTTTCCTTGTTGTGTACCATCGAGCTGGATCCGACTGGCACAGGAGGAGACTGTTCATCCTTCTCCAGTGGAGCCTGGTGGATTCAAACTATGCACCTTTGGAATTGAAGCACAGCTTCTTGCCAGTAGGCCACCTGAGCTCCCCCAAAACAACTTTTACCAGAGCATATTATTCTCTTCTCCAGCTGAGTCTCTAAGGGGGTTCAAATCGCCAACCATTCAGTTAGCAACTGCATGTTTAACGGCTATGCTGCTTACTTTGTTGAAAAGAACAGAAATTCAGGTCTCCTCTTAAAGGTCGCCTACCTGACTCCCTTCTCTTTTCACACTTAAATTCTCCTACTTTCACACCACAGCAAATGTAGAGTCCTTCAACTTGAGATTCGTGGCAGAATAACTCACATTTGTCAAGTTTTTACCATGGGCCAGGCTATTTATATGAATTATCTCATCATTACAATATCAAGTAAATGAAGTCTCTGAGTGGTTCAAAAGAGAAGCTTACTTGGCTGCTAAGTGCAAAGTGGGGGGTTCAAATCCACCTATAGACATCTTCTAAGACGTACTTCTGAAAAAAATCAGCCAATGAAAACTCTAAGAGTACAGCTTTATTCTAACACATATGGGGTTGCCATAAGATAGACTTCAATTCAAGGGTAAATTTTTAAAAAAGATTAGTAGATATCAGTACTATTCTTCATTGTATAGGTGGTAGAAGTGGGGTCAGAATTAAGTTGAGAGGTGCCCGTGGTGCAAAATTTAAGGAGGTATTCACTCTGTGATGCTGACCCAGGGACCTTGCTTGTTATTCCCCAATTAGGGCCCTGAATCATCTCCACGAGCTCATGTACAGGTACAGGTAGGGCAGGGTTCAGATCTCTTATTCCCAGGGTCGCTATGAGTTGTAGTTGATTTGATGACACATAACAAGTTATAGCCCTGACTGGGCACAGCAGACTTAAGTAACTTGCTTATTATTCAATACTATCTGGCTGGGTCAAGGGAAGACAGTCAGTTCACATATTTCTATACTGGACCACATTCTAAATTATGCAAAGAGATCTGGACTCGCAATCAGAAAGCCGAAATCTGAAGGGAGGTATGTATGTGTTTTAGTTCTCCCACCTATGTACTGGGAAAATCATGTCTCAAAGGAATGAAAGCATCAGACAGATTTCCACAGATGTAATGCCTGGTCAACTCAAAAGTTCTGGTACTATGCAAGCAATCATCAGGAAACTTACAGGGGCTGGGAGGGAGGAAGTGCCTTGTAAAAAGAGCAGACAGAAACTAGGCTTCAGGTTTGTGCGGTGAGCCCAGGGAGATACTTCTGTGGGTGTGTGTGTAGGTCTGTCTGTGTATGATAAAAAGGTGTCAAAGTCATTGAGAAGCCAAGCAAAACACCATGTTTCTGTGAAGGTGCCCCACTGAGAGAAAACTCAACTACTAACTAAAATTCTGTGTAATCTGACCACTTTTCTTGCATCATTCAAATGCTGGCCTTTCTTCTGTCCCTTGAGCTCTGGCCACAACATGCCTCACCTATCCCCTGGACACTAAAGGATGATTATTCCCACACCTCAGGGCTTTTGCACTTACTATTTCCTTTGCCAAAACACTTTTCCCCCACATCCTTCTCATCATTTTGGTTTCTGTTCAAATGTCCCTATCAAAATATCTTTTGTTTATTGTGAATCAAAATAAAATTAAATTATTAGCAATTTCAATTTTCAGCAAAGAAATCAAAGGAGATGTTGCATTGGGGAAGTCTGCTGTCAAGGATCTCCACAGTTCTAAAGAGCAAGGATATCAGTTTAAAGACTAAGGTGCACTTGATCCAACTTATGGAATTTCCAATTGCTTCCTGTGTTGGAGAGATCTAGTGGCATATTGGCAAGAAGCTGCACTATAATCCTGAAGGCACAGGGTTTGAGGACACCAGCTGTTCTGTGGGAGAAGCTCTGTGGCAATCACCTCCCCTGTGATACTAACTTTGAAAACCTGCTGGATAGTCTGGTATGGGTAAGTTTCAAAGGTATGGTATGGCACACAACAACATATGTTGGACAATGAATAAGACAGACAGGACCCCATGCCTTTGAATTGTGGTGTTGGTAGAGTATTGAGTATATATCAGGAACTATAAAAAGAACAAACATGTCTGTCTTGAAATGCAACCACTCACTTAGAGGCAAGAATTGTGAAGCTTCTGCTGACTTCCTATAAGTATATTTTCAGAAGGAACCAGTTCTTGGAGAGAGAGATTGTGGGAAGCCAAATATCAAATTTAATAATAATAAACCAAATGCTGTATCAGGATATGAGGGAGGCATAATACAAGCTAGAATTCACCCTGTGGCACTAAGGCATTCCTTAAGTGTCAACATTGTTCTTAGTTTGTATTTACTGAATCCCTCCCTCCTGAGAGAAGTATAAGGTAAACAATAGAGAGGAACTTGGCCTTATCTGCAAAAGACTTCCCATGATCCTTTGTTTCTGTTTTCTACTCCACTGTGATTTTCCTTTATCTTCCTGATGATTCTCAATACACAGAGAGGCATGCTGGCCCCCCTGTCTTCACTCTTACTTCATTCTTGGTTGTCTGTCTCATTATTAGTAATTATAAAAATACCCTGGTCTGCAACAAGATATCATGTTGGGAAAGCCAGAGGATCAGAGAAAGAAGGAAAGACACTCAAGGACTATGGACTGACCCTTAGACTACCCACAATGAACTTGAACATGACAGAGATCAGGATAGCAAGGTTCAGATCTTGTCCATAGGTCTCTAAGAGTCCTAAATAGCACCTAAAAACAACACCCCCCATCCTCTTATCTACAACAACTTTCCACCATCCTTTAGCCGGCTGTCCTATGTTTCCATTACACTTTCTGCCCTCTTAAAGGAGCTCATTCATTTGTTTAAGGGCTGTCTTCTCGCCTCTAATGTAAGCTCCGGGCAAACAAGGACCCCGAATGCCTTCCCCATGACTGTCCCCTCAGAGCCTGGCAAAGACAGCAAGCATTCTACAAATATTTGCCAAAGTATTCCATAAATACTGAAATCTGGAGAGTGCCAGATACCGGGGTGGATCAGAAGTCACTCACCCAAATGTTGTCCTTCCTTCGGCAAAAACAGAGGACTTGGAAGGCTATCGAGAGAAGACTGGGGGGGGGGGGGGTCCTCTGGAAAGACAAGCAGAAGTCCAAGCTCGCAGGCAGGGCTGAGGGGCTGGGGGCGCCGGGAGACTCACCTGCCGGATGGCCGCCAAAGTGTTCTCTGGAGCATCGTGGCTGCCACCGCGATGGGCGATGGCGGAGACACGACCCCGGGGCTTAAGCACCTGCAGGGCCCTGAACGAGGGCACCGGTTCAAAGCTGAAGAAGCGAAGCAGGACGTAGAGGCTGCCAGTCAGGAGGCAGGCATTGAAGAGGCTGCGCGTCACCAGCAGCATCAGCAACAGCAGGAAGGAGAAGGGGCCCAGGAGGCCCCCTTGTTCCTCCCACAGCCACATACCGGCGCCTGCACCGGCAAGGACGAGAGTCCCGGACCTGCCGGGCTCCCGGGACAGGAGAGTGACAGGTAGGGACAGAGTGGGAGGCGCTAGCCTCGGCTGGCAGCCTCCGGGGTGAACAGCGCCGCACAATGGCGGCAGCAGGCACATCCGGAGAACACAGGGACGCCCAGCCAATCAGAGCCCGGGATCGCCAGCGCTGTGGGCGGAGCTGCTGCCATAGTAACGGAGGCGGGCCTTAGCCCCAGGTTCGCGTTCCAAAGTGACTTGGCGCAGTTCCAGGGTCAGGGGCTCTGCAGAGGTTGGAGACACCTGTAGAGAAGAGATGTGAGAGTTGTCCTAGGATTTTGTAGGGTTAGAAGGGATCTGGGTGCTGGCGTCATTCCACTCAGAAGGAACAGAACTTATGTTGTTTATAGGTGCCCCAAGGTCAATGATAAGTCACATACCTACTGTATCAATAATAGATCTGAACTTTGCCCTATCCTGTACGTCTTCACTCGGCTGTCCTGTCACCGTGTCAATTCATCTAGTTGAGGATTTTCCTCTTTTTCTCCACCTTTCTCAACCTGGCTTTTTCCAAGGATTAGCCTGTCTTGACAACATGTCCAAAGTATGTGGGATCAAGTTTTACTGTACTTGTTTCACTCCTTTCAAGACAGATTTGTGTTTTAGGCAGCCCATGTATATTGAATATTCTGCCAATGCCACAATTGAAAGACATCATTTCTTTGGTTTTCCTTATTCCTTGCTCAACTTTCAGATGCACAGGAAACAATTGAAAATGGCTTAACTGGGAGGTCTAGTGGCCTAGTGGTTTCTGTGCTGCAATCCTGAAGGCACGCATCTTCGTTTCTTAAGCGGATTATCTTGTTTTTTACTACTTCAAAGAGGTTCTTGACAGCAGGTTTCCTCAGTGCAACACATCTTTTGATTTCTTCACTGCTGCTACCAAGGGACCCAATTGAAATTGTCTATAATTTCAATCTTTTCTCCATCTATCATGGTTTTTTACCTATTGGACCAGTGGTGAGGATTTTTGTTTTCTTGATGCTTAGATGTAATCCATATTAAAGATTGTCGTCTTTGATATACTTCAGTACGTGCTTCAAGTCTTTTTAACTTTCTTGGAGCCAAGTTGTATTATCTGTGTAATGCAGGTTGTTGATGAGTCTTCCTCCAATCTTGATGTCACATTCTTGTACATTTGGTCCAAGTTCTGGTCTTGAAAGAGTAGATGCTTAACCTACTTATTTATCCACCTTGATTAAAGATGTGTCAAATACCAGGTCTAGGGAAACATGAATAAACAAGGTCATTAAAGTCCTTACTCTTGTAAAGCATACATTGTCATGTGGAAAAAGAACAGTGTTAGTAGCAGAGCACTCATTGTAATGTAGGTACTTGAGCCCTGCAAATGTTCTATATGAATTCTCTCATTTATGCTCACAACAGCTTCAATAAACATAAGGTTGAAACCAATGTGACTCCATCTTGCTGACTTACTGGTCCTACTCGGGTAGTGCCTTTGTGCAAGTCTGTTTCAAGAATTAGTAACTCATTTGGCTAACATATAGCCGACATTTGAATATTCCTAGCACGAGTGGCATCCATTCCTTAAACAATATGCCTCTGGAAACTCTATGAACTTTGATAAATGTCCATAGATATAGAAAGGCTTCAGGCCTTTTGTTCATAGGGTCGCTGAGTCATGCTCAACTTGAAGGCAATCAACAACAACAATAGACGTGGTTTATGACCCACTCTAGAATGTAGTTAATTGTTTAGATCAAGCACAGCCTCCTCGCCCTCCCCCAGGCCCAAGGCGCCGCACTCCTGCACTGCACTGAGCTGCTGCGGCTTACACCGGTCTGCGCCAGCAGAGAACGAAGGTGATCCAGAGCCAAGATGGCTGTCCTCTCAAAGGAATATGGTCTCGTGGTTTTAACCGGTGTCGCCAGCTTCATGATGGTGGGCCATCTAGCCATCAATGTCGCCAAGGCTCGCAAGAAGTACAAGGTGGAGTATCCTACCATGTACAGCACGGACCCAGAAAACGGGCACCTCTTCAACTGCATTCAGCGAGCCCACCAGAACACGTTGGAAGTATATCCTCCCTTCTTATTTTTCCTCGCTGTTGGAGGTGTTTACCACCCGCGAATAGTGTCTGGCTTGGGCATGGCCTGGATTATTGGACGAGTTCTTTATGCTTATGGCTATTACACAGGAGAACCCAGCAAGCGGAGTCGAGGAGCCCTGGGGTCCATCGCCCTCCTTGGCTTGATGGGCACAACCGTGTGCTCAGCTTTCCAGCATCTCGGCTGGGTTAAAACTGGTTTGGGTGGTGGGTCCAAATGCCATTGAAGAGTTAGAGGTTTAAAGCTTCTCATTCATCTTGAATGTCTTACCTTAATTTTCAGTTACATAATTTTTTTTCTAAATATAATAAAACCTGTCTGGCGTCAGCCTCATACTGAAAAAAAAAAAATTGTTTAGATCAGATACGGTAGAAAAAGGGAAGATTACTCAAGATTCTGGAAAATGCGATGACTGCCCTAACTGGCCAATGATGAATGGGTAAATACACTACTCCTCTCTTTGTTCGGGGCTGATGCTACTTTAATCTTCAGCTCACTTTCACTGCTGTGTGCATTTTAAATAAATCATATTTGCCATACACTTCACTAGTGTTGTTTCTGCCCCAACCCCCTTGTGGATCTTTCAGTAAGTAGATACTGTCTTAGATGAATGGTGTTATAGAGGGAAAAAACAATAACTACATGTGACCAGGAGGGACTGATCCTGAAAGAAGGACATCGTGCTTGGAAGGGTGGAGGGATGGTGCAGGAGAGGAAGACCCAGATGAGATTGATTTATTCAGTAATTGGGGCAATGGGGGTAGTTGTGTCAGTGAGGAGACTGGCTCAGGACAGGGCAAGCTTCAGAGTCTTACATAGGAAGGCATATAAAAACACAATACTCTGGTTACTAAAAGTCAAGAAAAAAGCAGTTTATTCCAGCATGCTGTAGATAAAGAATAAGGTAGATAAAGCGTGGGAGAATTGGACAGCTGACAAGGCAACTAAAAAACTCCTGAAGGTTACATCTTCAGAAAGAATTTCTACAAGTTATGGAAGGTCCATTTACATCTTGGTAATAATGAAAAGAGTTACTCAGGCAGTTGTGGTTTCTTAGATGAGGGATTTATTTATTTATTTTTTAAATGTTTACAACTTCAAGTCTTCATCTTATCAGAGAATAATATCCAGGATATTTGAATATCATAGAACTAGATTAAACCACTTAGTCCAAGTTGGTAGGGTGTAGAATTGTAAATAAAGCAGGACATAATTGATTTTAGAGACTGCTTTGATTTTTCCCCCCCCTGCTTTACTTTTAAGATGTCAATACTATAAAGTGCAGAATGAAAGCTTTGCTAGCAAGGTAGGTGAAACTCAGAATCAAGGCATGGAGGTTCCTATGAATTGGCTACAGGATTTCAGAATCCGCTCAGTATTTAAGAGTTATTTCTGCCTGGCAGCATTATGCTTGCTTTACACGAAAACATTCATTTCAGTCGTCTTAGTCAGCATTTTTCAGGTCCTAAGGGAATGAAAGAATATAGAACGAGAGGCCTGGTTTTATTGCAAAGCTGTAACAGATTTTGGTGACTCATAGGCAAAAAACAGGCTAGTACTTGAAATCAATGGAGCAGTTAATGATAAAACACACATCAAGCTACCCCAGTTTTAGGCTTGTGACTTTTTCAGTGACTTCTCCCAATCTTATTTCTTTTATGTTGTTGTTATTGTTGCTTACCATTGAGCTGGAACCGACCCATACATAGCTCACCCTCCAGCGGGTTTTCAGAGGCAGTTAATCTAGCACAGAAGATTGCTAGTGTCCCGCGGTGCAGCTGGTGTTCTCGAACCATGTGGCTTCAAGATTGCAGCTTCTTTGCTAGTAGGGCCACCAGAGCTCCCTATGTTTCTTTTATGAGAGGCCAATATTTGAGTTTATGTAAGATGTAAGAATTGTGCAAGGATTATCTCGTTTTCTACAAAAATATTTGGCACAAGTAGTATCACATTATCCATTTTCATGCCGAAAGTAGGCCCTGGAAGGAGAGATGATAAAAGACAAATTTAAACTAAATTATACACTGCCCTTGAGTCCATTCTGATTCATGTGGACCCTAAAGGACAGGGTAGAATTCCCTACAAAATCTTTACTGAAGCAACTGTCACATATTTCTTCTATAGAACTACTGGTGGTTTCTAATTTATTTTTCTTTTCTTTTCTTTTTAACTTTGTGTGTGTGTGTGACGTCAAATCGGATCTGATTGGTACAGGCGGAGATTGTCCCTCCTTCCAGAGCAGAGTATTTGGTGAATTTGAACCGTGCACCTCTGGGATTGCTTCTTGCCACTAGGCCATCAGAGCTCCCCTGAACTACTTACTGGTGGTTTCTAATGGCTGGCATTTCTGACAGTTGATGAGCTCCTAACTTCTGTGCCACCAACACTCCTTCAAGACACACTATTGTTGTGACTGTCAGGCCCAGACCAAGATCAAAGGAAGAGAATAAAGGATTCAAAGAATATCAACATGTCAGCAAAGGGAGTGAACTGACCTCACACACTTGCCTAAACCACAATGAAATGCCCCTGCCTTCCCTCCCTAAAGACCCTTACTATAACCCTTCCAACCCACCTTAGGACACGGTTTTCCCCTGGTGTGTCTCTCCTTTAATAAAGCTTCTTTAGCTTGCTTTCTTTCTCTGGTCCCTTCCTTGAGTCCTTGCCTTTACATCCAGTGCGAAGACAGAGACCTATTGCAGACACTCCAGTCGGTTTCAGAGACAGTAAGTCCCACAGGAGAAATAATTTAATTCATAAAGATAAGCTTAAAATTTCTAATTGTAAGAGTTAGTCCCTGTGGGCTTTTGACTCTTAGGGGGCCTCTCTGGTGGTTAAATTTCTCCGGTTCCTTCAATCTTCGGCTGCTAACATTTGGGGGTTCGAATCCATCATCAGGGGATCTGCTGGAAAAGGATGAGAAATATCCTTCTATGCAATTTACAGCCACCAGAAACTCTCTAGAGGTTCAGTGAGATTGTTCCCACTCCATGGCAATGAAGTTTGACCCTTAGACACCCTCTTACTGCTTAAAAGAAAAGAGAAAAATTTTTTCGTTCCATAAGACTACCTCCCCCAGCATGCACTGCGCTGGCGCAGAGTTACGTCCTCCATCAATGGGCCAGTGAGCGTACCCCCCCGCCCCAGGCGCACAATGCATCTTGGGGATTGTAGTTTTCCTGGAGGTGCCCACCGTACAACGGTCGTGTAAGCAAATACCGGAAGTGCCTGCCCTGGAAGGTGGAGTCTGGGCCGCGGCGGCGGCGGCGGTTGCCAGGATCCCGCTTTGCCGCCGGAGACCCGTAATATGGCGGGGAGGAGGAGGAGGAGAAGGTGGCGGTGGACCGATCTGCGCTCCGTCGGCGCCCTTTGAGCCATTTGCTTTCTGACACAAGGTCCAGAGTGAGCGGAACCAACCTGGCGAGGCTGTGAGGGTGAGTAGGTGTGTGTGTGTGTGTGTGATAGAGGGGTCGGCATGCGGGAGAGGCGGAACTGGCGCCTCCGAGGGCGGGTTCCACGCCGAGCCGTGCCCGAGGGCAGGTGCCGTGCTTCAGGGCCGGGGAGGCTGCGCGCGGGCGACCTGTCGCGAGGGTGATGCTCGGATGATGATGCTCCGCGTGCTCAGCCACTGGGACCTTCTCTAAGTTGTTCAGGGAGGTGGGCGTGGGGTACCCATGCGTGATTCAAGGCCGGACAACCTCCTCCTGTGGATACAGCTGGGGCTGCGCTTCTCTCCTCCAGCCTCCTCCCCCCCCCCCACCATGCTGCAAAGGGAGCGCCCCAGGGGGTGGCGTGCGCTGGCCATTTCTAACGCCGGTTACCACTACCAAGGGCCCTAGGAGCGCTGTTTACTCTGCCATCTCGCCTCTCTGGGGCATAATAAGCATGACAGTAATAGAGCCGGTTCTCTCGATCGCCACTGATGTTGCTGGGGTGTTCCCCCCGGTTTGCTTTTCTGATCTGGCTGGAGTGCCAGCCCTCCATACTTTACGTCCAAGCACTTGGCAAGGCACCAGAGGGTTGATGAGATGCTCAGAGGGGTCTGCAAAGAGCGTCACGAGCAAACTGTGGTGTCCCTTCCCGTGGTTTGAAGTTACACTTAACTCTTACCCGGATGCAAGCATAGTCACGCTTTTCAGGACTTCATCCTCGTCATCAGAATCATCAATATCATTGCAGTCTGCATTTATTGGTGTTTTCTGAGCCCCTGAGCTTTGCTAATTGCCCCCCCCCGCCCCCAAGCGTTGTCTCATTGGATCCTCCCCAGATCCCTTTGTTATTGTTGTTGTTCTTAGGTGCCATCGAGTCATAGATGACTTATAGGGACCCTATGAACAAAAGACCTGAACACTTGTATAACTTTCTTCGTTTCTACAAGTTCATAGAGTCAGGCTATTTTGAAAGTGGATGCCACTCCTGATTCCAGGCTTGTTTTAATCAAGGAGCTCCACCAAACACTGTCCACCATAGGTAACCATAATCGCATTTGACACATCAGTGTCACCGTGTTTAGCATCACAGCAACCACGAGTTACCTCTGCACAGCAAATGGACAGACCAGTGCTATACCACTTAGAAGAATGTTTGACTAAAAACTATTAAAACCAGGCCTGAGGGCCACATATTAAAATCACCTCCCTTTGGCTTGGTAGCATCACTTTCTATCCACTAGGCCAACAGAGCTCTATGTTGTTGTTGTTGTTAGGTGCTGTTGGGTCGTAGACAACTCATAGCAATCCTATGAGAAAGACCTGAACAGTCCCTTTGAGAGAGATATATACTGAAATTTTCCTCTTTTTACAAAGGAAAAAACTGAGGCATGCAGATGGTAAGTGCTTTGCACAAGTGCCCAGATGAGAAATCTCTCCCCAGCAGCCTCTCCTGAAGTTTGCCTCTTGACTGACTGAGTAGGACAACAACCAGCTAGATGCTGAATGACAAGGCAAGATATGGTCTGTTACTTCTGCCATGCCCATCAGTGACGTCGCTGAAACTGTGGGCTTTACCTGTGGGGTTTGCTCAGAGGCTCAGCTGTAGAATGGTCGAGTAGTAATCCTGTCAGGTAAATGGAGAAGACAGGGCGTGCCTGAACCTGTTGCAGGTGACAGATTATTAATTGAAGCGGACCAGGTAATGTTGGTCGTAATTGTGCTGTTTCCTCCTGCTTCATAATATGGATAAGAGCACTCAAGTGTGAAGTGTTGCCTTTGGAGTTTAGAGTTATCAGCTTGGTAACATCATCCTACAGTCATTTCTACTTTCCCTTCTACCTTGCGACGGTGTGCTGTTTCTCTCTCCCTTTCATCTTCCTCCTACTTTACCTTGTTTGAGCTACTTAATCAGTTTCTTCCATACTTTTTATCAAATGCCTTCTTTGTGGCAGACACTGTTCTTGCTAATTGAAATTCAGTGGTGAGCAAGACAGAAAGGACCTGGGCTTATGGAGCTTATGTTTTGGTGGAGGAAGACAGAATCTGAGAAAATACACAAGATAATTTCAGATAGTGGTAAGTGCTATTTGCAACAGCAGAGTAATCATGAGCGAGGCACTAATTTGGATGGGATAATTAGAGCCAGCCCCTCTCAGGAAGTGACACCTGAACTGAAGATGAAGGATCCAGTCCTCCAGGATCATTTAATCATATTCATAATCTTTAAATTAGCACTTCTATTTCAATGTTTAACTCACTATCATGTGCTGTAAATTATGCTGTGGCCAGGTTTGCCAGCATGTCCTGCTTAATGGACAAGAAATTTACTTTTCTGAAGCTGTGAGGTGTATGTTACTGTGTATGTTACTGTTAAAATAAAAAGGAAATACTTTTTTTTTTAATTTCCATAAAAGTATTTTCTTTCCATAACCCTTCTCAGCTTTTAAAATAAAATTTTCTATGCTGTGTTGTTGTTTGTTGTTAAGTGCCGTCGAGTCACAGGAGACTCTTAGCGACCCTATGAAGGATCGCTCAGTGCTTGGGTGTCTCTCATCCTGGATGCCACTCCTGCTTCCAAGCTTGTTTTAATTGGGGAGCTCCACCCCACTCTCTTTCTGCATTGGGTAACCAGCCATTAACGTATTTGGCACATCAGTGTCACAGTGTTCAGCCTCACAGCAACCACAAGTGACCGCTGTATGGCAACTTGTACACCAGGGCTATACGACCTAGAGGAATGTCTGAACAAAAACAATGAAAGACAGGCCTGAGGGCCGCAGATTAAAAGTCACCCGCCTTCGGCGTGGTAGCATTGCCTTCTGTCCACTTGGCCAGCTGATCTCTCTCTATGTTGATGTTATTGTTGTTAAGTGCCATTGAGTCTTAGCGACCCTATGAAGGAGAGTCCTCAACGCTTGGGTGTCTAAATAATGTAAATTCTCTGTCCCTGTCATACTGGATAGGAGCCCTAGTGGCGCAGTGGTTAAACACTTGGTTCCTACGTGAGAGATTGCTGATTCTAACCGACTAGTCACTGAGCAAGAGAGAGATTTGGGAGTCTGTCTTCGTGACATTTATGACCTTGAAACCACGTAGGGCATTTTCACTGGTTTATGTGCATTGGTATTAATTTGACAGCAGGTGATGTTGGATATATGGATTGTATTAAAAATATTTTTAAGTGTTTTAACAAAAAATGGGACCATTTGAATTTCTTTGAAATCTTAATTGCTGCATCTTTTGGCTGTTAAGATTACTTTAATGTGGGTTAAATTATAGACTGAAAAATGAGGTATTGTTAAGCAGTACATTATTTGGGTTTTTGTTTGCTTTATGACTATATGCTGCAGACCGAGGGTAAAGTATTTTTAATAATTATTAATAATGAGACAGAAGAATGAGATAGAACAGAGAGCACAAAGACAGGGGGCCAGCAGTTCTGCCTGAAGGGCCCCATTCCAGCTTCCCTGTATCTTTATTAAAAATTATCAGGAAGTGAATCACAAAGAGAATTCAATGCAGATGAAGCCAAGCTCTTTCTATTGAAAACCTTCTGCTTGACTCAGGAGGGAGGGGTCAGCAAATACCATGCAAGAATCTGGTAAACCCTTAAAGATGATTGCCTCCGTTTCTCGGGGTGAATTCTAGCTTGAACTGTGCCTTCCCCACATCCTGAAATAGCATTCAGTTTATTACAAATATTTAGTATTGGCTTCCTATAACTACATGCTTGCAAAATAATCCTATATGTACTCTGAGGAACCATTTCTTTGAAATAAAAATCTATAAATTAAACATAGAAATTATTATAATTGAATGCTAGAAGTTTTATTAGTGATGACTACCATTTGATGAAAAGCAGCAGTTTATCTTTTCCCCCATCATTTAATGATACTTTTGAATATTTTTTTTCTTAATTTCTAGTTGAGCTATAATCTGTCTGAGACATTTGAGTGTACTGAATTTTTTAAAGCCTTGAGGCCTGGGATGATGTCATAGTCTTATTTCATTTTTTCATATCCTGCAACATGAATTGAATTTCCTGTCACCTCTTTTTTTTTAATAAGGTACTTGTTTTAAAAGGAACAGTATTGTGTTATGTTGTCTGTTTTTCTTTTTTTGTTGTTGTCTGTTTTTCATACACTTACTGATTATGATTCTTTTTTTAAAAAATTTTTATTATTTTGTGTGTGTGTACCATCAAATCAGATCTGACTGGTACAGGAGGAGATTTTTCTTCCTCCAGCAGAGCATCTGGTAGATTCGAACCACGTACTTCTAGGATTGCAGTGCAGCTTCTTGCCACTAGGCCACCAGAGCTCGCCTGAGTATGATTCTTATGTTACCTCTTATTTCCTCCTTGTTTGTTTACTAAAAACAGAATCACATGCACTAGTATGCAGATGGGCATACTTTTTGCTATACAAGATGTATAGCTAATCTTTCCTGGTTAACTTGAGTTTCATTACCACTACAGTTTCCTAGAAATTGTGTAATTACTTGGTTTACTGTTTCAGGATTAGGGTTATGGTCTCAGGTTTCAACAGTTATGCATTCAGATAAACACCTGTTCTTCACTTACCAGTTCTCTCATCATCAGACTTTTACAACCATAGTAAAAGCCTCATGTCTATTTTGTGCATTAATGATGTTTATCTGGCAGTTAGAAATGCCAGGGTAACCTTGGCTTCGATGGTTAAGGTAATGTGTCAGTTTGGTTATGATTCACAGTGGTTTGACAGTTAATGTAAGATAATTGTTTGACAACAGTTTTGTAATATAATTATCTTCCATTTTGTAATGTGATCTGATTATTTTTCACACAAAGCCAATTTTCTAATACTGGCATTGGCCTTTGGAACCTAAACATGATGATAAATGAGAAGCGGGGCTAATACGATTGGTACCAAACCCAAGAGATTTGGTTTTACAATCTCTGACAAAGTTGGTTAGTGTCCATAGAGTCAAAATGTATTAAGACTGTGCTCCGGAATAGAAAAAATAACAAAATTCTCTTATTTAAATAGCCTTTTAAACTTCCTTTTCTTTTTTAAATTGGGGTTATAAAAGCATCTTTGCCTTCATATGGCAAATTGTGCTATGGTGCTAAAGCCTATTAAAGAAAACAATATTCTCTTTTATAATTTAAATTTAGTAAAGTGGCGTAAAACTGTTTCCTTGAAGTAAGTTTTGTTGGTGTGTTCCACGTATGTACTTTTCTAAGCTAATCACATTTAAAGTTTAATTTATATGAGACTATTCAGAAATATTTACTATATGAAATAAGCCTTGTTGTTGTTATGTGCTGTCGAGTCACTTGTGACTCATAGTGACCCTATGTACAACAGCCCTAAACTCTGCTCTGTCCTGTGCCAGTCGCACTGTCTCTGACACTCCCATCCCAATTATCCCAGTCACTGACTCAATCCACCTCATAGAGGGTCTTCCCCTCCTGCACTGTCCCTCCACCCTCCCAAGCATGATGTCCTTCTCTAAGGACCGGTCTCTCCTCACAACATGTCCAAAGTATGTTAGACGGAGCCTTAGAATCCTTGCCTCCAAGGAGCAGCCCGGTTTAACCCTTTCCAGGATGAATCTGTTTGTTTTCCTAGCAGTCCATGGTATTCTCAATACTCTTCTCCAGCACCACAGCTCAAAGGCATCACTTCTCCTTCTATCCTCCTTGGTCATTGTCCAACTCTCTGGTGCATTACAGGTGATTGCGAAGACCATGGCCTGTATCAAATGCACCTTAGTCTCCAGAGAGACACCGTTGCTCTTCAGTACTTTGGAGAGGTCCCTAACAGCAGACTTTCCCATGGCAATGCGCCTTTTAATTTCCTGGCTGCTGGTGCCAAGAGTGTTGACTGTGGAGCCAAGCAAACTAAAGCTGTGTACAATCTCAATCTCTTCACCATCCATCCTGATGCTGCCAATTGGTCCAGTGGTGAGAATCTTTGTCTTCTTGACATTGAGCCTCAATCCATATTGGAGCCTGCAGTACTTGACCCTCTGCAGCATGTGCTTCAGGTCCCCTTCAGTTTCAGCAAGCAGGGTTGTGTCATCTGCATACCCAAGACTTAGTTCCTGATCTGTGAGTAAAACAATTCTGTGCTGGTCAATTCTCAGAATAAAATTTCTTACAAAATCTACCAAATAAGATCTGAATGGATTCTACCTACCCCCACCCCTCAGCACATTAAAAAATGGCATTTTCTTCTCTTGTAGTGTGACTGGGAAAATGGAGGAGTATGAGAAGTTCTGTGAGGAAAGTCTCACCAGATTCCAAGCAGCATCTCTCTCTAAGGAGAGTTTCCTACCTCCGCCGTCGGAAGGCGTCTCACTGATTCGCTTCCATGGAGTGGCTGTTCTTTCTCCACTGGTAAGTGGTGTTCCTTGTTTTTAAAAACCTGTTTCCCTTTGGTGAACTAATAAATTACTTCAGCTTTTCTACAATAAGTTGGTTTTCAGCCAGCCTAACACACATTTTTAAAAATTTTGGCATTCAGGTCAAGACTTTGGAGTCCTGGGTAAATGAGATGTATGAATAAGGAATTTAGTTTTTGGAAAATTAATGTTGAACTCACTGTTTGAAAAATGCCAACTCAAAGGCCTTTTTCTTTTTCTGTTCCTAAGTGACATTGGGTATCTTAGCTTAAAGTCTAAAGATGTCTAGTCTAAACAGCAGAGCCCAAAGTCTGAGGGCAGGCTCAGGTTCCACCCTGAGTCTACCTACTAATGTACTACTCACTCCTTGCTTATCCTTACTTGCTTAGGCACTGAGCATCTCGCAGCCTTGTTCTCTTAAGCTCTAAATATAACTGTAACTGTGCTGAATTTTAGAAGGGGTGAAGCTTTATCTAATGGAAGCTGCTTTTCGTGGTTCTAACCTACAGAGAGTATAGCAGAGATGCTTAAAACCCCTGGTAAAGTCTTGAATATAGACTTATTAGAATTTTAGACTTTTAAGAAGAGCAAGTTGTAAAATTTAGCAATTATTATTATCTTTTTTTGTTTGTTTTTTTTTTACGTACTGTTGAATCGAATTCAGGAAGATTCGATTCAACATCTCTTCGTGGCACAGGAGAGATTGCCTCTCGTTTTCCAGCACAGCATCTGGTGGATTCATGTTATTATCTTTTAAATGAATAAAATGACCTTAAAATATGTTCCATAACAAACTGGAAAAAATGCCAGTACGTATATGATGTATAAAGAGAGCTGGTTTCTTTAATATTTCTATAATATTTCTTTAATTTTTTTAAATAAAGCTCTGAACAAGTCAAGAAAAAACTTAATAAAAAAGTAGGCAAAGAACAAAAGTAGTACACAGAAAACCAGAATAAAGAAAGGCTTGTAAACATTTGAAAAGATGCCCAACCTTTACTCATAATAATGAGAAATACAGACAAAAAATGAGTTGCATTTTTCGTTCAGTAGGTTGAGAAGAGCTAATATTGTTCCTTGGGCTGGGGTGTGTGGGTGTGTACTTCTCTTGAGATAGTAAGTTGATACTCTTTGTTTTCCTGTTTTAAGTGGTTGTGATTTGAGCCACACACATTTTGTTTCATAGCATTAGTTACAATGTGCACACTGTACTCATACTTTTTTCTACTTCCCACTAACCGTATAGGGTCAGAAGAGCAGCATTTGGCTAGAGATAAAGCCCTGAAGTCAGGAAAGGGTTTCATAGAAGGATTAGTGGAAATGAAAATTACAGGGAGGAGGTGGGAAAGCTAAATGCTAATTTTTGATAATGCACTTTAGTAACTTTTCAGAATTTACAGGTACATAATCTTTGACTCAGCAGTTTCCTTTTTGGAGATTATATATAACAAAAAGCTCATATAAATATATACAAGTTTGTAACTGTATTATTTGCAATTACAGAAGATTTATTAACAATTCAAATGTATGTTAATAGTGGACTTGCTTAACTCTGTGTTTTACAGACTCTCATCCTTGACATTCCAATGAGTAGGGCTGTTCTTAGTGTGCTGAACAATCTCAGATGTGACCATCTCTGTGTAGGTAGGGCATGTGCTCAGTGGCAGGCAGAGAAATGGGTAAAAGCTAGATTCTTAAACAGGAGAGCTCTGGTGGCCTAGTGGTAAGGAGCCTTGCTGTTGGCCAAATGCTGTTGTTGTTGTTATGTGCCGTCGAGTCGTTTGCGACTCA
>NW_006399867.1:6808691-6817205 GCF_000299155.1 Elephantulus edwardii | reverse complement strand
CAGTCTCATTCTTATATGTCCTCTTAATTATAAATAATTCCTTTTTTTTATGTCTTTATATATTTTTTTTATTACTGGACCATTTGAAAATTTCAGATGTTCTGATCTTCTTAGTATTTTGGTATGCATCTTCTAAAAATAAGAATATTTTTAGTTTCATGTTGAGCAATTCTTTTGTGATGATGCTGTGTATATCTTATTAAATCAGTTGTAGCAAGATGCCCCTTTGCTCTTCCTTTATGGTATTTGGTTTGATGATTTCCTTACAGTGATAAATGTGAGATGGGTCTTTATAGGTGTATATTCTTTTTGATTAGCAAGTACACTAACTGCCAGATGTACAGGCTGGTGTTAGAAGAGGCCATGGCCCTAGGGACATTACAGCCAATTTTAGATGGATCTTAGATGAAAGCAGAGAGTACCAGGGGAAAGTCTTATCTGTGTTTCATTGTCTATGCAAAGGCATTTGACTGTGTGGATCACAACAAATTGTAGCTGACCTTGAGAAGAATGGAAATCATAGAACACTTGATTGTGCTTATATGAAACCTCTACTTGTACCGTGAGGCAGTTGTCAGAACAGAGAAGGGAAACACTGCATGGTTCAAAATGAGGAAAGGTGTATGCCAGGGATACATCCTATCTCCATACCTTTTTAATATATATGCGGAAGAGATCATCTGGGAGACTGGGCTCTATGGGGAGGAATGTGACATCAGTATTGGAGGAAGACTCAACAACTTGCATTATGTATAAGATACAACTTGGCTTGCTGAAACTAAGGAGGACCAAAGACATTTGCTGCAGAAGGTCAAGGACTTCAGCCTTCAATCCATATGATTGAAGCTCAACATCAAGAAGGCAAAGATTCTCGCCACTGGGCCAATTGGCAGCATTATAATAGGTGGAGAAGAGATTGAGATTGTTAACAGCTTCAGCTTGCTTGGCTCCACAGTCAACACTCTTGGTACCAACAACCAGGAAATCAAAAGATGAATTGCATTGGGGAAATCTGCTGTGAGAGACCTCTCCAGAACCCTGAAGAGCAATGGTATCTAGAGACTAAGGTGTGCCTGATCCAGGTCATGGTCTTTGCAATTACTTGCTATGTAACAGAAAGCTGGACCATGAATAAGGATGATAGAAGAAGTTGTGCTGGAGAAGAACACTGAATATATCATGAACTGCTGAGAGACAAACAAGTTTGTCCTGGAGAAGGTGAAACCAGGATGCTCCTTGGAGGCAAGGATTTTGAAGTTCTGTTTGACATTCTTTGGACATGTTTCCAGGAGGGACCAGTCCTTGGAGAGGAGCCTCATGCTTGGAAAGATGGAAGGACAATGCAAGAGAAGACCCTGGATGAATGGATTTACTCAGTGTCTGGGGTGATGGAGTAAATGTGTCAGACAGTAAAATTGGCTCAAGATGGAGCAGGTTTCAGAACTGTTGTACATAAAGCCGCTATGAGTTGCATGCGACTTGACAGCACATAACAAATCAAAGTTTGACAAGATGCTTAATGATGTATTACTTGATGAATTAATGATGGGTTAAATGTTTGAACCTCATTCTTTAGGTTCTTTTTTTAAATTAATTTTTGTGAATATTTACAGAGACTTAGGGTTTCCATTCATTCATTGTTGCAGTTTTCTCCATGCCCACTCCCTCCCCTCCCCCAGTTCACTCTTCTCCTTGAAAAGTAAAACTCTTTCATTGTTATGTAGCCCCTCCCCACCAAGATTCTTTAGGTTCTTTCACTCCTTTTGTCACTATTATAAGCAAAATTAATGTTTATGGATTATGTTTACACTGTCTTAATAGAGGAATATTGTGATTTTGGAATAATTTTACTATGATGTGTCCATTTGTGTTTGTGTAAAATCATCAGGAGTGGTAATACAGTGACTCAGTTTCCAAAATCCCATTAATTAGGATTTAAATTCTTTATTAAACAGAATGTTTAGAAGCCTTTAATTATCGTAGACCCATTTTAGTTATTGATGAATACAGTGAGGTGGAACCAAAAATGTATTCTCATTTTGTGGACAAATTGAATATTATCTGCTTAATTTTGTTGTTAAGTTTTCAGACTTCTTTGTTGTTTAACAAACAGTAAAGTACACTGATTGGAGGATTAAAAGTTGGATAACTGACATAATAATGATATTGTTGTTGTTGATTGCCATCAAGTTGAGGTCGACTCATAGCAACTCTATGAATAATGCCTTTCCATAGCTATCTTTGTTTCTCCAAGTTCATAGAGTTTCTAGAGGCATGTGGTTTAGGAAGTAGATGCCACTCCTGCTTCCCAACCTGATTTACAACTGGGAGCTCCACCAAGCACTTTCCACAATGGGAAACCATTCTGGTATTTGATATCCCCATGGCACAAAGTTCAGCATCATAGCAACCCCAGGTTACCTCCTACAGCACATTGACAAACAGTGATGTGCAAAGTGGAAGAATGTTCCTCCAGATACAACAGCACTAGTCTCATTTAGCAGTGGTTAAGTGCTGTTGAGTCGAATATGACTCAAAATAAGCTTTGCACAAAAGACATGAACACTGTTTTATAATTAACATCATTTCTGTACATTTGTACATTTATGAGAGAGTTTGTGGAGTTTCCAGAGGCATCTAGCTTAGAAAGTGGATAAAGATATTACCAAATGAAAAATTTAATATTCTCCAACAAAGCTAATTGTAGCTCTTTGATTGTAGAGCATTTTTTTTTATTGTAGAGCATTTGACCAATGAACAGATTTCTTTCTTTTTTTCACCTATCTTTGTTGTGGTTCTGACCATTGTGTTGACTCCAATTCCTAGTGACCCTCTGACCAACTGATCTGACCCTTGCCCCATCTTGCACCATAATCAGTGTCTCCAATATGCTGAAGCCCATTGTTACAGTCACTGTGCAGCTTGTTGAGCATCTTCTTCTCTTTCTCAGATCTTCCACCTTTTCCAGCATGATGTCCTTTTCCAAGAATTGGCCTTTCTTGCCAATATGCCCAAATTTTGTAAGACAAAGTTTCACCATCGTTGTTTCAAAGGAGCACCTTGGTTGCATTTCCTATAAGACAGATTTGTTTGTCCTTTTGGCAGTCCCTGGGCTATTTGATACTCTCTCCAAAACCACAATTCATAGGCATCTTTTTTCTTAGCTTCAATTAATTTACATACCATGAAATACCCTGATTAGTAGTGTTGCATTTGTTCGAGTTCTGATATATGACATACACAGTTTTAATGTCCACCCACAGAAAAACCATCCACAGATTGCATTAGCATGCATCCTCCATTCCTTGACAACTGTTCCAGTTTCTTGCACTATAGGCAAGGTTTGCTGTTTGCATTGCTATTTGTCATTCTGATTCAAACCTTGCTATTTTGATGATTTTGTCATTGTATTATGTCTTACAGCTTAACGTTGAGAGAAGAAAGGAAATGCAACAAGAAAAGCAGAAAGCACTTGATGTCGAAGCAAGAAAGCAGGTTAATAGGAAGAAAGCTTTATTGACTCGAGTCCAGGAGATTCTTGAAAATGTTCAGGTGTGCCATTGAAGTTCTTTTAGATTATAGCTAAGAAATTTTACTATGTTATCACTGGGCATTAACAGTAGTATCTCAGAATTATATTTGTACTTACTCACTAATTACCAGTATACTTTACTGTTAGGTTTGAAAAGCTTCACAATTTGTGATATTTCAGTTACTGCAAAGACAACTCACTTGCTTGTTGTGATCCCGGGTACTTGAGTCAGAGGGTACTTGGACAATGGAGACATGCACTGAGTATAATTGCTTATTGTCTGTGTCTTATGACTCTATAAACATTGTATTCTGAGTCATGAAATGGTAGAATTGACCATTGTCAGTTGACTCTTAAACTAATGAGACTATGGACTAAGTGTCCTTATTCCCAGCTAAAGTAAATAACTGCCCCTGTGTTTTGTTTAGTTTGGTAGCAATTACATTCTTAGATGAACAAATACAATTTAATTAGATAAATAGAATTCCCTGGGTGCATCCTAGATTGAAATGGGAAAATAATTTAAAAATTATTTTATTTATTTTCCCTTTTGCATTTATTTTTGTTTAGCTTAATGTAAATTTATATAAATAATTTATTTGAAGGGATAGCTGATTTATTACCAGAAAGAAAAATAAATTACTGAGATTGAAAAATTAAAAAAAAATTTTTTTTCTATTATATATAGATTAGTATTGTTTTGCTAGTTACATTTTTGTTCTGCTTGTTCGTTACCTTAGGGATCTGTGGTTTGTCTGTAATTTATACTAGATGATGTGTGTAACGAACCTTAGGATATTTCCTATAACTGCTGCCCTAATTTTTGTGTATAGTATGTAGTGGTTTTAATTTATAGGTTGTAATTACTATCTATCTTAAGGTGGATTGGTTTTGGATTTTTTGAAAGAACATAGAACTCTAATAGAGGTTGATTTTTCTTTTTTTTTAAATGTTAATGTTATTTGAAATTTTATTTGATGCTTATTTATTCCTGAACTATAAGTTTTTGTTTATTCTGGGAGATTTTGTTCTTCTGGGTGACCTCCTGTTACGGTTTAGGAACAGTCTGTTTCTTTTCAGTAAGGATCATCTCAATATGGCAGGGGGAGCTCATTGCAGTGGTTAATCCAACCTTGAGCTCTGTATGCGTAGTGAGTAGTGACGTATCTTAGGAGCTTTGTTTACCTGGATGTGCTCAATCACGGAGAATTGATATCTAAACCCTTAAATTCTGCATTATTCTGCATTTTTAAGCAAACACAGCAAAAACTCAGCACTCTTTGGGTCACCCGACCCTCTGTTCATTCCCACTGGTTGGCGTGGGCACAGGTCCCAACTGCACCATTGTAGTAGGGTCTGAATGGCACCCACTACTTTTGTAGCGTGACATCTTTCAGATACTTGGCGGCTGTCTAGATATGCATATACCCTTGATGGCCTAGGCAGTTTCCTGGGTGTTCTTAAAATGGATCTTGATATTTGAGCCTCTTGATTTGCATGATTTTGTGGGTCAGGTGAGTAGCTCACCATTTTAGGAGATCACCTGAGGCTGCTCTTGGGAAGAGAAGACTTTGATTTTCAATGGTAAATATTTGTGGTTGAAATAAAAATGACATAATTATTTAGCCTTTGAGGAAAACTAGCAAATACACATCTAATAAAATTATTACTGTCTAAGCATTTACAATACTAATTTACAAAATTGTGGATCAGTTATGCAGAAAGAGAAATTTTATACAATGTGGATTTTTTTTCTTTGTTTTTTTTTTTTAAGATATTTTACCTTTAAAACCCAAAATCTGTGATGGATTTTTTCTAAATTTAACTGATATGATGAAAGGCCCATTTGAATAGTATATGACAAATGTAGTTGATTTTAAAAAAGTAAAATATTTTTGATTAGGTGTTAATTTTTATTGCTGAAACATAAGAATCTATTAGTTTCATGAATGCATGTTATTTTGGTCCTAAGGTAGAGACTAAGTTATTATATCTTGTTGCATTGTTTATTGCCTAGTGCCTAGAAACAATTCCATATCTTGGGATTTGAAAGGTAAAACAAGAATGTCATATAGTCTAGGGAAGAAACAAGCACATACAAAACAACATAAAAGTCTTTCTAAATTTAGAATTCTAGAGCCTATCAAAATTTTACCTGTTTTACAGTCTCCATATTATCAGTTTTTTCCTTTTAAGTGGCCGTCACTTAATGTAAAATAAATTTGGGGAGGTGCGGGGGGGATTGTGTACCAATGAGGGAGTTTTTCTTTTGCTTTTCAAGGAGAGGAGCGAACGGGGGTGGGGGGTTGTGGGGGGGGGTGGGGTGCAACAATGAATGAATGGAATCCCAAAATCTCTATAGATGTTTATTGAAATGAAAAATAAACAACCTAAATTAAAAAAAAAAATTGTTTTAAAGTTGGTGGGTTGTTTTTGTTTTTTTTCTGCTAAGTAGTTTAGGCATGTGGCCAGGAGACACCAGTCCTTGGAGAAGGACATCATGCTTGGAAGAGTGGAGGGACAGCACAGGAGAAGACGACCGATGAGATGGAATATTGATAGAGTGATGGGGGCAAAGGGGGTTGGTGTGTCAGAGTTGGTGAGACTGACTCAGGACAGGGCAGGCTTCAGAGCTGCTGTAGGTATGGTTGCTATGGGTCTCAAGCGACTTGATGATGGTACATAACAACAAGAAGTAGTTTAAGCTGCATGTGTGAGTAATCACACATAACTATAATTACTGTAATTTATAATTACTATAAATTCCTGACTCTTATACAGAAATATTGGCTAAAAATTGGAATAGACATCTGGGAGGTAGAAATCTTACCACTGAGTCACTTTTGCTTTATAAAAATCCTGGTCAGGTTAGTCTATTAGAGAAGGAATATGTAATTACTATTTGACTTCTACATTGGTATCCTTAAATGGTAGCTCTTATAGGAGAATTGTTGACTTTAATAGCATATAATCTGAATAAAGCTAAGGAAGATGCTCCTGTTCTGAGACTAAATGATTCATAAACCTGGTGTGTATGTTTGTGTGTGTGTGTTTGGTTGGTGGGTGTGGTTTTTTCCCCTCCTTTTTTCTTGTTGTGTACCATTGATCTGATCTGACTGGCACAGGAGAAGATGACCCCTCTTCCTCCAGCAAAGCATCTGGTAGATTTGAACTGCACACCTTCAGTATTGCAGCACAGCTCTTTGCCCCTAAGCCACCAGAGCTCCCTTGTGTGTGTATTTCTGTGTGTAAAAATGGTGTGAGTGTGAAGGCAACATTGTCTGATCTCCATTAACTTCACAAGAAGGAAGAATTCCCATCAACAGCTCTGTTCCTATGGGATCAGACATGCCACTCCTCCTCTCCTGCTCCATGTACATATTTGTATGAGATTAGATAAATTTCATTTTCTCTCTTGTGAATTGAGAGTTTACAAAGCAGATTGCTTTTTTTGCTTGTTCATACACATCCTCATCACTATGGAACCAAAATAGAATGTAAAACAAGTTATTTTTTTTCTGTAATCTTGTATAATAAGTAGGCTGATAGGATTAATATGTGCTTCAGTGCGAATGTAATTAATGTGTATACCATTAATTACCATACCTACATTGTAATTCCCACTTCTGCCCTCTAATTCTCATTTCTATTAGTCCTTCTTTTTTGCCCTTTGCAGCCTTTAGGGCTTTATCCTTGGAGAATGCTGGGGGTTTTTGAACCTTACGTGGTTGTTTATTCTAAGGAGTTTGTAGTTGTCATGTGCCATTGTATCCACTATGACTCACAGCGAGCCTTTAAACTTCCTTTATCATATTCCGTCTTCCCTTTTCCAATGTGCGTATCTACTTTCCCATTGTTACAGTCAGCGGTCAGTCTATCTCTTTGAAGGGCTTCCTCTCTTTTTCTGATCTATCTGCCTTTCCTAGCATGATATCTTTGTCCAAGAAGCTTGCTGGTTGTACTTCCTCCAGGATAGATTTTCTTGGCAGTCCATGAGATACTTGATACTTTTCCCCAATACCACAATTCAAAGGCATTGACTCTTGTTCTGTCATTCTTAATCATTATCCAACTTTCAGATGTTCAGGAAACAAAACCATGGCTTGGATCAGACACACTTTAGTCTTTAAACTCTTTAGCACTTTGGAAAGCCCCTTGAGAAGCAGATTTTCCCATTGCAGCATGTCTTTTGATTTTTTTGACTGCTGTTTCCATGAGTGTTGATTGTGGATTCAAGTAAAGTGAAATAATTACAGCTTCAGTCTTTTCCCCATCTGTCATGATAGTGCCATTGGTCCAGTGGTGAAGGTTATTGGTGGGACCCCTAATAGACCTGTCTATTGTTTGGCTTAAAGCTGAGCCACAGGCATGAGTTTGTTCCCCTGTTTGAAGGATGATCAAGGACCACAGGTTGTACCAGTCACTAGCTCACAGTAAGGGTTCCCCCTATATTTGCTCCCACTCAACCCAGGGTCATCTCCTGGAGTTCCTTTTAGAGCAGTCAGTGATGGTGGCCAGGCACCATCTAGTTCTTCTGGACCCTGAGAGGTTGAGGTTTGTGTGGTCCAGTAGTCCTTAGGACTGATTGTTTTAGTACTTCTCTGCTCCCCCCGCCCCTTTTCTTTGTTCTTTGCATCTTAGATGGTTGCTCCCAGTCTTTTAAGAACCTGGTTACTACTCCCCAAAGTAGGATATATAGCAATAAATATTCTTTCTTTATTCTTGTATAATAAATAGACTTCTTATTGGGTATTTTCCAGTTGGCATCGACTTATAGCTGATCCTCCATTGGGTTTTCAGAGACAGTGAATCTTATGGGAGGAGATTACCGAACTTTCTGTGGAGCAGCTCGTGCATTCAAACCATGCACCTCTGAATTGGCAAATTAACCCCAAAGCCCCCAGAACTCTAATAAATAGACATAAGACTTAATATATGTTTCAGTGATGTGTAACCCAAGAAACTAGAATATAGGTCACTTT
>NW_006399867.1:6797945-6808536 GCF_000299155.1 Elephantulus edwardii | reverse complement strand
TTTATTTTTTTAAAATTTTTATTTTGTAATTTTCTGTGTGTGTACCGTCAAATTGGATCTGACTGGTACAGGAGGAGATAGCCCCTCCTTCTCCAGCAGAGCATCTGGTGGAATCGAACCACATATCTCTGGGATTGCAGTGCAGCTTCTTGCCACTAGGCCACCAGAGCTCCCCAGATATAAAAATTTTTAAATATTATTTCTGTTACATGTTTTAGGAAATAATGAAATCAAAGGCTTTTTCTTTTTTTGTTGTTGTTCAGTGGTGAGATGTTAATTTTTAAATTTTCTTTTTCAGGTTAGAAAAGCACCTAATGCCAGTGATTTTGATGTGTGGGAAACTGAAACAGTGTACTCGAATTCAGAACTCACAGACTTGAATATTCCTGCTACATTTTCAAATAGCTTGCCAAGCCCTCCTGAACACTGTACTTCAGCAAAGCTTGAAAGAAGAACTAGAATTTTGCCCTTGGCTAATGAGGACCAATGTCCATCAGTAGGAGTAGACTTAGCTAGTGACTCGGAAGGACTTAGTGCCCCGAAGCAGCATGATAGTTCAGCTATTAGCCACACGGAAAACGAAGCTTCTCCAAAGGGCTCTGTAGCAGTCCTACAGGAGACTCTGATTTCTGATCGTCTGTCCCCCGGAAAAGAAGAACAGAGTCCGCAGCTCTTGGAAGAAACTCCTCCTGACCCCTACATAATGAGTCTTCAAAACCTGATGAAAAAGTCAAAGGAATATATAGAAAGAGAGCAGTCCAGGCGTGGTCTGAGAGGCAGTGCAAAGAGGATTTTTAATGAGAGCCATTCAGACAAAGAAAATGATGCCGTTAAAGTGACTGCCTGTGTGAAGGAGAAAGCCCACGTGATGGGCAAACACTGCAGCTCCGTTATTCCCGACAAACCAAGCCTTAACAAGTCAAACGTGCTTCTCCAGGGTGCTTCTTCAAGCAGTGGGCACACACCCATGTTAGCTAGCTTTTCTAAAGCGGACATACCTGTACGCACTGGCCACCCCACTATTTTAGATTCTGATTCGGATTTTAAAGTAATGCCCTCTCTCGTTTCTGACAACAATGTTATCAAAAATCTTCCAAGTTCATATGCCAAATTACCTAGTCCTGAGCCAAGTCTGAGTCCAAAAATGCATCGAAGATGTTCTCGGCCGTCCTCGGCGTGTCATATCCTCATAAATAACCCAGTAAATGCCTGTGAACTGAGCCCCAAAGGGAAAGAGCAGGCTGTGGACCTCATTGTTCAAGGTAGTGATGAGAACACGAACATGCCTGAAATTGTGCCAAAGGTACCCCTTGATTTAACCGCAGAATGTCCAAGCAGGGATCATGACAACAGAAGTCAGCCTGAGGCTGTCGAAGAAACAGCTTTAAGTAAATCAAATCAGGTATGTCCATCTTCAGGAAATCGATTAGAAAATGAAATTATTCCTGGACTTGATGTTGAGGAAAGTCACGGCACATCTGATGGCAGGGGACCACACAAAACGGACAGTCCCTGCACCACCGTCCTGAGATTGCACGAGCCATGTGGCACTGAGCAATGTGTGGTGAGTCAACACTTCGAGACCGCGGGTGGGCCTCAGCCAGCCAGTGTGCTCGAGAAAAGCGCCTGCCCCGTTCCGATGGGATTGAATAAGTCTTACGATGTGAAGAACCCGTCTCCTTTACTGATGCAGAAACAGAATGATAGGCAGCAGACGGGCACGCCTGCACTGTCCTGCGGAAGCGAGCCATTTTTGGAAAACAGTTTTGAGAACGTCAAACGGAGACTTGATTTAGATATGGATGATTTGCAAAAAGAAAACCACCCTTACGTCCTAACAACTGGAATAGCTGAACAGGAAAAGCAAGCTCTGGAGAAAAGATACCCTAAGGAATATGTTTGCATGAACAAAAACAAAATCTTGGAAAACAGCTTAAAAGGTGAGGAAACTGTGAAACATTTGATGCCTGGAAAGCAGATATGCCATTATTTTATTTTTAGTGGTTTTGTTTTGTTTTTAGGCACACACTTTTATTTTTAACACTTTGTATTGATATTTTACAAAAACACATTCTCATCAGTATACTTAATTTCATTTACCATAATGTATAGCATATAATTCTCAAAACAAATAAAAAAACCAAATCACAGTCATAGAATCAATTCCACCTCATCTTGACCTGGTAGCACCAAATAGCTGTCTCATGAGGTTTCTAAGATTAAATCTTTCTAGAAGCAGGTTGCCACATTGGTCTCTTTAATTGTGGCCAGGACCTCGAACCTGCGAGTTTTCAGCAGTCAAGCACCTAACCACTGTATCACCAGGGCTCCTTATTGAGACAGTAATCATACTTATCTTCAAGGAAAATCACAGCAAAGAGTTTGAGTTTTGTCTTTTTTTTAAATACTTTTCTAGAACCATAAGCTGAAAAAGCTTTATACCATCAAAGGTATATGTTATTTAAAAGGCAAAGCAAAGCTAAACGCTCAATTTCCCGAGTCGCTGTCTTCCAGCCTCTGTCTGGTGGCTGGAATGGCCTGTGGAAATAAGAGAACTTGTCTGCCAGGGAAACATCAAGAAAACTCAGGAGATTAGCAAGGCAAAGAGAGCTGAGGATAGTTTTCTCAGAGAAAGAGATTCTGAGATCATGCAACAAAAGCAGAAGGTAGCTAAAGAGAAGTCTTTGCAGACCAGAAAATGATGACTGGCTAACTTGGAAACCTGGCTGTTACAGCCAACTAGATATATCATACACTCTTTAAGATTTTTGTACAGTGAATAGTCATTACATATGTTACCATTTATTTATCCTTATAAAATAGTCTATTTGAAATTTCACCTTTCAACCTGATTTATTAGTGTGATGTTTTAGAACTGCTCTTTGAAACATAAATCACCATCCATGCATGTCACATACTGGTGAACATTATCTTTTATCAACTGTGAACATTAGGTAGATAATGTGATATATAAGAGGATCTCATGTAAGTGTATAGTCTTTGCCGTAAATTTTGTTAAAGTAGATTTTTAAAGTCTGTTATGTAATCTACAATCATGTGCATAATTTTACTTGTGACCAACTTATTTGCCTGAATAATTTTAGTACACACTACAAACCACAACCAGGAATATCGATTGCTCCAATTAGTGCTTTGGCTTTTTTTTTTTTAAATGAGTGCCATTTTAAATTCTTTCTGAAAGGGAGCTCTGGTGGCCTACTGGCAAGAAGCTGCACTGCAATCCCAGAGGCGTGGGGTTTGAATCCACCATATTGTCTGCTGGAGAAAGAGGGGCAATCTCCTCCTGTACCAGTCAGATCTGATTTGACAGTACACACACAAATAACTAAAAAAAAAAAAAGTAAATTTTTTTTGAAGCTCTTCTAACACTTGGAGCTTGATGGTGGGTATAAATAAGGAAATGTGTTACCCTAAAGAAATTAGGCTTGACACCATATGTGCTTGTTTATGTCCAAGAAAACATAAATGTTGTTGAAGTAGTGAATAACTTTATATCTTGCCATCTAACAGAAGGATTGATGCTTTGAGATCATCCAGTAATTCCTGGGAGAAATATCTAGTGATCTACTCCCATAAAGATTATAACCTAGAAAATCCATTGGCAAATTTGTCCTCTTGTCACAAGTTGCTAGGAGTAGAAAATCTACGCACTAGCACCCAATAACCACACAACTATATAACTATAATTCAGATACTTGATTTTTTACATATGTAATTCAGCACATTTTTTTACTGATCATCTGATAAGTCAACTGCTACCTAAACTGGTAGTTGTTGAAGTCTCTTAATAGCCTTAATGAAGGTTCTGGCAAATCTTATGGTAGTAATTTGACAGGGGTGCCTTCCATAACCTAAGGATGAAATTCTAAGGACATCAGATGAGACAGACTTGACATTTTTTTAGCCTGTGTTTTTATCTTATTAGCACAGATTTTTACTTAAAGTGAAATTTTGTTTTTTGTGTTAATTATGTCCTTTAAAGTTTCTATGAGGATAGTCACAAAGGCATAATTACAGCAGCTCAAGTTATTTTGAAGAAAAGGGTTAATGAAGAAGATTATACTGAAGCGGAAAAAAACCCCCAACCCAGAAGACTGTGTGGATAGATCAGCATAGTGATAGCTGGGTCACAGCTGAGATCAGAGTGCATGCTGGACTGGGTGCCATCTACAGAGAATTCAGCCCAGCCTCCCCGGAGGAAATACTGGATGCCCTCTGCAGACAGAGGGTTCCTCCCAGTCTCCCACCACAGGGGATAGATACCATGCCTGAACTTTGGAATCATCCTGCTCTTGGGGTTTGTTTGTGTTTTTTTTTTAAATTTTATTATTATTTTGTGTGTGTGTACTGTTGAATCAGATCTGACTGGTACAGGAGGAGATTGTCCCTCCTTCCCCAGCAGAGCATCTGGTGGATTTGAACCAAGTGCCTTTGGTATATTGCAGCGCGGCTTCTTGCCCCTAGGCCACCAGAGCTCCCTTCTGCTCTTGGTTTAAGAATTAAGTTTACCCATTATTATGTTGGCCACACTTAACATATAAGGAAAATATAGCCTCACAAGATAGGAATTTTTTATTGTTGGTTTAAGCTCAATATAAGCCATGGGAAAGCTGAGGAGGATGCCTTTTCACGTGCTGAGCTGTGGAGGACCTCGGCCTGGCATTCCTCTTCTGCAGAATTCATTTCCTCATGTCCCTGTTTTCATTCTGCATCCAGTTAACAAGAAGACTGTTACACAAATGACCTTGAAAATGACGAAAATCAGAAGAATAAATAGAAATGAGGTGCAATTGAAGACCAGCCTCAAAGTTAATTAGAATAAGGGTAATTTTGACAGCAAAGGTCTTGGCAACATCAGGTTAGACGAGGATGGGATCTGTCTACTGAGTGGGTAAAATGGTGAGATGTGTGTGAGCATGTAAAGATGTGGCAGAGTGAGAAGGTGGGCGGCCCTCCTGTATTTTGATCACAGAGATCAGGGAATACTTCAGTCAGAAGCAGATATAAATCGGTGGTATAGAATATGGAGTATTAGCACTGTCGTGAATTTCCTTAATTTGATGGGACGTTTTTCTTTTTAGAAGGTGAGGAGATATTAAAATGCAAGATGTTAGCTTTGGAAGAAATGCGGAAGAGACTAGAAGAACAGCATGCCCAGCAGTTATCACTCCTCATTGCGGAGCAGGAGAGAGAACAGGAAAGACTGCAGAAGGTGAGGAGTTAGAACAGAGGAATGTGGGACTGATAAGTGAAACAAAGCAGGGGACACTTTTTTACTTCAGTCAAAGACAAGATACATCTCATCCCGGCACATTTTAATGTGTGAAGGTCATTGATTTGGGGCGTTTTGGGAGGTCCTTAATTTTGATGCATATATATAGTGTTTTTCACTGCCAACATAAGAAGTTTAATATTTAAATCTTAATATAAAGCAGGGAGCTCTGGTGGCCTAGTGGCGAGAAGCTGTGTTGCCATCCCAAAGGCAGTGGGGTTCGAGGCCACCAGCTGCTCCGCGGGAGAAGGATGGCAGTCTCCTCCCTTGTGATTAATTGCCTCTGAAAACCTGCTGTTGGATCAGTGGGTCAGTTCCAACTCAATGGTAAATAAAAGCAATAATATAAAAGTAATTGCATAATTCATCAAAGGAACACTGTTAAATCTTTGATTTAAAACTTGAATAATTTAGAACAGAATCTTACAGACTAGATGCCAGAATGTACATTCTGCAAGAACTATATCATAAGGGGAAGGATCCTTGTTTTAAAAATCCTACGCTTAATGTACAGTGTTTTAAATACAACTGAATCCCATTTACAGGAGGGAAAACTTGGAATAATGCTTTGCTGGTAATTACACAGATTTTCGGCTGAAAATCATAGTGTTTTGGGGAGGTAATTGAGCAAGAGATCTAGCTTATTAAACTGTTAATCTGCAGGAAATAGAAGAGCAGGAGAAAATGTTTAAAGAGAAGAAGGTGATGGCCGTTGATGCCTCCGACCTGGACAGTCACAGTGCGGTGGAGTTGGACTGGAGGAAAAGAAGTGACTCTGGCTTGCTCGAAACAATGCCGTCTCCAGTGGACTCGCCCCGTACTTCACATTCAAATAGTTCTGGTAATTAACACCGTTTTGAGCAACCACACTTTGAACGTTTAGCTCCTCTGATCGAGTATCTGTGTGTCCACCTCACTGCTCTTTGCCTGCTGTTTAGTGACCACTGAGACATGGCAGCTGCAGATGGAAAGGCTGCAGTGCTCATGAGAAAGGACCATCTTAGTGAGAAAAGTGTCAGGAAGTGCTGCTCAGCCACCAGGTCATGCTTGTTCATGCAGCAGGTGACATACTTCAAGGGAAAGCACGCTCTGCGTCTCCTGAGTGATCTTGAATTACATCTAATCCCCCCCGCTGTCACTGTAAGAGCTTATCTTCACATCTTCAATTATCCTGAGATGCTGTTTGTGTTAATGTCATCAATATTTGAGGTCCGCATGTAGATCAGTTTCAAGGGCAGGTGTTACTTTTCATGGGTGTCATAAGTGTGTGTTTGAATCTTCTGGATAGTCTTGTCTTTATAATGTGAAGTCTAATGCTCTGTATTTCTTCTGTAGTTTTCATGAATTCTGCCCTGCAACATAGCTTTGGTTCTGCAAACGAATCACCATTCTACCTCTGGGGATCGTCAGCTAGTGGCATGACTAAGATCTCAGTCAGAAGACCTTTTGGCAGGGCCAAAACCAGATGGTGTCAGGTGGGCACATTTAGTTCTGTACCATCAAGTGATATATTGCAGTGCACAGATCTGCAAAGGATCTCTTTAAAGTGTTAAAAAGTAAAGCTGTCATTTTGAGGAACAGACACTTTGTGCCTAGCCCAAGCCATGTTATTTTCAATGATCTCGTGTGAAAACTAGACAATGAATTACGGTATTGGTGAAGTGTGGAAGCCAGGTGCTAAACCAATTGCTTAATCAGGAACTGACGGAGGCACAAAACAAGCTGGAATTCCTCTTGTTATAGATTACAAGGAACAAGGCAGTATTTCTCCAGAGACAGATCGCAGGAGATAGGCATACCCGCATACCCAACAAACCAGGAGTTGCCCGCTGCCTCCCAGTTTGTCCTTGTGGTCTCATCGTTCCTGAGATAACAAAAGAATGTTAGCAAAGAAAAACATAGCCAGTTAGTAAAGAATTTTCTCTGTAACTTATCTCCTGGCAATTTTCAATAAAGCAAGAGAGACTCTTAAGCTGACAGGGCAGTCTCGTAGCTGTACACCCCCTGCCTTTACTCTCTGTTCTCCCCCTCATTTCTTGGTGTCCCCGTCTCGTTCATTCATCCTAGTTGACAATAGTGAAGAATACTCGGCATACCATGGACTGCCAGTAGAACAAACAAATCTGTTTAGGGAGCAGTACAGCCAGAGGTTCCTTTGATGTCAGATTGTGGAGACTTCATCTCATATACTTTAAGTATGTTGTTGAGTGACGTTATCTTGGGTTTTACAAAGAGCATCAGTTCTCTCTCTCTATCTATATATATATATGGCATATAGATGACACTTTCTACTCGTTGTTGAGTCCACCAAATCATAGTGGACCTTTCAGCTGATTTTCAGAGCCTGTATGTAATTTATATGTCCAAGTACAGAGGAACTTAATGTTTGCTATTTCTAGTTAGGAATTTAGTTTGTTGACTGTAATAACGAAGAAAAACGATCTTGAAAGGAATACTCAAACTCATACAAATTTTACTTATCTTCTCTCCTAGATTTTCAGTCCAGAAATACAAGCAAAATTCAACAAAATAAGTGCCGTGGCAAAAGGATTTCTTACTCGCAGGCTTATGCAGACAGAGAAGCTGAAACAACTTCAGCAGACTGTGAAAGTAAGGTGATTGTTTTGGCGATCCAACTGGTGGATTAGTTCCGAATCTTTACCTTTCAAACAGTTTTTTTAATCTTGTAAAATAGGCTGTTTTTAAAACTGCTAATCTCATTCTGCTGTTTAATATGTAAATGAAGTCATTTTAGGTCTTTTGAGTTTTTTGATCTCACTTAAAGGGAATGTTGTTTGATTTCCTAGTGTTCTCAGTAATTTGTATTCCTCACTGCTTTTGATTGAGATAAGGAGCAAAGAGGAAAGTCCAGTAACAAAGTATTAAAAAAACAGTTTTTGAAGGAACATCTTCTTTGTTCAGGATACTATGGAATTCATGAGAAGTTTTCAGTCAGAAGCACCGTTAAAGAGAGGAGTGGTTTCAGCACAAGATGCGTCCCTTCAAGAAAGAGTGTTAGCGCAGGTAAACGCACACACCGTAAAGGCATTTTGAGAAATCACAACTTACTGCTCTTGAGTTGGAATTGACACTCACAGCTGGCCCTCCAGCAGGTGTTCAGTCAGTTAATCCCATGGAGGAGATTGCCCTTTTTTCCCCTGCAGAACAACTGATGGATCCAAACCGCCCGCCTTTGGCTTAGCAGTACAGCACTCTTTCCCCTTGGCCAGCAGAACTCCTTTTTGACCCTTTGACAGCACATAAACGGAAATTGGAATGATAAGAGAAGATTAGCATTGCCCCTGTGCAAAGATAACACACAAACTTGTGAAGCTTTCCATACTTTTATATCCATATGTATTTATCTCTGAAATATATATATCTATATATCGATATACATATATACCAGCGCTTCATGAGTTTTGTGTGTGTGTTTATCTATGTAAATAGAAGGGTTGTATTTATCTCATTAATTTCTGAAGTTTCAATGAAAACTTTCGATGAAGAGTACATGGATAGTAATATTGAACTCGCTCATTTTTCTTAGTAGTTAGTGTGTTTTCTTTCTTTTGAACCTAGTTACGAGCTGCCCTTTATGGTATTCATGATATTTTCTTTGTGATGGATGCAGCTGAAAGAATGTCTATTCTACAACACGATCGAGAAGTTCAAAAAGAGAAAATGCTCAGGCAAATGGTATGTTATATGACTTTTCTGCTGAATGAGGTTCAGCTGAGTTTGAGCTTCCGGACAAATCCATATACAATAGAACAGAACAGTCCCCATGATCAGTTATATTTTGGGCCAAAAGGTTTTCATTGACTGGTTCTTGGAAGTAGGTCACCAGACCATTTTTCCTAGGTGGGCTTGTCTGAAGGTGTCTCTGAACATGCTCCTTGTGGGCTGTGCGTGAGCTGCCCTTTATGGGCAGCGTTGGCTGGAATTGAACCTAGGTCTCTGAGAGATAGTGAGAAATCTACCACTGAAACATCACCAACCTCCCAGGTTTAGGGTGGTGGTGGTTATTGTGTACCATAGAGTTGGAATCGACTTATAGCTGACCGTCTAGCAGATTTTCAGAGGCAGTTAATGGCTCCTGTGGAGCAGCTCATGGCCTCGAACCATGTGCCTTCCGGATTGCAGTGCCGCTCCTTGCCATTAGGATACTAGAGCTCCCTCCTGCCACTGAAAGATCCAAATTATTTAAAGAAGAGCCAAAGTTATATATACCTCAGGAGAAAATTTATAAAGGGTCAGTGAACCATCTGGTGAGAAATGGAATCCATTTGAGAGCCAAAAACTTAACATTATTAACTGGGGAAGAGTGGACCCCATGCAGTTAACACTGTTTATATACCAATGAATGTGGTAATATTTGGATGAATTATGCCACTTGGTAAAAGATGAAGATCATATTCTGCAGAATCTACAACAGCTATATGGCCAGCATTATTTCCTCACTGGCATACTATTCTTTATTGACTTTCAAGCCCAACCTACAATTATTAAACACATAATTCCTGGGATTAGCATGTATCTCTATTAACATGTATCTCTAGAGAGATTGAAAAGAAATTATTAAAGAATTACAGACTGTATCTTATTAGATTTGAGGAATTAAAACTTTGACTATGGGTTAGTTGGCTTATAATGAAAAATTGTTAGCTATAATTAATTACTTGAATTTCCTTAGAGGTATATTGTGGGGTGTTTTAAAGTCAAGGTTAGAAAACAGGCTCCAAGTGAATTAGAAATATACAGCCTTCCCTCCTTTTATTGCGCTTCACAGATATTGCATTTCTGTACAGATTGAGGTATTATTTCATGGGAAAATTTAAGACAATTATTTGTTTAAAACATATATGCTTCAATGACTGTAGGGAAATTTTCAAGTTAAATACAATGGTACCTCTGTGCTAGTTTTTCTCTGCAAGTTAGGATCATTTAATACTATAAATTAATACTATACTGCTGTTATTTTTGTTTTTAAGGATAAAATGAAAAGCCCACGAGTGGCTCTTTCAGCTGCAACACAGAAGTCTCTTGATAGGAAGAAGTACATGAAGTAAGATTTTTTTAATGTCATGTCACACTAATTCCATTCTTATAAAATGAACTAATTTTATTACTTAGCTGATTTCTAATGTTCCAATTGAAAGAGAGTTAAATTTTTTTCTACCTGAACTGATAGGAATTCCTTTTTTTTTTTTTCTATAATTATATTTTATTAATTTTCATAAACATTTACAGAGATTTTGGGCTTCCACTCATTCATTGTTGCACTATTCTCTCTACCCT
>NW_006399867.1:6781838-6796210 GCF_000299155.1 Elephantulus edwardii | reverse complement strand
TGTAGTAGGATTTGAAATCAGGGAGTGAGATACCTCCTACCGTTCTTCTATTCTTAAGGAGTGCTTTGCTTATTCGGGGCTTTTTCCCATTCCAGGAATTCCTTTTTTTTACGTAAAAGTTGTAATTAAAATCAGGTAGTAGAATCTGATTTCACTCTTCGATAAGTACTAAGTTAGTTAAGTACTAAGTTTATCAACACTCAGTTTGTGTAATTGATAGCCAATCAAAAAAAAATCTGAAAAAGAATTAGTCTTCACATTCTGTGTTTAATTTTATTTCTTAAATATATTCTGTCTCTGATATCCCAAAGACTTAATGGTGGGGGGAGGAGGGAATGGAAAGAAAGTCTAATGAAAATGCTCTTTAGTATATTTGCTGCAGGTCTCTGAGTAGTGTGCTAATTTTTAAATGCTGGTTTGTTCCTCTGCTGTATCACATTTATAAACGTGCTTTCTCTTTCCTGTCTGCTCTTCGGAATACGTTGTTGTGTCCTTATGTTGCCTTAGAGCTGCTGAGATGGGAATGCCAAATAAGAAAACTCTCGTTAAACAAAATCCTTCTGAAACAAGGTGAGAGAAAAAAAATCACTCCGTCTCAGTAAGAGGTTCTTTTCTTTATCAAAGGAAATGGTAATAAATCCCAAGCTTGTTTTTGTTGGCTTTGTTCTTCATCAATAGAACAGTCCCTGCTGAGCTGGACGGTTGTGGCCACAGGATCCACATCAGCCAACACCTGGTCCTGGGGCTGGTCACATGGCAGACCAGATGTTGATGGAACCGTCTGCAGCATATACTATCTCTGGTTGACATTTGAGCGCCCTTTATCCTTTGCCCAGAGGACTTTGATATTTACTCATCTGATTTCCACACGTAAAGAAAAGTAGTATTTTTCTTCTCTCAGATCCCTGAGAAGAAAAGTTGACTTTTATAATATAAATACAGTGTCTAAAGGCAGAATCGGTTAATGGTTAAGTTGGCCAGCTCGTTCTGGCAACAACCTCAGGTTTAGGCTCTTGATGAGCAAAATAGAAGTGTGTTTTAAATTTTAATTATTATTGTTTTGTGTATGTGGTACCATCAAATCAAATCTGACTGGTACAGGAGGATATTGCCCCTCCTTCTCCAGCAGAGCATCTGGTGGATTCAAACCACATACCTCTGGGATTGCAGTGCTGCTTCTTGCCACGAGGCCACCAGAGCTCACCAAAACAGAAGTATTATGATGGATACGCTGCATTGCTTTGTGGCAGTGTAGTGGCTCTGTTGTTGCATAGGTGCCTTCTACCTCATCAGTGAAAAGTGGAGGAGGAGGATGAAATTGTTATCCTTTGGAATTAATCTTTCATTTACTTCGTCAACAGAGTCCTTCAGCCAAACCAGGGACAGAATGCACCTATACACAGACTGCTTACCAGACAAGGGTAAGAATGCCACACACAGGGATGTATCAGAACCCTCCAGTCAAGGAGAGTTCTGAAGAATAAATAAATACCTAGCAAAGATTAGTTTTGACAGGAAAAATTATCAGTTTCATTATATAGAGAACAATTGTTTTTCAAATACGCGATTTTTAATATCATCAGAAAAATTAAAGTTTTTTTTCCAGATTTCTTTTGTCTTCAGATGACCCTCTAGGTGTACTGTTGTGTATTATACTTTAGTTTTTGTCTTGTGTTGGCATGTTTTTACCATCCACTTCATACCATTTTACTCATACTCGAATCAAAATCCCTATTGTAAGTTTAATGTCGTCACAGTGATTATCAAATGACGTATGAGCCAATGGTGACAGTTTGCTGAAGCAAAAGGATAGTTTTGTTTTCTTCCTGTGCACACATTCATGAGACCCAAATTGTTTTCAGGCTTATTTGTGCATTGAACTGTTGAGACAGTGTAGTTGCTTTCTATGAATGTTGAATCTTAATGCAAGTGACTTACTGCCTTTTTTATATTCAACTAGAACCCCTAAGACATCAGTGAAGGGGGTTGTGCAAAATAGACAGAAGTCTTCACAGAGCAGAGTGCCTAGCAGAGCGCCTGTTTCAGGTGTGTAGAAAACGCCTTCCCGAAGCCCGTTCATAGAAGCAAGTGCACGAGCTGCCCCGTAACTTGGGCCGCACACTTGGCTTTTGTTGCTTGTCTTTCCGGCCGCTGTAATGTTGGCATATTCACAGTCCTTCCTGCCAGTTACCAGGCCCCTGCGTATTTCACCGAAGTCAGGCGATCACAGTGCAGCTGTGCCTCCAGTCTTGATTTCTGTCATAATTTTAGGAAAAATTATCTATCTTTTAATCCTAGAAACTTGGAGGATTATCCAAGTTTACTTAAAGAAAACCTTTTTATAAATGAGTGAAATATCATCTGATGCCTGAACTGGCTTAAATCTATACATACTTGTTCCGTTTTGGCGAGACATAATGCAGAGACATTTTTGGACCTGCCTCAAAAGGGATGAACACTGTCTGCCTCTGACCACGTGCTCCCCTGTGAATATGCCAAGAGGGACGGGGTGGGTTTTGCTTTCTTTTCTTAATCCTTTGCTCAATAAAAAATGTGAGCTAAAGCTCTCCAAATGGCCATTGTTTGAGGATTATTTAAGGGTGAAATTTAAAAATGGGGAAAGATTGTATTTTATGGTGGCTAGAAGACAAAAGCCTGGTTGAGCCAATTCAAACCTCTAAAGGTTTGACTATTTCTGGGTATGCTTATTAAGTAAGAGCTTTCAGTATGATAACTAAAAGGTGCGTGATCCAGTAGAAATATTTCAGGAACTCTTCGCTCGATACCACTTTCTACTCACTTAACAAAAATATAAATTAATCAGCATGAAATCTTTAATCAATTCTGATCTTCCCATTACTTTATAATTGGCTGTAAATTGAGATTTTACTACTGAATGATGGACTCCCAAGACAGGAGGTAGTAAACTGCCTGAGAAATGTTTTCATGTTTGTGCACATCAGTTCAAAGGGAGAATAAGATACTGATCATCATTTTGAAATAATTACTTGCATTTTGTATATCTGTAGGGAAGAAAACTCAAAAGCTTGCCTTGTAGACAGGATATTGTAAAAGATGATCTCTCAGAAGTTATTACCAGCGATGGCTAATGGAATCATTTTAAAGGGAATAACTGAGAATCCTGCTTGCTTCTAACTGGGTTGAAAGTTAACCATTTGAGAGAACTCAGACCAGTCACCAGATTTGTTGCTTGGGAAGTCATGGAATTTTCAGACATTCAAGTTTTTCACATCTTCATTTGGTAAATTTTAGATAATTGGCAAATCATTGAAAAGAAGGCCTGTTTTGCTAACAGTATCGATTTGCCTCCGTGCATACCTCCATGTTCTTTTCTCATACTCTTCATCTTCACTTTTTGTTATTTGTGAACTGATAGCCAAATACCAACACTGGGTTTTCAGTTGTTTTTTTGTTTTATTTTTTATTCACAGTAATACTCAACAGTGTAAGGATGAGTCACTGAATAATAATGTTACAGTGAGGTTCAGAATTTAGACCTATTGAGGTTTAGTTGCTCTTTAACAAAATTAATAAATCCAAGTGCATTTGACTAGCAAATCAACACAAGTGAATATGTATCTAAACAAGTACAAAAATGATTTTTAATTTTTTTTCTAAAGATTTTTTATATGAATGCATATTTAGATAATAGAAACTGAAGAGTTTTATCCTTTTACATAATCTATGACTGTTGAAGATTGATTGTTAATGGTGAATTTTAACAGAAGGCTCCATCAAAACATTATTTGCTTGCTGCTTAGATTTTGAATAGCATGAATTGTGTTTTGCACAAATTTGAAACAGTGCTTGGATTTGCTATACATGTACAGTAAACCTGTTACCAAGCAATTTATAGAAGGCACATTCTTGTTAAGTGGGCCAGCATATTCTCACGTAGACCTCGACGGTGTCTGCTGAGGAACGTTTAAACTTGTTTAATTTCTTGTTACTGCAAATTAAATTTCGTTTTCTAATCTTGCATATTTTAAAACATGCTTATTTGCTGTTTTGTGTTTTACTCAAAATTTTATAGAGAAACTCAGAAATCATTAATTAAACCAGAGCAGGAGGTGATAATGCAAAAGGATTTTGTAAAAAAGCCTGTCAGGTGCACTTAGGTCTCAGGACGTTTCCTTTAGCTATTCTTCTGCTGCTTTAGACTGCACACTGGAGATGACATCGACAGTTTGTACCTCAGGACTAGAGTCTATAAAGATTAAATAAGATAATAGAAGCCGTTTAGCTCACTGCCTGGGATGTACAGTCAGCAGCCTTTAAATGGTAGCAATACAGTGAAAATGTAACATTGAGAAATAATACTAGTATTGCTTTACTTTTTAGGAGCATATGCAGGAAAAATCCAAAGAAAGCGGCCAAATGTTGCGACAATTTAAGAAGACAGCATTCATTGGGATGAAGAAGAAAGGCATATTATTCCTCCTCTCTTCCAAATCTTCCCCGCCCCTCCCCCCAAAAATGGTTATTTAACGCTGAGCCCTGTTTGCCTAGGCAAAGTGTGACAGATGGCTGAGCCGGTATCAGAATAATTTCATCGATCTGGCGAATTCCCACGCCGTTCTCCCACCTTCCTCTTCCCGGGAAGGTTGATGCAGACAAATTCATGTTGAGTCATTGCTTCTGAGCTGAACTTATACCAACTTGTTTTGTGTGTCCAGAAACTCTTTTTGTAAACTTAAAGGACATTTGATTTATTTTAGAAAATATTGTAAAGCTATGACACGGGACAAAAAATTTCTAAACATAGTTTCATTCTTCTCTGCATACTTATTGCTGAGTTGACAGAGAAGTTACCTGCTGTTCTATTCAAGAAGAAATTGCAGAAGAATGCTTTCCCCTGATTTTGTAACTTGAAGCACTGATGAGCTTCTCAGCCTGCTATTCTTACAGTATCATCATGCGGATAAAACACATGCTTGCTGGCATTAACCACAAAAAGAGCGTTGGGCTGCCATCTTGGTCAGAAGGACATGCTCCTATGAACAACTAGTTGTCTTACAGAAAGATGAGGTTTGACACATGTTACCCAGTACTGTTAGAAGTATTTCCACTAGGTTTTTGAATCGCTCTCTGGTGGGTAACAAATCTAAATAGCACAATCTTCTTGAGTGTGTGTAGTAGTACTTAGGAGCTTACTATTACATCCATTTCTGTAAAATAAGAATGACATGTTGCATGCGGTTCTGTCTTCTAGTTTGGTCCACTTAATTTCTTCATAATCTTTTTTTAGCATGCTTGATGGAGGAGAGACTAAAGGGCTATATAAAATTATGCCATGATTTTAAAGTAGGGTAGTAATACTAACTAGATGAAGTCCTACTGTACTGTGAGGCACTCAAGTTTGCTATTGTTATTTTATCACTAGTATGTTCAGATATTCAGCAAGGACTGTCACCAAGGGAATATGATTCTGTGAGAGAGGATGTCACTGCTAATTTATCTTACCATTTCCACAAAGGGCTTTATGCTTCTCACATAAAATTGGAATTGTGCACATTTAATCTTTCTGAACTTGAATTTTAAAAGAGATACTGATATTTTAAAACTGCAAATTTGAACTATTTTCTTAATATCCTTTTAAGAATCTGGAGATGACTCTTGTTTTCTTCAGTTTTGGTTCAATTTCATATTTTAACTTTTGCATTTGGCCAGACAGAAAATTATCTCCTCTTAAGAATAAACTTTTTTATTGTTTCTTGATTAACATGTACCATTTTAAAAAATGGGTGAACAGGAAGATTAGAGGATGGTAAGAAAAAAAATGGGATTTTCTTTTTTTAATTTATAGGCAAAGTACAGGAACGAATATCTTTTTAAGATGATAAACTGTGCTTTGTCATTCTGCAAACTCAGGATCCATCCAGCTTCCTCGTGTTGTCAGTCTCTCCAGCAAGGAGGATAGGTGTGAAAAGTTGTGTGTCTACTAACTAGCTAAAAGAAATAGTGGTTTTGGAGAAAGTTAAAACTAGTTTTTGATTAAAAAGTTGAGTGGTTGTTGGAGTTTCTTTTGGTTTGGTTTGGTTTTTAATTTAAAGATAAAAGCTTTTGTGGTTTACACATTTTTTAATGTTAACAGCTTTTTCTCAAAGAAGTGCCAGACACTGTTTTGTGCTTTTGATAAAATTTTATTTATATATGTTATTTTTTTTTATTTTTACTTTGACTGGAATGTTCATTAATGTAAATGATATTTATTTTTATACTTTCATTTTCACTAGTTTACTTCTAGGCAAATGCAAAATAAAGTTTTCACCTTAAAGGAAATATTTGGTCTTTTATTTGCCAAGGAAAGGACTGTTAAGATGATGGGTATTGGAAACTACTGGGCTAAAACATAAGTATTGCAATGCCACCTGGAATGTCATTAGAATGCCCTGGGAATATAAAATACAGAAGCTCAGTAATTAAACTGAGGAGCAGTATTCTTTCTCATGAAAAGATATTCCATAATTTAATATAAAGCCTATACTTTTGTTTAGTTCAGCATCTAAGTTAGAGTTAGCATACATTGCACTTTTTGGGTGGCAGAAGATTACTCGTCCTGGAAACAGCTTCTCATATATATATATATATATATACACACACACACACATACATACATATGTATGTGTGTATAAAATTTTTTTTGTTTCAATGAAAATTTAAAGAGACTTTGGATTTCCATTCATTCATTGTTGTACTTTTCTCCCTGCTCACCCCTCCCCCCAGTACACTACCCTCTTTGAAAAGTAAAAGAAAAATTCTTTCATTGTTTTACAATCCCTCCCCCAGGTCCACTCCACCATGCAGCCTTCACTCTGGACTTCCTGGAAACAGCTTCTTAAGAGCCAGAGATCTGCTAAAGGGCAAATAGGAAGGAAAACAAGGGGGAACTGAGGTCGAAGCTCATGGCCGAGGTACCCATTTGCATTTAGGAGCTCCACATGTCTATGCCTCGCTTTAAGGAAGCAGAGGGATGAGGATGTGCAAGGGAGGGGAGGTTTATCATGGGGTTGGACAATTAGATGGGGGAGGTGTGAGGGAAATTGAATTTGTTCTTGAAAACAATGTATTTGAATTTTATAAATAAACTAGTGGAAAATGAAAAAAAAAATTAAAGGAAGAAGTCTCTTCCACTGTGGCTTCCAAGAACAATGTAAAAACAAAAAAATCTAGGGAGCTCTGGTGGCCTAGTGGCAAGAAGCTACACTGCAATCCCAGAGGTGTGTGGTTCGAATCCACCAGATGCTATGCTGGAGAAGTCAGATCTGATTTGACGGTACATGCACAAAAAAATAAAAATGAAAACAAATCTGCTGTAAGAATAAATATATTATTTAACACACACACAAAGAATGCTGACTTTGTTAACTGCCTCTCATTCAGTATGACTAGTCAGGGCTCCCCAGATCAGTTACTGAGCTGTTGCATTTTACATTCCTAGGACATTGTGGGAAATTGCCTCCCTCCTGTGGCTTCCCTTCAGCTCCCTAACCCACTCTGTGGTGCGGACTCCCACACGTTTATGTTGGCAACAGCAGGTATGTACTGAAACATTGGGGTTTGAACTGAAAACTTGAGGACTGATTCTGGGCATAGAGAGTTGTCTTCCTTGTCAAGGATTACTGTCCCCAAAAAGTCATCTTTGGATGATGCCACATCGAAAACACAAGTTGTTCTGTTGTGTGCCCTTGAATGGATCCTGACTGGCCCGGCGGGACACAGCAGAATTGCCCCACAGTATTTCCCAGGCTGTGTTTTTCACAGAAGCACGTCACTGAATTTTCAGTTCCATGAAGAAAAAATTTTGAGTGGCTGCTGAACACTTTTAACCATTCATTTAGCCACCGGAGTTCTTACATGAATAATAATCATTACTTGAAACAATTCTGCAGCCTTTTCCGGTGGTGACCTCTGCATGCCAACATGTCTCTCTCATCCCTCTCGAGAAGAGGAAACACAAGAAGTGCCTGGTGCAGAGCCTGAAGCCCTATTTCATGCATGTGAAACACCCACAGTGCTATAAAACCACTACAGTCTTCAGCTATGCACAAACAGTTTTGTGTGTTGGCTGCTCCACTGTTCTCTGTCAGCCTTCAGGAGGCTTACGGAAGGAGGTTCCTTATAGACAGAAGCAGTGTTAAGAAAAACACTGGATCAAGATGAATGGGAAATTAACCTTAAGAAACTGATGAAGTTGAAATGATGTCTCTCCTCAGAACTATACCTACTGCTAACAAGTCTGTTCTGATGCATGGCAACCGGCCATCAGTTTCCAAGGTTGCCCAGCTCTCATGCAGAGCAACTGGTGGATTTGAACTGAACTGTGGTTAGTGGCCCAAGACGTAAGGCACTCTTTCCCAGGACACTTTTACAGAACCTAATACCTCAGTGCCATTGAGTCAGTTCTGGTCTGAGTGACCTTCTGTCAGGGTTCAGAGGTTGTGATTCCTCCATGGAGATTCTCCCGTCTGGCAGATTCACTCTGGCCAGCACATTATGGGCTACACCACCAGGGCTGCTTCATAGAAACTTCAAGTCCTCCCACTGCTCTTGAGTCAGAACTGAATCACAGCTGAGTTATCTAGTGTTCAAATTCTCCAGAGATACGAGTGGGTTGTTTCCACATAAGACTTTCATGATTTAAAAGGCTTGGACTCCAGAGTCCCAGCTCTTGTGCAAAGGCTTTCTTTCTTTTTTAAATTTTATTCTGGTTTACATACAAAGTTCATGTACATTGTTTTTCATACCAAATCTTTCTCCTTTCCTGTTCACACTCCTCCCTCATCCAATTGTGCAACCCTTTGATTAAGCTCCTGCTCCCCTCCTTGGAGCCTCATACTCATTCTACAATAATGGTCTTATACAGTATTTGTCCATACGAGACTGAGTTAGTTCACTTAGCATAATGCCCTCCAGTCCCTCCCATGTTAGATAGTAATTTACAAAAAAATCATTGCTCTCGTGTGCTGCATAGTATTCCATTGTGTGAATGTAATTTCTTAATCCATTCCATTTTGGTTGGGCATTTGGGCTGTTTCCATGTTCTTGCAATGATGAATAACACAGCTATGAACATTAGTGTACAAGTCTCTCTTTGTGCCTCATTGAGAACCCAGAAAGGGACCCATCAATCTATGGTCAACTAATATTGAACAAGGAAATAAAACCTATCAAATGGGGAAATGACAGCCTCTTCAACAAATGGTTCTGGCAGAACTGGGTTGCCACCTGGAGAAAGCTGAAACAGGATCAACATTTCACACCATATACTAAAATCACCTCAAGCTGGATCATTGATCCTTGATCTTTTGTTATTCTTGTAAAGTGCTTTCAAGTCCAACTCACAGCTACACTATTATGAACAACACATCTGAACACTGTCCAGTATTTGTTGAGTATTGATCTAGGGCAGCCCTTAGAGACCTAAGTTGCTAGTGATGGGAGAGGGATATTGGCTGTGCTTATCTCCTGTCATGCACACAGCGGAGAGCTTGGCCTTTGCTGCAAAACTTAGTTTGAATCTCAGACTTCCCCGCCCCAAACCCTTTGTATTTCCATTTCCTCTGTGTCTGACTCCTTTTCCACCACTAGAGGGCGCCGGCGGCCTGTTTACAGCCTGGCTCAGCTTGCAGCGCCCACTGCCCTTCACAATCATGGCGCCAGGAAGCTGTGCAGGGCAGCTCTTGATGCTAACGGCTGGTCCTCATGGTTCCAGGAATCTGTGCGATGCGGTTATACAGAGTAATGAGTATTCATGGCGCCGGCAGATGGTATATCTTGAGTAATTGCCGTTAAGTCGCCCGTATCAGAGCGGGGCTTGGGTTGTGGGGGAGGGACAAATAGGCAACTGCCCCTCACAATCATGGCGCTGGAGTTAGACAAGCGCGGACGCCTGCCCTTCACAAATATGGCGCCGAAGAGCGTACGGGTCCCGGAGGACTCGTGCCCCTCACAATCATGGCGGTCGCGGAGGGGCGGGGTCTCGGTGGGCGAGGCCGACCGCGGCCACGGGGCCAAGGTCATGTGACCGGCAAGATGGCCGTCTTTCCTTGGTAAGGAAGAGCTGGCGGGTGGGATTGGTCAGGGGCTGCTCCTGGGCGCGTCTGTCTTTATTTCCGTGCATGAGTGTATGTGCATGAACTGATCTTTTTGTTGGGTTCTGGGAGATTGTCACACTCTTCTTTTGATCTTGACCACAAAATCCCCAGCCGCTATTCCAGAGTGGGTGCTTGGTTCGCTTCTTCTGGTCCACCCATTCACTGCGTCTTCGCTGCCCCTTACCCAGTCATTCTTCAAGGAACACCAAGGGCCAAGAAGTTAACTTTCCCCGGGGAAACTGGGGCAGATCCTCGGAAGCGGTGGGTGCACAGAGATGCACGCAGCCCTGAGTCAGGACGACCCGAGCACTCTGGCAGCTCTTGTTTTTAAGAGCTGCTTAATGCATCACTGGAGACTTTGCTTTTCTCACCTGTAAAATATGTGTGTGTTTGGAGAACCTTCAAGCAAGTTGTGATAGTGATGAGCTTGCCCTGTGTTTCAGAAATACACAGTCTACCTTACCGTTCCCTTAAAACTCAAAAAATTCTGGTCACACCCTCCCCACTACCTTAAGCTCTAAAACGCGCACACACAATCCCTGCAGCGCAGACAAACCCCCCCCTCCCCACACACACAGCCATCAGTATCCCAAACTTGCCCTTGTCTTTAAGTCAACTAGTCTTCATTTTTATCTCTATAGATTAACCAATCCTGAAAATTCCGTATAAACAGAGCCGTGCACTGTGTGATCCCTTATGATTGCCTTAAGTGTAATGCTTTCAGAATTCATTCAGCTGAGAGAACAGCATTCCTTTTCAATCTGAACGCCTTATATTTTATCTACTTGCTAAATTTCAATGGGTAGAACCTCTAGTATGTGATTGAATAGATTTGCCTAGGTGGGCATCTTTACTTGTTCGTAATGTTAAAAATATCTAGTCTGTTCCGCTCAGTGTCATTTTAGTTGTGAACTTATTTGTAGATGCTTGTATTACTGTACTGCAGACTGGGTGATTCATAAGAATTTACTGTCTCCAAGTTGTAGAGGCTGGGTGTCCGCGATCAAGGTATTGTTGGTTTGTTGATCGTTTCTGAGATTTTGAGGGCAGACATCCCATGCCTCTCTCCCAGCTCCTGATAACTCCAGATAGTATTTCGTTTGCATCATTATAGGCATCCTTTCAGCTTCTCTGTTTGCCTTTTCTTTTAGAAGAACATTCTTAAATACAGAGATTAGGATTTTAATACATCTTTTTTTTGGGGACTCAGTTCAGTTCACAGCTCTACCCTTTATCAAACTGAGAATGTTTCCTTTCAGTTTGTGGAGAGGTTTTGATATGAAGTAGCACTGTGTTTTACCTCTTTTGCATCGTAGAGATGTTCATGTGACTTTTGTTTTTTATTCTGTTAGTATGTTGTGGGTGTTAAACCGATCTTGAATTCCTGAGATAAATCCCTCTTGGTTGTGGCAGATATGTCTTCGAGAAGGTGCAGCCAGATTGCTCTTCAGAGGCTAGGATGGGGAAGCTTCATCTTGGGGCTCTGCCCCAAGGGAAAAAAAAAAGAGAAGCTTCGTCTCACCTACTTTGGGCGTGTTGCTAGGAGGAGCTCTTCCTTGGAAGGGGACATCATGCTAGGAAAGGTGGTGGGTCAGCAAACGAGAGGAAGACCATCAGTAAGATAGAGTGACACAATGACTGCAGCAATGGGCTCAAGTATGTCAGAGATGATGAGAATGGTCTAGGATAGGACACAGTTCAGATCTGTTATTTATAGGTTCGCTTTATATTCAGCTGCATCACAACATTTTTTAAAAATAATTTTAATGAACATTTACAGAGAATTTGGATTTCCATTCATTCACACTTAACATTCTTAAGAGAGATTTGTAGTGTGATGTTTTTGGCTTCACGGAATGAATTGGGGACTGTTCCTTTTCTGTTATTTTGAAGGATTTTGTGAAGAATTGGCATTGTGTTTTGTTTAAGTATCAGAAAATCTGCTGGTTCTGAGCTCTCATGGCTTAGTGGTGAGGAATTGCACCATCATTGCAGAGGTACGTGGTTCAGATCCACTAGCTGCTCCACAGGAGTGAGATGGGCAGTCTCCTCCTGTATGATTTGTTTTATTTATATGTTTTATTTTTTTAAAGGACTGACTAAGGGGCGCCTGATCCGGGCTATAGTCTTCGCAGTTGCTTGCTATGAATTGGAGAGCCGGACAGTGACTAGGGATGATAGAAAGATAATTGATGCCTTTGAGCTGTGGTGCTGGAGAAAAGTGTTGAATATACCATGGACTGCTAGGAGAACAAACAAGTTTGTCCTGAAGAGGGTGAAACCAGGCTGCTCCTTGGAGTGAAGGATTCTGAAGCTTCGTCTGACATATTTTGGGCATGTTGCAAAGAGGGACTGGTCCTTGGAGAGCGACATCATGTTTGGGAGAGTGGAGGGATGGTGCAGGAGAGGAAGACCGCTTGATAAAATGAATCTATTCAGTGTCTGGGGTAGTGGGAGTAGGTGTGTCGCAGACAGTGAGGTTGGCACAGGGTGTTGTTGTTGTTATGTGCCATCAAGTCACTTGTGACTCATCGTGACCCTATGTGCAACAGCCCTAAATGCCGCTCTATCCTGTTTTCCTCAATTGAGCCCTCTCACAGGTGTGTAGATTCCCACATCAGAGGGTTCCACACACCTTATTTGCACAGTCCCACCTGCAACATGAACACTTCATTTTTGTGTAGTCCTACCCAGCCATGTTGTGAAAGTAACAAAGACAGTGGCTAGAAAAGCAGTATTAGGTAATGCACTACAGAGAATTAACCCTTACTCTTGTCGTTTGATTTTGAAGGCAGATTCACTGGACGTGGTTTATTTCTGATGTACTTTCCCTTCCATCTGCAGAAATCCCATTAGTTTTTTCCCCCTAGGATTTGTCTGGTGGATGCAAACTTGCTCAGCTTCTCTTGGGTTAGAAGTCTTTTCATTTCACTCCCACTCTTGACGGCGGCGTCACTGGGCTCAGTATTCTGGGCCAACAGTTCTTTCTGTAGTTTAACTATTTGAGGAACTGCCAAGCTCTTTTTCTACCACAATATGACAATTTTACATTCATAAAACAATGTATTAGGGTTCAATTTTTTTTTTCACATCTTTACCAACATTTGTTGCCAGGAAACAAACAGGTTTTGCCTAGAGAAGGTGAGACCAGGCTGCTCCTTGAAGACAAGGATTCTGAACCTTCGTCTGACATACGTTGGACATGTTGCAAGGCAGGACCAGTCATTGAATAGTGACATTATGCTTGGGACGGTGGAGGGACAGTGCAAGAGAGGAAGGTCCTCAGTGAGGTTGATTGATTCAGTGACTGGAGTAATGAGGATAGAGTCAGAGAGAGTAAAGATGGCACAGGATACAGCAGGTTTCAGGGCTATTATACATAGGGCAAGCGTCTCGATGGCATATAACAACAACAACAAACACTTGTTGTTTTCTGTTTGTTTGCTTATAGATATCCTCAAACAGCTTTTTAAAAAAAATATTTATTTAACATATCTTACTGGTTATGATAAAAATGCTTTTCATTCATAAAATAGCCTATAAAGTCCCTACTGAAAGATATTCAGTGTTTCACAGACCCCCTCACCCCCCCCCATTGTCCCGTCCCCCCCCAGTTAACTAATTGGTTTCTGTGTTTTGGGGTTTACTAGGCATTCCAGGAATAGGAACTACAAAGCTGAATTTGCATCATGCCGACTGGAAGCTGTGCCCTTGGACTTTGGGGACTATCACCCACTGAAACCCATAACTGTAAGTTCAGTCAAGAACTCTGTAAATGATACTCTCATTCCATAAAATTACAGGCAGTATTCTTGGACCTTTTCTGTTTTGCCAGTGGTCACTGCTTTTGCATATTTGAATCAACCAATTTCCTGCCCCTCCCTCCCCTCTTTGTGTGTGTGTGTGTGTGTGTGTGTGTGTGACGGGGTGTAACAGAAATTTATATTAAGAATTAGCCAGCTGGATTCAGTTGAGATGGTCCCAATTTTGTGGGCAACATTCAAATCCTCATAGTTGGGAGCAAGCTGCCTTCCCTCTCTCCCTCAGCCATAGTCAAAGTGTTGACCTTGGCCACATCAGTGTCATAGAGCTTCTTTACAGCTTGTTTGATTTGGTGCTTGTTGGCCTTGACATCCACAGTGAACACAAGTGTGTTGTTATCTTCTGTCTTCTTCATAGCTGACTCAGTGGTCAGGGGAAATTTGATGATGGCATAGTGGTCAAGCTTGTTTCTCCTGGGGTGCTCTTCCGGGG
>NW_006399867.1:6767551-6780563 GCF_000299155.1 Elephantulus edwardii | reverse complement strand
TGGGAGGGGAGAAAAGTGCAACAATGAATGAATGGAAATCCACAGTCTCTGTAAATTTTTACTGAAATTAATAATAAATTTCAATTAAAAAAAAGAAATTGTTGCTGTTGAGCATATACAAAGCAGCATATACACCAGTTTATATGTACAGTTTAGTGGCATTATTATATATTTTTTAAAATTTTATTCTGATTTATTTACAAAGTTTATTGTTTTTCACAAAAGATCATTCTCATTTCCTTCACCCCACCCAGCCATCAAATTGTGCAACCCTGTGATTAATGCCTTACCCAACCAATCCTCACCCCTCTACTTCCACCCTACACCCCACCTTGGATCCTCGTACTCATTCTACAATAATGGTTTTATACAGTATTTGTCCTTCTGGGACTGAGTTCACTCAGCATAATGCTCTCCAGTCCCTCCCAAATTAGGTAGTAATTCATTGTTCCTGCGTGTTGTGTAGTATTCCACTGTATAAATCTACTACAACTTCTCAATCTATTTGTTTGTGGTTGGATATCTGGGCTGTTTCCGTGTTCTTGAGATGCTGAATAATGATGCTGTGAAAATTGGTGTACAAGTTTCTGTTTGTGCCTCTGTTCTCATCTTCTCAGGTTATATTCCAAGCAATGGAATAGCTGGGTCATACGGAATTTCTATGTTCAGCTTTCTGAGGAAACATCAAACTGATTTATTTATACAATACTTATCCTTATGGGACTGAGTTAGTTCACTCAGCATAATGCTCTCCAGTGCCTCCCACGTTGGGTAATAATTTACAAAATCTTTGCTCGTGCGTGCTGTGTAGTATTCCATTGTGTGAATGTACCGCAAGTGGGATTGTACAATGGCACAAACGCTCTGGAAGGCAGTTTGGCACTTCCTCAAAAAGCAGTCCACTTTTCCCAGCACCATTTATTGAAGAGGTTGTCATTTCCTCTATTGATAGATTTTATTTCCTTGTCTAATATCGGTTGACCATAGGGTCTATTTCTGGGTTCATTATTATATACTTGGAGTTGTAAAACCATTCACACTCTTTTTTTCTGAATTTCCTCCCCTCCCCCTTAACAATCTCACTGACCCCTAAGGTTTTTTCCTGATCTTTGGAGCTGCTGCAAAGCCCGCAGAGTTGCTGCTATCTGATCCCATAGAGATCGTTCTTGAAGGAGCATAACTCAAGGCAGTCCTTTTTAACTCACTCTCTCACTACTGTAGAGTTGGAAGCAACTCATAGCTGACCTTGCGGTGGATTTTTAGGAGGCTGTAAACGGCATGGGAGCAGATTTTCCATCTTTCTCCTTGGTGGTGGATTCTGACCACCAGGGAGTCTCAGCCTTTGGCTTAGAAGTACAGCAGTTAAAGTAGCGTTTGGGTTCAAAATGACTTCAGGGGATATTTTTTGTTAAAAGTCTAAAAAAAATTATCCTAGGACAACTGTCCTAAGGGTTCTCCACCCTCCACAATTCCAGAATGTCTGGAGTCTATGAGAGTTTTGAATTTGCTTCATATTCCCCTCCTAACCTCCCCCCACTTTTTTTAAAAAGCAACAACAACAACAAAAAAACCCTAAATCTGCATTTGTCTATGAAATCTTTCATCAGAATGTTCCTAATGGTAGCCGGGTGCCATCCAGTTCTGGTCCCATGGCAGAGGGTGGCCCACACCTCCTGCATCTTTTTCCCTACTCCCGACTCCTCTCCATCCTCTCGGTCCAGGTACGTGGAGACTCATTGCTATGTCTTCCATGACTCTTTGTAAGCAAGACCTCAGGCACTGTGTTCCTAGGCTGATGAACTGGGACATCCCACAAAACTATGACCCTAAACTTCCAAACCAAGGAACAAAGTCCTTTGTGGTCTTTGAGTCTTTGAAGATGGCACAGGGATCATACCTGTTGTTCATAAGTTGGTGACAAGTCATACTCCACTTGATGGCACCTAACAACAACAACAAGTAGCCTCAGCAGCTGCTCCTTTTGGTTTTGTTTTGTTGTCACACGATTTTTACCAATTCAGCTTTTCACAGGTGAGACTCTTGCCACTGAAATACCATCCATCGGCCCGTTGAAACACCGCAAGAAACGTAGGTTGTGCTTTCCTGCTGCATTAGCCACAGATGGGAACTGTGTGGTTGTTGTGCGGGGTAGAGAGGTAACTGATAGATGCTTGGGTTCTCCGAGCGCAGGAAAACTCACACAGGCGATTACCGACAGCAAGAGATCAGCAGACTGTGTTCTTTTTTCCTTTGTCCCCTCCCATCAGTGGTGGGGTTGTGTGACTCTGTGTGACCCACTAGTGCGTCTGTTCCAGTCTCAGGAACTCACACCCCGTGTGATAATGGAATCACTTCATTAGTTCCAACCATAACATCTTGTTCACTTAACAACGACTCCAGCCGCCAGGAGGTTTTCTCTAGCCATTTTTGTGTAGGCATTAAGTTACATGTTCATTCCTAACCCCGTTTTGGTCAATGAGAACAGAGTATGGTGAGCAGGTTAAGTCTGATAATTCCCACCTTGGGAACCAGGAACAGCGTGCCCCCCACCAGCCTGCAGGACTTGAGAGTGGAGGGAGCTGCTTTCCCCAAGATAATTTGGAGCGGGGGATGGAGGAGTGGATGCTATGCAGACATAACAAGGACACAGTGGTAGCAGCTGGTGCACTTTCCTTCATCCTGCTTTCCCCCTCCGTTCCTGTCTCTCCGCAGGTTAGTCTTCTCTGCTTCCATGGGGGTTACAGAGCCCACGTGTCCATCACTGGCAGCCTATGGCCCCTGAGTTTTCATAGCTTCCTCATCTAAACAAGGAAGTGGTGGTGATTGGGCGCCATCTAGCTGACAGTGACCATTGTTGTTGTTGTTGTTGTTATGTGCTGTCGAGTCGTTTGCGACTCATAGCGACCCTATGTACAACAGCCCTAAACCCTGCTCTATCCTGTGCCAATCTCATTGCCTCTGACACACCCATCCTGATTACCCCAGTCACTGAATCAATCCACCTCGTAGAGGGTCTTCCCGTCCTGCGCTGTCCCTCCACCCTACCCAGCATGATGTCCCTCTCTAAAGACCTGTCTCACCTTGCAGCATGTCCAAAGTATGTCAGACGAAGCCCCAGAATCTTTGCCTCCAAGGAGTAGCCTGGTTTAACCCTCTCTAGGATTGATTTGTTTGTTTTCTTGGCAGTCCATGGTACATTTAATACTCTTCTCCAGCACCACAGCTCAAAGGCGTCGATTCTTCTCCTATCCTCCCTAGTCATTGTCCAGCTCTCTGATGCATAACAAGCGATTGCAAAGACCATGGCCTGTATCATAGAGACCCTATAAACAATAGATCTGAACTTGGCCCTATCCTCAGCCATCCTCACCGTCACCAGTATTGAGTTCATTGTTACAATTACTGTGTCAGTCCAGCGTGTTGAAGGTCTTCCTCTCTTTCTCTGACCCTCCGTCTACCTTTCCCAGCATGGTGCTTTTTTTTTTTTTTGTAGCAAATAATTTTTTAATTGGGTGAACTTTTAATTTTCTTTTTCTACAAATACATTGGAGAATCATGCGATGCTGCCAGCATTGGATGCAATCCTGGGCCACAAGTCTGCACACTCCTTTGCAGCTGGTCCAGTGACGGCAAAACCTTTCACCTCGCCTTTATTGTTTACTGTGACTCCTGCATGATCTTCAAAATAAAGAAACACCCTGTCTTTCCTCCAGTATGACTTTTGTTGTCTTATTACCACTGCTGGATGTATCTTCTTTCTGAGCTCTGGTTCACCTTTCTTGACAGTGGCCATCACCATGTCACTCACACTAGCAGCAGGAACTCCGTGAAGTCATCCCTTGATCCCCTTCACAGAGATGATATATAGATTTTTTTTGGGTTCCTGTATTGTCGGCATAGTTGATCACTGCTTCTATCAGAAGACCCAGGGAAATCTGGAATTTTTCACCGGAGGACCCACCAAGTCCTTGCTTCGATATCTTGGACGCCGGAAAAGAATGAAAAGTAGCGTGATGCTTTTATCAAAAAACTGGTTTCTCTTGAGAGCATGTCCAGGGTATGTGAGATGAGGTTTCACCATCCTTGTGTTTAAGGAGCACCTTGTTTGCACTTCCTCCAAGATGGATTTGTTTGTTCTTTTGTCAGGCCAGAGGATACTCAGTAATTTTGTCTGATCACAGTTCAAAGACCTAAATTCTTCTTATATCTGACTTTTAGATACAGAAGAAATAATTGGGAAAAAAAATCATGAATTAGATCAGGTGCACCTTAATCTTTAAACTGGCATCGTTGCTCTTTAGCACTTTGGAAAGCTCCTTGACAGCAGATTTTCACAGTGCACCATGTATTTTGATTCTTTGCTGCATTGTGAATCCAAGTTAAAAATGGAATCGACAGTTTCTATCTTTTTCCATCTATCATGGTGTTGCCTATTGGTCCAATGGTAAGGATTTTTGTTTTCTTGATGTTGAAATATTATCTTTGTTGAAGGCTATAGTCTTTAATCCTCTGCAGTTAGTGCTTCATGTCTTCTTCGTTTTCTAGAGGTATTGTATCATCTGCATAACATAGGTTGTTGATGAAACTTCTTCCAATCCTGATGCTACATTCTTCTTCATATAGTCTGTCTTCTGGAATGATTTGCTCTGCATACAGATTGGATATGGAGGAGGGATACAATCCTGACATACATCTTTCTTGACTTTAAACCGTGCTGTGCTCCCTTGCTGTGTTCAGACAACAACTTCTTGGTCTTGGTTTCTCTTGAGCACATTCAAGTGTTCTGGAACCCCAGTCTTTTCAGCATTAGTCATGTTTTGTTATGATCCACACAGTCAAATGCCTTTGCATAGTCAAAACACAAACATTGATCTGATAGGCTTTACTTTGAGCTAAGCTCCATCTGACATCAGCAGTGTTATCCCTCCTGCCACGGGCTCTTCCGAATCCAGCTTGAATTTCTGGAATAAAGGAAGACAGGAGCCTAATTACCTCTGCTGAATGTTGGTTCTAAATTCCCAGGGGTGACTCTGATTTGGGTCTCTGCACTCACTCCTGCTGGGCCAGTTATTTGAGTTGGGGAGGGGTGGAGCACAGTGGTACAACCACAGCCCCTTCTCTCCCCCCCAGTACATACACGAGGAGGCGGCAGGATTACAGAAAAGGAAGGGCTTGGGTGTTCCTGCGGTGTGGGGCTTTGATGGCTTGCAGAGGCATTGAAATGATATTCAGGGTACAGCATGGCCCCAGCGATCCCGAATACCCGGGCCTGTTACCCACTACACCTTTGTTTCCATGTCAGTCACCTGATGATCTTGTTAGGATGCCCATTCTGAGGCTACAGCTCTGGGGCGAGGCAGAGAGACTGCATTTATTATACTCTCCCACGTGATATGATGGTGCCTGTCCTGATCCACACTGTGAGCAAACCAGGCTCCACAAGTAGGCAGTTACAGCGTCTCCTAAAACAGAAGGCCGGTCTCCTGCCTCTTCCTCCTAATACTAGCTTTCTCCCTTTCCATCCTCAGCAGCTGTGACCCCGAGTCACAGTCATTTCATCACAACAATAAACATCAGTCAGAGTGATGAGAAAGACTCTATTGCAGATGAACAGAATCTTCCACTGAAAAAAATACCCAAGTTGGCATTTCCTCAGGGGAAGAAGTAGGAGACTTTTGTCTTACGTTCTAAATCCTCCCCCACAGGTCACAGAATCAAAGACCAAGAAAGTGAGCCGGAAAGGGAGCACCTCTTCCACCTCCTCCTCCTCCTCCAGCTCCGTGCTGGACCCGCTCAGCAGCGTCCTGGATGGCACCGACCCCCTCTCCATGTTCGCAGCCACTGCTGATCCTGCAGCCACGGCCGCTGCCATGGTAACACAACCTGGGCACCTGCAGCTCGGTCCTCTGGGTGGCCAGGCATAAGGGGGTGAGGGCCAGGCGGGGGTGTCTGCTGTCCTTTTTGTTTTTGAATCACACAGGTAAGGCCTGGATGTGTTCTCGTTGGAACAGTTCAACATCCATCAGGTGTGGCTTAACAGGAGACCACTGCAGGTGTAGACCCCGGACATCCAGCTGGTGTGGCTTACCAGGGGAGGCTGCTGCGGGTGTAGACCCCGGACATCCAGCTGGTGTGTTTTAACAGGGGAGCCACTGTGGGTGTAGACCACGGACATCCAGCTGGTGTGGTTTAACAGGGGAGCCACTGTGGGTGTAGACCACGGACATCCAGCTGGTGTGGTTTAATAGGGGAGGCTGCTGCGGGTGTAGACTCTGGACATCCAGCTGGTGTGGCTTACCAGAGGAAACTGCTGTGGGTGTAGACTCTGGACATCCCTCCTTCCCCTCTCCTCCTTTCTTCCTGCATTCTTAAATGGATCCTTTATTTCATTCTTTTTTCCTACTTTTTTTCTTGAGAATCTTTTCCCCTTGTTGTTGAAGAGGCAGAAGTAACCCATAGCAGGCCCTCTAGCTGGTTTTCAGAGTCAGATAATCGCATGAGGAGATTGCCCATCCTTCACCTGCAAAGCAGCCGGTGGCCTCGAACCACTTGCCTTTGGGATTGCAGTGCAGCTCCTTGCCAGTAGGCCACCAGAGCTCCCAAGTTACATAAGTAATTTATTGATTTTTGAGTGAAATACTCAAACACCGCAGATAACGTCTTACTGACCAGCACCCGTGCTGCCATTCTCCACCTTGAAGGGCATCAGTGTTAACAGTGTATTATCTAGCCTTCTGTTTCTCTCTGCCCTTTTTAAATTTTCAGAGACATTTGAATCTATGAAACTTCCGAGTCCAGTCGACTCTTGAACAATGATTCAAACTATGCAGATCTGCTTATAATCAAATTTGTAAAAAAAAATCCCAAAGCATCCCAAATTACCACATGGTGGTGCAGCCAGAGTGCCCTTTGGAGGCAAGAATGATGAGCCTTTGTTTCACATACTTTGGCATAATGCCAGGAGGAGGACATGATGCTGGGAAGGGTGGAGGGTCAGCGAAGGAGAGGAAGTCCCTCAACCAGGTGGATTGACACGGTGACTGCTGCACTGGGCTCTTGTGTGTCATAAAGTGTGAAGGTGGCACAGGATAGGACAGAGTTCAGATCAGTTGTTCATAGGGTTACTATGAGTCATACGCGACTTGACGGCACCTTGCAATAGCCACGTGATACTAGTCATCTTTTATTGACATAAGTGCACTATAAATACACCTTGAGTAACGTCCTGACACCTGTGCTGAGTGGCATGAGTGATGCTGGAAGTGCTTCCAAGAAACAGGGAAACAGACTTGACAGGAAGAGTTGAATTACGTGATACGTTCTCGATTCTTGTGTCTACCGCTTTGCCCCAGACCATTTCAAGGTAAATGAATCCAGAGTAAGTATCATTGTTAAAGGAGAAAAGGCAGTTTGTGAAGCCAATGCTGTAACTGTGTCAGCTCATGCAAAAGCTTTGCACTTCCTGTGAAATATCTTTTTATCACTTCTTGAAAATGCAGTTTTTATGTGAGTGCGTTCTGTAGCATATAGCGAATGGGTGAGCATGTATTCTGTCCACCTCACTGTTATCGAGTTGGAGCCGACACACAGCTGACCCACCAGCACGCGTTCAGAAGCTGTAAAGCCCATGGGCCAGGATTGCCCATCTCTGTCCCTCTGGTGGATCCAAGTCACCGGTGACGTGTGACCTTAGGGTTGGCCATGTGTCTCCCTGCAGACTGGGCCACCAGAGCTCTGCAACATAGAAAATAGACCAGCCAGCTGCTTATGCTATTGGCAAGGTGTCTGTCTAACTAGCAGGCTGTTAGTATGTAAGTTTTTCATCGGTTCAAAGTTGTATGTAGATAATCAACTTTGTAGGAGCCTCTGATCCTGCATTGCTCAAGGACCGTCTACATTCACATAGTTAGTAGGTTTCTTTCCATTGAATCCTTTGCTACTCATAGCAAACCTGTAAGAGTTTCCAAGGTTGTAAATACTTGCGGAAGCAGACTGCCTCATCTTTGGGGAGCAGCTGGTAGGCCCAAATCACCCACCTTTTTTCTTTTTTTGGATGGTAGGCATGTACTTTGTTCACAACACTGCCAAGGTTCCTTATATATAATATGTTGTGTTGTTATGTGCCCTCGGGTTGGAACTGACTCATAGCTGACCCGCTAGTGGTTTTCAGAGACTCATTTGCACTGGCAGAGGTTGCCCGTTTTTCTCTCTTAGAGCAATTAATAGATTTGAACTACTTGCCTTTGAATTAGCAGCACGACTCTTTACCCAGTAGGCCACCAGGGCTCCCTGCTTATACACATTAAAAGGACCAGATCCACTGCTGTTGGGTCAATTTTGACTAATGATAATCTTTCTTTGGGTTTCTGGGGCTGTAAATGGTGGGTTGTTTTTTTTTTTAAGCTGTAAATATTTATGAGGGGAGATTGCCCAACTTTCTCCCAATGAGCGGCTTGTATTTTTAAGACTTTGCTGGCTACTCCTAAATTGTCCTCCAAATTGTTGTTGTCAAGTAACCTTAAGTTGAGTACAACCCTCTCCTGTGCTGTCCTCACAATCTCTGACGTACCAGAGCCCATTGCAGCAGTCACTGTGTCAGTCCACCTGGTTGAGGGTCTTCCTTCACTCTCCCTCCACCTTCACAAGCATGATGCCTCTTTCTAAGGACTAGTCTCTCTTAGAAATGCCCAAAGTAAGATGATGTTTTATCATCTTCACCTCCGAGGAGCCCTCTGGTTGCACCTTCTTCATGACATATCTGTTTGTTCTCTTGGCCGTCCATGGTACTCTCCTCCAGCACCACAGTTCAAAGGTATCACTTTTTCTCCTGTCATCTTTAGTCACGGACTAGTTCTCAGCAGCAATAGGCTATACCAATTTCGACTTCCCCCTCCAATGGAGTATATACTGAAGACGCCAGTGACATAATTTTATTTCGATCTATAATCAACCCCCTCAGATGTGTCAGTTAAGAAATCAAATGACATTGCACTGGAGTTATTTGCTGCCAAAGAGCTCTTTGAAGGGTTAAAAGTAAAGATGTTACTTGGTACACTAGGGTACTCTTGACCCAAACTGTAGTATTTTTACTTGCCTTGAACATATGTGAAAGTTGAACAATAATACAGAAATCTGAAGTAGAATTTGTACCTTGGAATTAAGGTGTAGAATATTGATTGAACCATGGACTGCTGGAGGAACAGACTGAGCCACCTTGGGTAAGTACAGCCAGAATGCTCCTCAGAGGGTGAATGGTGCAGCCTCGTCTCTCATGCTTTAGACCTATTAAAAAGAGGGGTGAGAGCATCATGCCTGACGGAGAATCAGCACAAAACGAAGATGACCCTTAATGAGCTGGATCGGCAGTGACTCCAGCAGTGGCTCCAGTGAGGATAGCTCTCAGCTGAACAGATTCTCGTTGTTATTTCTGTTCTGTGCCAACGAGTCACCTGCAGCTCTGCGACCGCGTGTACCTTAGCTCTGAACCCTGCCCTATCCTGAGCCAGTCTCCTCGACTCCGACGGACCTTAACGTTCCTCTATCTTTGCTCGTTTAAAAAACTGATCTCTTTAGATTCGCCCTTTCATCCTTCTTAGTGAGTTTGCACATCTTTTGATGACGCTAATTTAGGCCCTTCGTGTTGAAGTGGCTTTGAAAGGTATCAGCTGTAGACCTTTGCTGTTGTTTGTTGCCTTTCATTCCAACTCTTGGTGACGCCCTGTGTACAGAATGGAACTGCGCACGTCGGAGTCATTGTCTTGGAAGCCGACAGCCAGCTTTGCCGGCCCTTCCGGATGGGTTCGAGCGGCCAGCCGCAGCAGATCTGTTTTGTTGCGTGAGAGGACTGTCCGCTTGCTCCTGATACTTTGTTGTAGACGTGAAACGATAGTGCAGCTGAGGCCATTTTCTTCTCCTTTCCCTAGGACGGCTGCAGGAAGAAGCGTGATCGCGATGAGAGCTCGGCAGTGGGCTCGGATTTCGAGCCGTGGTCCAGCAAGCGGGGCGAGATCCTTACCCGGTACACGACTACAGAAAAGCTCTCCATTGTGAGTGCGGGCCTTTCCCCAGGGTCCACCCCAGGTTCAGTAACAGCGTCTCTTTGTTAAATTGCCCTTTTCCCTGAGTGCTTTAGAAGTCTCTCTCTTATATAGGATATTGTTGTGGTTGTTGTTGTTGTTATGGACCATGGGGTCAGAACTCCAGTGAGTTTTCAGAGGCAGTAAATCTCACAGGAGGAGATTGCCCATATTTCTCCTGAGAAACAGTTGGTGGATTCAGACCACATACCTTTGGGTTGGCTGTGCAGCTCCTTACCACTAGGCCACCAGATCATATTAGTTGGAAGAGTAAGTACTGATGGGTTTCTTCCTTTCTTCCTGCCCCCTAAAATTTACTTATTTTACTCTTTTTGTTTGGAATGTCTGTATCAAAACATACACTGTTCAACAGTTTCTGCATGTTCAGTTCAATGACACTGAGGGAGCTCTGGCCTAGTGGTTAAGGAGTTGCTCTGCCGTCCTAAAGGCATGTGGTTCAAATCTACCAGATTCGATGGATATTCTCCCCTTGGGCGGTTTCCAGCCTCTGGAAACCTGCTGGAGGGTCATCTGGGGGTTGTTTTCAGTTGAACAGCTTGAGTTTTTTTTGGTTTTGATTATATTCTTGCAGTTGTGGGACTGTCCTCACCCTCATCTTTTGACTTGTTCCTTTTCTCATGATGGAGATAGAGCTCATGGAGAGAGATCTTCAAAGAACTTAATGTTATATGCTAAGTGAACTAACTCAGTCCTATAAGGACAAAACTGTATTCGACTGTTGTTGTAGAAATAGAAAGATAACTAGTAAAAGGAGTATAAGAATCAAAGGGAGAGGGTAGGAACAGAGGGGTGAGGATGGGCAGGTGGGTTATCATAGGGTCACACAAGTTGAAGAGTTGGGGGGGAGTGTACAGGGGGATAAAGGAAATGGGAAAGATAGGGTGTGAAAAATAATGTATACGAACTTTCTAAGCAAACCAATATAAGATAAAAATTTATCTAATTAAAAACCCCCAAACATATGAAGATCAATAAAGGGTCTATTAATAAATGTCATACAATAAACAAGTGAAATTTTAAAAAAGAGCATAATGCTCAAATCAATAATATATACACACATGTATTACATATATTACACATATGTAAATCTATATGTTGTTGTTGGTGTTGAGTACAGTTGAGTCAGAACTGACCCATAGCTGATCCTCCAGCGGGTTTTCAGCGGCAGTTAATTGCATGGGAGGAAATAGCCCATCCTTCTTCTGAAATATATGTGTATACATATATAAATATTCATGGATATACACACAAATATTTGTGTATTTACATAAATATGTAGATTGTTATATATACATGTATACATAAATACCTATGTCTGTATATAATGTATCCCACTCCTGACATGCCAGTCAACAGGAGAAGGATGGACAATCTCCTCCCGTGTGATTAACTGAATCTGAAAACCCACCCGGAGGAGGGTCAGTTATAGGATAGTTCCAACTCAGTGGTACAAAACAACAACAATATATTTGTAATTGAGGAGGAACTCAAGTGTTTACTGCAGAAGGTCAAGGACTGTACAGTCTTCAATATGGATTGAAGCTCAACATCAAGAAAATAAAAATTCTTACCACTCGGCCAATTGGCAGCACCATGATAGATGGAGAAGAGATTGTGATTGTTAACAATTTCAGCTTGCTCAGGTCCTTAATCAACAGTCTTGTCATTAGCAGTCAGGAAATCAAAAGACTAATCAGGAAAATCTGTTATCAGGGACCTCTCCAGAATGCTGAAGAGCAACGGATGCCAGTCTAGAGACTAAGGTGTGCCTGAAACAGACCATGGTATTTGCAGTTATTTGTTATGCATCAGAGAGCTGGACAGTGCCTAAGGATAACAGAAAAAGAATCGATGCCTTTGAGTTACGGTGCTAGAGGAGAGTATTACGAATACCATGGACTGATAAGAGAATAAACAGGTCTGTTCTGGAGAGAGTGAAGCTGAGTTGCTCCTTGGAGGCAAGGATTGTGAAGCTCCATCTGACATACATTGGGCATGTTTCTAGGAAGGACCACTCCTTGGAGAAGGATATCATGCCTGGAAGGGAGGAAGGACAGAACAGCAGAGGAAGACTCTGGATAAGATAGATTAGCATAGTAATTGGGGTAATGAGGGTAGGTGTGTTGGAAATAGTGAGACTGGCTCAGGATAAGGCGGGGTTTAGAGCTGTTGGACATAGGGCTGCTATGAGTGGCAGGTGATTCGATGGCACTTAGCTACAATAACAACAACTATATGTAAAATACACACACACACACACACACACACACACACACACACACCCTTTTTCCTCTCCTAAGTACACGAAGGTGTAATTTAGAGTGTTGATTCTCAACCTGGAGTGATTTTGTCTTCTAGTGGACATTTGACCATATCTGAATACATTCTTGATTGTCAGGACTGGGGAGGTGGGTGGTGGAATTAAGCTCTAGTAGGTGGAAGCAGGGATGCTGTCAAATGTCCTTCAGTGTGTTGGACAGACTCCCCAACAGAGACTTGGCTTAACACATCAACGGTCCTGAGGTTTAGAAACTTTGCTTTAGAGTAAGTTAAATGTTTGTGCCTTGTAACTCCATTGTCATAACAATGTTTTTCTATTGGCCAGCTCACCTTCAGAGCCCTGAATTGAGTAGAAATTTTGACTTTCCAATAGGTCCCCCTCCATTAGGTCTGTAACCCATAGTTTCTTTCTTTTGAATATGTATTATTGTTTTTCATTTGAGAAGGTGACTTGCTTGAATGATTATGGATATCCTGTCTTAGCACTGTTGTTGTTGTTATGTGCCGTTGAGTTGCTTGCGACTCATAGCGACCCTGTGTACAACAGCCTTAAACTCTGCTCTGTCCTGAGCCAATCGTACTGTCTCTAATACTCCCATCCCGATTACCCCAGTCACTGAATCAATCAAACTCAA
>NW_006399867.1:6746042-6766896 GCF_000299155.1 Elephantulus edwardii | reverse complement strand
ATTTATTATGTGGGTACCATCAAATCAGATCTGACTGGTACAGGAGGAGATTGCCCTCCTTTTCCAGCAGAGCATCTGGTGGATTCAAACCATGTATCTCTGGGATTGCAGTGCTGCTCTTGCCACTAGGCCACCAGAGCTCCCTTTGTTTTATTGTTTTGATGGGAGAATTCTTTCTGTATAATTTTTGCAGAGCAAAAAAAGTTGTGCTGTGCAGTGCAGTGCAGTGGCTGGCTTTTATATGTCCATCATCTTTCTAATTCCTACTAAGTGATTGGTTCAGTGTGGTGATTAATATTGTATGTCAACTTGGCTGTGATTCTCAGACTATTGTAATTATCCTATGGGTTGTAAATCCCAACCTCGATGATGTTAATGGGGAGCTCTGGTGGTGTAGCATGTAAGGGGTTGTGCTGCTAACTCAAAGGCTGCTTCTCTCTGGAGAAAGATGCTTAAGCTCCTGTGTGATTTACAGCCTCAGAAAACAGCTGGAGGGCGGCTACAGGTTGATTCTGACTTGATGTCATGAGAATGTTGCTAATGAGGTAGGAGTAGAGGCAGCTATGTAACGATGTAGTCATTCCCCATAGTGTGATCTGGTCCAGTGTAATGAATAGGGAGGAATTAACACCTTGATTCTGTTCACAACCCTGATCCAGTCTCCTCAGGGGTGTGGTCTACATTAAATACACACACACACACACACACACACGCACACCCCTTTGAGTGACTCTTAAGTCTTAGAAAAGTAACTTATGCTCTTGCATATCCACCAGTTTGGAAAGATAAAAAAACCATTGGCAATACCAGAGATCCAGTGGGGATCTGAAAAGTGGTAGTAACAGTGGGTATAGATCAATGGTGATTAATTTTATACTGTGTATGGGAATGATTGTAAGAGGCACAATGTGAGGGGTAAAAACCCACAGAAAATAATAAAATTAGAAAAAAATATTGGCGATGCCAAGTGTTTGTCAGAAGGGGAAGCAACAGCAACTCTCATGTCCTGTTGGTAGGAGTATAAAAGACCACTTTGTACAACAGTGTAACTGTCTTTTCAATTGAAGATGAGCCAATCTCTGAGTCATTTTAGTTCTAGTAGGTACCACAGGTTAGGGGTAGGCGAACAATGCTCTTGACCTAGTCTATGTAGCTCCTTGTTTTCATAAATAACATGTGCAAATACAGCCACACCTATACAATTTGTTTCCCTTCTCAGGGGCTGCCTGTGCCTTCAGAATGTAAAGGCTGCAGCAGACAGGATCTCTGTGACCTGCACAATGTGCAGTATTTGTACCTGGTTCTTGAAGGAAATGTTTCCTATTTTTGCCCAGATGCATGATTCTTTTAAAAAATTTTTTTTTATTATTAGTTTTAATGAAAGTTTACAGAGACTTAGGGTTTCCATTCATTCATTGTTGCACTTTTCTCCCTGCCCACTCCTCCCTCCCCCAATTCACTCTTCTTTTTGAAAAGTAAAGTTCTTTCATTGTTATACAATCTCTCCCCCCAAGTCCACTCCACTGTGCAGCCTTCATTCTGGATTCTTAAAGAAGAGTCCAGAGCCAGCCGTATTGACAGCACCTGGGAGCTTGTAAAAAGTGTGGAGTCATCTGTACTGGAACATTCCTAAGGGATGGATTTGTGTAAAACTTTAAGAAGTGTAGCCCTGAAGAAGTTTATGCTTACGTGAACCAGGAGGCACGTGCAAAAACTGTTGAGAGCAGCGGTGTTCACGATAGTCCCAGATAGGAAGTATCCCATCAGCATATAGTGATGAATGTAGTTAGGGCCCAGCCTTCCAGTGGGAAGTGCTCCTGAGCAATCACGTTCAGCCACAGCCGAACAAGGTGGGTAGATTTCATGGTGGTCATTAGAAAGGCATTTTTTTATTATTTGTTAAAATATACTTAAAAATTGTTAAAATGTCAAAGTGTACTTCATGTGTTCTGTTTCAAAATGAGAGGGGCAAAGAAGCAAAGTCAAAAGCTAATTATTTAGAAACTTTATTATGTTAGCATAATAAAGAAGGGTGGGCATTCTCCTCCCATGCTGTTAACTGCCCCTGAGAGCCTGCGGAGGGTCAGCTGTGGGTCGGTTCTGACTGAACAGCACACAGCAGCAACAACAAGAAGAGTCGATTGCTCTCAGCTCCTCACAGCTCCATCTGGGAGCCAGCACCAGAGCTGAGAGCCAGTGTCTTCATACAGAAGACATTTTTATTCCCGAGAATGAGCCTAGTAGGAAACAGAGGAATCTCCAATGAAAATAAACTCTCCTTTGGAATGAGGAAAACTTCACTGGAATTGGAGAACTGGAGTGGTTAGGACACTCAGCTCCTAACTGTGTGGGCGGGGGTTTGAACCCACGGCCACTCTGCAGGGCGAAGTTGTGGCAGTCGGCTTCCACAAAGGTGCATAGCCATGGAAACCCTTGGAGGGCAGTCCTGTGCCATCCTGCGGGTTCACTATGAGTCAGAATTGACTCAGCTGCAACAGGTTTGGGGGTGTTTTGGTTGAAGGGCAGCAGCCAGGTTGACAGATGCCCTTGGCCTGTGGCCTGCCCTCGACTTGGAGGCTTTTTTCACTTCTGTCCTCCACTCTCTGCTGAACCGCACTGTGCTGGTGGATGCCGGAAGGAGGCATGGCTTGTCCTGTCTGCTGAGAGAGATGTTTGAGACCCTGGGGTTTCCATCTTCAGGCAGATAGACCGTGAGCTCGTTGTTTTGTTTGTGTAAGAGCAGGGCAATTCTGTTCTGTGAGCGCACGCCTCAGAGGGCCTTTTTGTGCTTGGAAAACAAATAAGTGATGGAGTTTTTGGCATCCTTGTCAGGGCCACTGTCTCTACAAATCTACAGCTACTGCCATGAGAAGTGTGTAAATAACTGAAGGTGATAGTTAACCATTTAGAAGCTGATGCGTGTCCTCCCAGGGACAGCTTCCAGATGAAACTGTTGCCTGTGCAGCTTTGTAGATGGACTCTGGTGTTTTATAGATATACTTTGGTGTTTTGGGTGTATATTAGAGATCAAGAGAGAGTTATCTGTTGATTTATTAAGATAATAACTATCAAATTGCCATGGAAACAACTCCTAACTGACCCTCCAGTGGATTTTCAGAGGCAGCTAATTGCCTGGGAGGAAATTGCCCATCCTTCTCCCCTGGAGTAGCTGGTGGATTTGAACCGTGTGCCTTCGGGATTGCAGCACAGCTTCTTGTAACTAAACCACCAGTGAGAGAGAGAAAGAGAAGGGGGGGGTGCGAGAGGGAGAAAGAGAAAGGGTGGGAGGGAGAGGAGAGAGAGACAGAGAGAGGGAGAAAGAGAAAGGGAGGGAGGGAGGGGAAGAGAGAGAGGGAGAAAGAGAAAGGGAGGGAGGGGGGGGGGAAGAGAGAGAGAGATACTTGTTTTGTTTTCTTTTTCTTCTAAGTCATTTGGAAATGGTTTTCTAAATCTTGGGACATTTTCAGAAGTAGTTAACTGACGTGCTATCCATGCTGAAGCGTCTCATGGAAGCCTGTAGCCCATGGCAGGTATTGGGGGGAGAGGAGAGCTGCCTGGGTGACATACATGCGTTTCTCCTCAGGCAAAGCTGGGAGCAGCACGTCGGCGATGTCGGAGAAGGTCCGCACCAGGCTGGAGGAGCTGGATGACTTCGAGGAGGTGAGCAAGGCCTTCAGGGAGCCGGCTGTTCTCCTGCCAGCGTGGCTCCATCTCGACGTCTGCTCTGTGACAGGCTCTCAGCCAGGCCTGCCCGAGGAGGCCGGTGCCTGGCACCCACTCCCCCGGGCTCTGACTCGGTGCAGGGCAAGGGGCCAGCCGTGCAGCTGGGTGAGCTCCTGGGAGCTTTCTCAAGGTGATTTTCCTCGTTGTGCTGCCTGAGCCAGCTCAGGTCATCTGAGGACAGTGTCTCATGGGGAGAGTCCCCTCCCTGGGGTGGATAATGATCCTGCCTTCAACAGAGGCTGCACACAGCCTCTCTGACCTCTGCATACTTTTCAGAGATTTGACTCCTTTGCCAACTCTTCCTACATTTAACATGCAAATCTAGAATTTTTACCTCTCTTGCCAAATCTAAGCTGACAGCTGCAGGGTCCATGTTCTTATGTTTAACCAGGACACGCCTTATTCAGGTTGCCACGGTCCTCTTTGCCTCAGTTCACTCAGTTGTCACTGGTGATTACTAACCCTGAAGACACTGAGTTGAATCCTGTGAGCTGAATCATGCAGCATAGCATAATTGATAATAGTCTCAAGTAGATCCGGATGGCCTGCGTTTGAATCCAAGCTTTATCAGTTGGTGATTCCAAGATTTTGGGTATGATATTTTACTACTCTGTGCCTGGTATTTTACTGCTCCGTAAATTCGGAGGCTGGACTTTATGAGGAGGAATGTGGCATCAGGATTGGAAGAAGACTAATAAACAACCTGCACTAGGCAGATGATACACCTTGCTTGCTGAAACTGAGAAGGACCCTGAACTGTTTGCTGCAGAAGATCATAGACTGCAGTCTCCAGTATGGACTGAAGCTCAACATCAGGAAAACAAAGGTTCTCACCACTGGGCCAATTGGCAGCATCATGCTAAATGGAGAAGAAATGGAGATTGTTAACAGTATTAGCTTACTTGGTTCCACAATCAACACTCTTAGTACCAGCAGTCAGGAAATCAAAAAGACAAATTGCATTAGGAAAGTCAGGGACATCTCCAGAGTGCTAAAAGAGCAATGATGTCAGTCTAGAGACCAGGGTGCACTTGATTCAGGCCATGGTCTTTGCAGTTACTTGCTACTACATTAGAGAGCTGAACAATGACTAAGGATGACAGAAGAATTGATGCCTTTGAGTTGTGGTGCTTTAGAAGAGTATTGACCAGGGAACTCTGGTGGCCTAGTGGCAAGGAGCTGCACTGCAATTCCAGAGGTACGTGGTTCGAATCCACCAGATGCTCTGCTGGAGAAGGAGGGGTAGTCTCCTGCTGTACTAGTCAGAACTGATTTGACAGTACACACACACACACAAAATTTGAAAAAAAGAAAAAGAAGAGTATTGAACATACCATGGGCTGCCAGCAGAACAAACAGATCTGTCCTGGAGAGGGTGAAACCAAATTGCTGTCTGGAGGCAAGGATTTTGAAGTTCTGTCTCACATGCTTTGGGCATGTTGCTTGGAGGGACCAGTCCCTGGAGAAGGACATCATGCTTACAAGCGTGGAGGGACAGTGCAGGAGCAGAAGACTGAATGAGGTGGATTGCCACAGTACCTGAAATAATAGGAGCAGGTGTGTCAGAGACAGTCTGGCTCAGGATAGAGCAGGGTTCAGAGACATGGTACGTAGGGTTGTGGTGAGTCACAGTCAACTTGATGGCATATAACAACAAGAGCAAAATAAGCCAGCTTCTGGAAGTATCTATAGTCTTGAAAATCCTGTGGGCCTGTTCTCTGTCCAGTAGGCATCCACTCAGTTGCAATGGGCTTGGGCTTTTTTGGTTTTAGGGTTCTGTGAAATAGTTGCTCGTCTGTCAAATACTTCCTTCTCATCGTTTGTCTCAGTACATGTTAATGTCTTTCTCATCTTTATCCCATACATTCTCTGAGTGCAAAAATAATAACTTTGAGCTCACCTAGTATCTTGAGTACCTAGTGTCATGCCTGGCCCTCCTCTTAGCCCCTAGTTACTGTTTGTTGAGTGAAGTTCGGGCTGTTACCCTAATTTCCAGATGAGAATATTGAGGCTCAAGGAGAAAACAGTTTGTCTAAGGTCAGATAGCTGGTAAATAGCTGAGCTAGGAGTCACCTGAGAACTCGCCTGCCTCAGAGGTTTCAATCACCTCATTCTGCTCATCTCAGAGTAAAACTTGAAGGTCCTCTTTCTTTGATTGTCAGAGAAAAAGGCCAATCGCAGGGAGCTGTGAGGAACTCCTAGAAAACTGAGGTTCCGTCAGGACCCAGGATTCTTCCTTAAGGATGATGTGCAGGTTTTTCCTTCTGTGTCAACACTTTCTGTCCTTTTGCCCACAGGGATCCCAAAAGGAGCTGTTGAACTTGACTCAACAGGATTACGTGAACCGCATCGAGGAGCTCAACCAGTCGCTGAAGGATGCCTGGGCCTCGGACCAGAAAGTGAAGGCTCTGAAAATAGTCATCCAGGTCAGCTCTTGGGAATTTTTTTTCCCCCAGAAATTTCTTTACAAAAATCTTCTGAATAATTAAGATTTTTAGAGGACTGTCTTCAAGGTTTTACCCTATTTTATCCTATTTGTTGTATTTTCACCTGCTTTCTGTGAATGACTGTGACTACGAGTACTGTTTTTATGAGATGACTTAGACCAAGGCCACCATGGACAACTGTACAGGTCCTGCACTGCACAACTCCAGGAAGAACCTTTCAGCCTAGATTGCAGTGTTAATTATGTCCCCTCTGATTATGCAGAGCAGTGGCTCTGATGTTAACCCTGGACACATTTATAATTTATCCAGACTAAAGATTGAATAACTTGTCAAGAGATTTCCTTGACAAGATTACTTTTATATCTTTATTGACTGTGGGTCCCTGGCTTCTATGTTTTTGAGGCGTGTTGTTGTGTGTTGTCAAGTTCAAATCGACTCTCCAGTGGACTTCCACAGGCAATAAATTGCATGGGAGAAGATTGCCTATCTATTTTCCAAGTTGCAGTTGGGGGATTCAAACCGTGTGCCTTTGAATTGGCAGTGCAGCTCCTTACCCACTAGGCCACCAGAGCTCCCACTGAGGCATGTTACACAGGTTTATATATTGAGGGAAACAAGTTTACAGTGTTAGGAGAGAGATGTTTGTTGAACTGGCAAATCTAGGCTCACAAAGAAGAGCATTTATTCTGTTTCTTCATCCTCAAGATCGTCTTGGAAAAACAAGCTTTGAAATACCGTAGAAAGAATAACTTCCTGCTTTGTCCTTTTGCGAGCAGAGTTCATAAAGGGTTCATGTGCCTCCATTTCGGTTCAGAAGGCAAACCCCTGTTTGGTGTGAGGATGTGATAACGGGACATTTGTTTTCTCACCTGTTTCTTTGGAGGAAGGGCATGAGTTTGTGGGAGCCTTTACGTGGGTATTTGAAGTCTTTTAAGATGACTCTTTGCATCTTGTGGGCTGTTTTCACGGCAAGACACACAGCTGAGTCGCCCTCCTTTCCCTTCCCTCACCCCTCCTTCATTTACAGAGTAAATATTCTCGAGAAAAGGCTTCTCAGCCCAGGCACATGTGATGGGAGCTGCTTGCTGAGGAGTTCCAGTGAGAAAAATGTCTCAACTAACAAGCTTTCCTGCCAAATATTTGTATTGGCAGTCTCCCTCCATAGAGGATTGTGGGGTAGAACTGAGACTTCTAAGAGTTTCCCATGGGGGGTGGGGAGACTTGATTCATGCCTTCTCAAGGAAAGTAACCATGAGAGCGATTTAATTAACTCCGTATCTGGTCAGTAGTAACTCCTTTACTTACTGTTCTTTAAAGACTGAAAAAAACTTCAGCCAGAAAAGGTCACTAGGATGAGGAGTTCTGACGAAGGGGCTTTGCAGAAAGTTTGAGTTTTTGTTTTCAAGCAGCTTTATGAAGATCTGTGTTTTATACTCCCTCAAATTCATCCACTGTAAGGCAAGTATGGGGAGACTTCATCTCACGTATTTTAGATATGTTGTCTGGAGGGACCAGCCCTTGGAAAAAGGGCAACATTGTTGGTAGAGGGTCTCCATTGGTAGAGGGTCCCCAAAGGAGGGGAGACCCTCCGTGAGATGACGCGACCGCAGTCACTGTGAGGCTGGGGCAGGACTGGGCATAGCTTTGATCTGCTGGGAATGAGCCGCTAGGAGTCAGGGTCAGCCAGATAGCACCAATAACCACCTAGCAAGAATGAAAATGCAGTATGAACTTTGGAAGCAAACCGATTAAAAAAAATTATCCGAGGCAGCTGTCATGGCGGGGCAAGAGGATCTGGTGCAGAGGGAGATTCACCACGACTGGGCACACCGGGAGTGCACTGAGGTCATCACCAGCAGCATCAAGAAAATCGCGGACTTGCTCAATTCGTTCGCTATGTCTTGTTGCTCAAGACTTGAAACGCTTAACGAGAAATTGACAGCCCTTGAACGGAGAAGAGAATACATTGAAGCCCGGGTGACAAAAGGTGAAACACTCACTTAGAGCTGTGCCGTGATGCTGCTGGGAAGTTGCTTTGCAGAACGCAGGCCCACGTGGGAAAGGCCCAGCAGTCTTCAGCGCCTTCTCTCCTTACAGAGCAACAGGGCTCTTCCTCATTTTCTTTTTTCCAAAAGTATATAACCTTTGGGCTGTACCATGTGCATCTTAGGGTGTAATGTGGCATGTGGGGAGAAGTCCAGGGACTCTTGAAGACATTAGACATTTTACCTTTCCAGGGACATGTGTATTTGGGGTACTTAGACCTAAAAGCCTGTCTGTAAGGTTCTTTGCGTCTCTCTTTCTCTCTGTGTCAGACTTTGCTTATAGCTCTTTATGCTTCTGTACTGTTTCTGTAAACAGTCTTTGTCTTCTCTCTACCTTGGCAGGGTATGACAACAGTCCTGGCAGAGACCTTTACCCCCACCAGAGACTGCCAGAGAATGTTTTTGCTGACTTGCCAGTCTCTTGTCCTCTAGGAAGGTCAAAGCCAGGCCCCTACTTGGCTTGAAGGGACATTTTCAGAGTTTTTTTCTGTCACCTGGGGTGTGTTTGCCTCTCATACTCTAATAAATTCCTCAACCTTAGAAAAAAAAAAATAATTACCCAAGAGATCATAATCCTGAATCTTAAACCTAAAAAAAAAGAGATGTATTATAAAAAAAAAAAATCAATACACAAAATAGAAGAATAGAAAAGAATGAAAACTCCGTGGTTTTTGGAAACTTATAGATGTGTCACAGACTCACTTTGGAACATTTTATCCTCTGCCTTTCTCATCTCGTCTAGTCTCATGAGCCTGGAGGACAGTAGAACTGGCACCAATGATTTTTGAAGCTTTACAGAAGTGAACAGCCGCATCCTTCTCTTGCGGAGCAGCTGTTGACCGCTAACAGAGGACCTTTCTATACCATCCCAGTGCTTAGCCCAATGTGGCACGAGAACATTTTCGAACCCCTGGAGGATTCCATCAAGCCTTTTTTTTTTCTTGCGGTCCAGCCCTGCTCCTGCCCCCATCCCAGACAACTTCTGATCTCCCTTCTGTCTAGAAATGTATCTTTCTCTCGATGTGGCCCGGTAAATGGCATTGTTCAAGACATAGATCCTTTTCTGGTTCATAAGCATGATAACTGGCAGTTCGTACTTCTGTATGACATGTGCCACCCTTTAAACCTTTTTAGGACATAGGCACACTACCCATCTGACATGAGGGGAAAAAAGAAAGACATAATCTTTTGCATTTAGCTTCTTTCACTTGGTGTAACTTTCATCCAGGTTGTAACATGGGTCAACACCACATTCTTTTTTGTGGCTAAATAGTATTCAGACTATTATCCCATTTTGTTTATCCGTTTATACATTGTTTCTACTCTGTGGTACTTTTGAGTAATACTTCTATGAACCTTGGCAAGTGTCAAGATTTCTTGTCTCTTTATGATACAGTATCAGTTCCATTGAGTGGATAGACCAGATTTTGTTGATTCATCCATCTGTTCACAGACACTTGTCCTGTTTCCCCCCTTTGACTGTTGTGAACAGTGTTGCATTTAGCACTGTTTGAATTGCTGCTCTCTTGTCTTTTACTTATCTTCCTAAGAAGTCAGATTGCTTGTTGTTGCTGAGTGGAGGCAGTAAATCATACAGGAGTTCATCTTTTTCCTGTGAAGCAGCTGGTGGATTCGAACCTGCAAGCCTTTGCATGAGCAGTACAGTTTCTTACCACTAAGCCACTAGAGCTCCTTTATTGTTGTTTGGTGCCATTGAGTCGAGGATGACTCATAGTGATCCTGTGAACAACAGATCCGAACCCTGTTCATCCTTAATGTCTCTGATACTTTGATACTTGAGCCCATTGCTGCAGTTACCATGTCTTTCCATCTCGTTGAGTGTGTCTCTTCCTTTTGCTGACCCATTACACTTCCAAACGTGATGTCCCTTTCTAAGAAATAGCCTCTCCTAGCAACATGTCCAAAGTATGAGACACAAAGCTTCACCATCCTTGCCTCTAAGGAACACTCTGACTGGGCATTTTCCGAGAGATACTTGTCTGTTCTTTTGGCAGTTCATGGAATAGTCAGTACTCTTCTCCAGGACCACAGCTCAAAGGCATCAGTTCTTTATTTATCAGTTGTCTTTATTCATTGTCCAGCTCTCAGATGCATAGCCAGCAATGGAAAAGATCATGGCCTGAGTCAGGTGCACCTTCGTCTTCCAACTGACATATTGCTCTTCAGTATTTTGGGGAGATCCTTGACAGCAGACTTGCCCAGAGTAATATGTCTGCTTATCTCCTGATTGCTTGTACTGAGGGTATTGACTGTGGATCCAAGTGAGAGAAAATCCTTGACATTTTCAGTCCTTTCTTCATCATGATGTTGCTTATTGATCCATCCAGTGGTGAGGACCTTTGTTTTCTTGATATTGAAATGCAATCCATATTGATGACTATAGTTTTTGATCTTCTGCAACAAGTGCTTCAGGTCCTCCTTGCTTTCAGCAAGCAAGACTGTGTCACTGTATAACGCAGATTGTTGATGAGTCTTCCTCTGATCTTTATGCCAAATTCTTCTTCATAGAGTGCAGCTTCGTAAGTTATTTGCTCAGCGTACAGACTGCACAGGTGTGAAGAAAGGCAACAGCCCTGACACACACCTTTCCTCATTTTAAACCATACTGTGTTCCTTTTGCTCCTTTTGGACAATAGTTTCTTGGTCTAGGTCTAGATGTCTTATGAGCATAACTAAGTGTTCTGGGATTCCTATTCTTAATGTTTGTTGTGATACACGCAGTCGAATATGACAGTTGTATATTTAGCTTTTCAAGAAATGCCAGACTGTTTTCTGCAATGACTATGTCATGTTACATTCTCACTACTGCCTTTTGTTTGAATTGTGGCCGTCCAAGGACTAAATAATGGTATCTTATTGTGGCTTTCATTTGTATTTCCTTAATGATTTGCTTACCTCTGATACGTGTGGGTTCCTCAGGCTCAAAGACACTGGATATGACCAGAGAAGAGCCATCTCCTCCAGTTAGCAGCTGTGTTTCCGATGTGGGTGGAGTAGAGATTTTAGCCACCGAAGAACTCGTTTTGTGTGTTCACGTCATGTAACTCACAATGAGATGCAACAGCTGCAAATACCCATTAATAATTGACACAAAAAGTGTCCAGAGGCTGGATCTAGAAAAACTGGAAGTTGTCAGAAATGAAATGAAATACAAAAAGATCAGTATTCAAACATTATTGTTGTTGTATATCATCGAGTTGGAACTGATCCATCGCTGACCCCCCAGCAGGTTTTCAGAGGCAGTTAATTACCCGGGAGGAGATGGCCCATCTTTCTCCCATGAAGTGACTGGTGGATTCAAACTGCATACATTTGTGCATTGGTAGTGTAATCACTAAGTCATCAGAGCTCCCTATCTGAGACATGACTGAGTGGAAATGGGCTAATAATGGCCATTGTGAATCAGTTATAGATAGTTTTCTTTGCCTGGAATGACATGATGAAGGGAAATGACATCACATTCATCATGAAATGGAATGACCATATTACCATTCAATGCCATCAGTGCAGTTGTTATTATTGTTATGTGCTGTCAAGTCACCTGTGACTCATAGTGACCCTATGCACAATAGCTCTGAACCCTGCTCTATCCTGAGCCAACCTTATTGTTTCTGATACCCACCCCCCATTTCCCCAGTCACTGAGTCAATGCTTCTTATAGAGCGTCTTCCTCCCCTGTGCTGTTCCTCCACCCTTCAAGCATAATGTCCATCTCCAAGGACTGGTCCCTCCTTGCAACATGTTCAGAGGATGTCGGACAGAGCTTCAGAATCCTTGCCTCCAAGGAGCAGCCCGGCTTCACCCTCTCCAGGACGAGCCTGTTTGTTCTCTTAGCAATCCATGCCATCAGTGATAGGATAATATTTATACATTTACAAGGAACTCTTGTTAATAGTGACTGTTACTCAGAGTTGTACACCAGGCACTAAAGCCAATGATGAAGAAATTGTGAATGTCTACTGGCTTCTGGAATCTGTAATTAATCAAACATGCATTCAAGGTGCAATGCAAAATTTGGAAACAAAAGAAGGATTGGTAGGTTAGCACATTTTACCTTTGTGATAAACATGAGACTAGAGATTGGAGAAATGACCATAATTATAGAAAAGCTTCAGGTCTTTTGTTTATAGGGTCACTTTGAGTCATGCTCAACTCTATGGCAATCAACAACAACAACAACACTAGATGTTGCATGTTAGAGTTTTGTACAACCAGTGCATTGCAAATACCTTTTCTTTTTTTTTTTAAAAAAAAAAATTTTAAAAGGCTGCATAAAGGACGACAACTATGAATGTGGACCTCACCAGACAGAATGCACAAGAATCCAATCAGCTGTGTTTCTCTGAAGAGAGAGTAGCAAAGCTCACTTTCATCAGTCAGAACAAGACCAGAGACCAGCTGTTGAACAGACAATCCATTACTCATGGGCAAGTTCAAATTCAAGCTGAGGAAAATGAAAACAAATCCACGCGAGTCAAGTAGACTCCAAGGCAGTGGGTTTGGCCCGGAATGGAGCTGCGTTTGTATTTGGAAAACCAACCACCCCAAGCAGATTGTTTCCAAGACAAGTTTAGGAAACTGACAGTGGACTCTTCAGAATAGTAGTTTCAAGAAGAGAATTTGAATTTTTAAGGTTATTATGATTTTAATTTGGGATTAAGAAAAATTCCCATTTCTGTTTGCCTTCACAGCATACGTTCTGTGAAATCAACTTGGGAGACAGCCCAGGCACAGATGTTGGGGAAGCCCCAGCTGTGTGTCATTTGCTGTCTTCAGTTCACATTTCCCCTCTAAACTCAACAGTGGGCAATAACTCATGTCAGCGAGGTGATGGTAGGGGCGAGAGAGGTCCCATCCCAGGAGTCCAGAGCAGTGGAGTGCAGGCAGCATCTAGGGCTGGACTTCTCTAGCCCTGAATCTTGAGGAAGTTGCTTCAGTTGGATCCTTCCTAAATGTCATAAAAACCATGAGGCACACCACAACAAGATAAAGGTAAACAACCCAGTTGAAAAATGGGCACAGGATATGAACAGACACTTCACCACAGAAGACATTCAGATGGCAAAAAGACACATGAAGAAATGCTCAAAATCCCTAGTTCTAAGAGAGATGCAAATCAAAACAACTATGAGATATCATCTCACCTCAGTAAGATTAGCAAAATTCAACAGAGCAGCAAACAATAAATGCTGGCGAGGTTGCAGAGGAACTGAAACCCTTATTTACTATTGGTGGGAATATAAAATGGTGCAACCACTATGGAAGACAGTATGGTGCTTTCTCAAAGAGTAGGAAATAGAAATACCATGTGCAGTAATTCCACTACTGGGAATACACCCTAAATAAACCATAACGGCTACCCAAGCAGATATATGTACTCCCATGTTTATTGCTACTTTGTTCATAGTAGCAAAGAGTTAGAAACAAACCCAAGTACCCATCAGCAAACAAATGGATATAGAATCTGTGTGGTATATTCACACAATGGAATACTATGCTGCATTGAAAAACAAGGAACTCATGAAATATATACAAAATGGGTAGCTCTGGAAGACATTGTGCAAGACATTATGCTGAGTGAAATATCTCAGTCACAAAAGGACAAATACTGCATAGTGCCACTGTTGTAAAACTGGACTGACATTGGGCTTGGGGAGAACTTTAGAAAAGAGGGGATAAATAATGTACACTGCATTGAAACATATGAGGGAGAGAACTGTGTAAAAGGGATATGTGATTAGGTATTATTGTCTTGACAGAAGTCCAGAATGAAGGCTGCATAGTGCAGTGGACTTGGGGGGAGGGATTGTATAACAATGAAAGAATCTTTTACTTTTCAAAGAGAAGAGTGAACTGGGAGGGAGGTTTGGGCAGGGAGAAAAGTGCAACAATGAATGAATGGAAACCCTAAGTCTCTGTAAACTTTCATTAAAAATTAATAATTACTATTATTATTTAAAAAGTGTAAATAGGGGGAAAAACCCACAAGGCAAAGTATCAGGTAATAACAGTCCATTCCACCCACAGGCCACATTCAGGGTTGGCAGCATTGTTTCCTAGCTAACATTTCTTTACCCCAGTAACATTGGGGCTGTAAAAGAATGTTTCATAAATCAACCTCATTGTTTACTTTTAGACAGGAACTGTTGATAAGAAATTTGATGAGAGAGTAACAGCAAACAGAAAACTCACCACTGTCTACCTCTCAATACAGAGGCTCTCTCAGGGAGCTCTGCTGGCCTAGTGGCAAGAAGCTGCGCTGCAATCCCGAAGACATGTGGTTTGAATCCGTCAGCTGCTCTGTGGGAGATGGATGGACAGTCTCCTCCCATGCGATTAACTGCCTCTGAAAACCCACTGGAGGGTCAACCATGGGTCATTTCGAGTGGACTTTCAGAGGCAGTAATTCACACAGGAGGAGATGAGATTGCCCCTCCTTTTGTGGAGCGGCTAGTGGGCTTGAACTTCACGCCTTTGGGTTGACAGCGCAGTTCTTTACCACTAGGCCATCATTGCTTCCTAAAAGGACCTTTCAGAAAGACCCAAAGTTTCCTTTTTAATTTTTGTGTGGCCTTTTTATAGCTGATCGCCTGTTGGAATGATGAAATACAGTAGTTATTTAATTCCCTTTACTGACTTTTGAACTTCGGAAGACTTCAGGACATGATATTTGGCTTTTCCAAATAAAAATGACATTTTCCTTTCTTGTTACAAATGAGGCTTTCATTTGGAGTGTGTGGGACCACGCGGTGTGGCTGCAGCGTTCTACTAAGAGCGTGGAAAATGCAGACAACTGTTTGGTGACGATAAAGAGCAGGTTTCTTTTTATGGAGAGAAGTTTGGGAGTAAGTACAAATGATAGATGCCAGTTTAAGAAATTCCGGGAGTTTACTTACAGGCTCATTTCCTAGAAAAAAGATGCTTCCTGGAATAAAGTAGAGGATGCCCTCCTGGGAACCCGCTGTGCGCCACCTGGGAGAAGAGTGATGAGGAGACATCCTTTGTGTCTCTTGGTGACTTTGAACACTAACCCTTGGCTCACCGTATGAACAAAGAGACCTTTCTGGAAAGGATTTCCTCAGTTTGTGTCCTCTGCAAAGAGCTCGGGTGCCATAGGTAGTGTGTCATGCTGCTAATTAAAAGGTCAGTGGTTCAAATCCACCAGCTGCCATGAAGGAGAAAGATAGGCACTTTCTTCCAGTTAAGATTTACCGCCTTGGAAATGTGACATAGGATGGCTATGAGGCAGAATGAGCTTGAAGGCAGGACGGGAGCGGCCCCTACAGGCCCCTGCATGGTACGAACAGTTCACATGCTCCACTCCTACCCAAAACTCAGAAGAAAGGCCTGGCAATCTGCTGCTGAAGAGGCATAGTCCGAAGGGCTTGTGGAGCACAGTTAGCTCCACTTTAACACATAAGAGATTACAGCACGCTGAATCAGCTTGAAGACGGCGGTTGGGTGTCTTTGGTGGCTTCTGGGACTGAGGGGGTGGTGTACCTCCTGAAAGACTCGTGGGAACAGCATCCAGCTCCTTTTCTTCTTCTTCTTCTTCTTTTTTTTTTTTTAAATAAAAAAAATTATTGTTATTGTAATGTGCCTTCGAGTTGCTTGCAACTCATAGTGACTCTGTGTACAACAGCCCTGAAACCTGCTCTATCCTGTGACAACTTTACTGTCTCTGACACTCCTACCCCCATTACCCCAGTCACTGTATCAATCCATCTCATCGATGGTCTCCCTCTCTTTCTCCTTCCCTCCACTCTTCCAAACATGATGTCCCTCTCCAAGGTCTGGTCCTTCCTTGCATCATGCCCAGACATTTGCCAGACAAAGTTTCAGAATCCTTGCCTCCAAGGAGCAGCCTGGTTTCACCCTCTTTAGAGTGAACATGTTTGTTCTCCTGACAGTCCATTCAGCACTCTTCTCCAGCACCACATCTCAAAGGCATCAATTCTCTCTATCATCTCTAGTCATTGTCCAGCTCTCTAGGCATATAAGTTTTTATTTTATGTTATTTGCTTACAAAATCTGTATACATTGTGTTTCACACTATCCTTAATTCACATTGTGTTCCATACAAGCATTCCCATTCTTCATATTTTATAAAATTAATCAGGCAGCTCTGGTGGCCTAGTGCAAGAAGCTACACTGCAATCCCAGAGGTACATGGTTTGAATTCACCAGATGCTCTGCTGGAGAAGGAGGGGCAGTCTCCTCCTGTACCAGTCAGATCAGATTTGATGGTACACACACACACACACACAAAAAAAATATTAATCAGCACTGAACTAGGCTTACCTCTGACCCCTTTTCTCAGGAGCTCAGTGATTCTGCTTCTCCTGACACCCCTGTTCCCGGCACCCCTCCTTCACCTTGACGCACTTAGAGAAACATCATTTTCCCCACTAACTCAGACCTGAACAACCAACCTTTGTTCCTTTTCTGTCTTCTCAGTGTTCAAAACTGCTTTCGGACACGAGTGTTATTCAATTCTACCCGAGCAAATTTGTCCTCATCACCGACATACTTGACACGTTTGGTAAGTGCCGGTCACCCTCATTTGAGATCTGGGAGGTAAGCTTACTTTATCAGCAGTTGACAGGGAGAGTTGCTTTAAATTAGACTCTGCAGTGGTTTAAATAACTTGGCAAGTCGGGAGAGAATCCAAGACGTTCCCCCATGCCCATTAATGAAGATTCTGTGTTTGAAAGAATCAGGAACCGTATTTTTTTTTTCTAGGCTTCTTATGGGCTTAGTAAAGAGAGTGGGGGAAGTGGATTAGGCTGGACCACCGCCTGGTCTAGGCCAGCAGCCCCATGTCTATTGTCATAGCACAGACATCCGAAATTCTATTTGTTCAGAACAGAAATTGACGTTGAAGTCCATCCCCTTTCCCTGAAACCCTCACCCGCACAGGGTTTTTGTTTCAGAGAATGGTTCCAGCAGTTACGTTGGAAATCTAGAGCCTGCTTTCTAATGCCTCATGTTAAGTCCTGTTGAGTCAAATTCCTGAATCTCTCCCCAGTATATTCAGTATTGCCCCCCACATCCCCAAATCTGCTATGACCTTAGACCCAGCCAGAGCCCCTGCCAGCCTGGATGGCTGCTATGAGGCCAGCCTTTTTCCTCAGGTCTCCTACTGCTGTTCTCTCCACACTGGGCAGGAGGACCTTTCTGAACCCACAGAGGAGTCTCAGTTGAGGAGCCCAGCCTGCTGGCCCCTGGTGACTCAGTTGGTCGTTGCAGCCACAAGGCCACATTTTGAGCAGTTTGCTTGCACCACATGCAACCTTTTAGGCCATCAGTGGTCAGCAGTGTGTTCCCACAAGTCCACAGAAGATAGAACAGAGCCTTAGCCGTGTTATTGAGGAGGGGCTTTTATCCCAGCAGGTCTTGTCTGTCACTCATTGGAAAATCTAATGTTTCGGAGGGAAAAAAAGGATTTATCACAGAGACCCATTTAGTTCTGTGCGTCCCTATCCAGCCCTATCCAGAAGATTGGGGCTTGGCTGTATTAGCTCAAACTTTTCTGCCTACACATGATAGAACATGAAATTCATATTAGCCTCACAGAAAGGAGCATTTATTTACTTATGTTGTAAAATGCAAGGTTATTTGGTTTCTGGCTTCAGGTACAGCTTGATCCAGTAGTTCAGTGTCATCAGGACCTCTTCTTTTTGTAATGCTTTTTCTTTGGTGCATTATCAAGCCCCACAAGAGGCCCTCAGCTTTTACTATCTCATGGCCCAGGGCAAGAAAACAACTTATTTTTTTCTAGTAATTTTAACAGAAGTCCTTGACATTCCAGCTCACGGTTTAACTAGGCCACTGGTCGGTCTTTGAGTCAGTCATGGCATCAGAGGACTGAAATCTGCCAACTACAGATTTTGTTAGCATCCCTCCACCCACAAGGGCAATGCCAGTGTCAGAAATAGGTAGAAGAGAAGCTACAAGGGGGGAAAAACAAGAGCTGACCTGTGTCAAGATGGGGCCTGCCTGGTGCAGGTGACTTGGAGGCATAGTGTGTAGTACCTGTATCATCAAAGAAAAACAGAGACCCTGCCTCTGTGTTGTAGACTGAGAGTAAAGTACGTTAATAAGTATTAATAATGAGACAGAACACCAAGAATGTAGAAGGACATAGAGAGGTAAAGCAGGAGGGGAACAGTGATGATCTCTGCTTCCCTGTGCCTTTATTGAAAATTGCCAGGGAGCAAGTCACAGAGAGAATTCTATGCGAATGAAGCTAAACTCTTTCCATTGAAGACTTTATGCTTGACTCAGGAGGGAGAGGTTAACAAATACAAGAATCATGTAAACACCTAAAGTTTGCCTTAGTGCCTACCTCTGTAAACATACAAGGTTTGCCTTAGTGCTTTAGGGTGAATTCCAGCTTTTATCCATGCCTCCCTCATATCCTGATAGAGCATTTGGTTTATTATAAATATTTAGTATGAAATTGGGCTTCCCACACCTTTGTGTTGTTACACTGTAGTAAAGGAGCACTTGCCGAACAAGGAAGTAGGTTGTACTCAGGACTTGATTCAGGTACGTGAAGGCCCTGTGTGTCAGAGCAGAGAGAGCCCTGCTCCAGGGCTTTTTAGTGGCTCACCTTTCGGAAGCAGATCTTTGTCCTGAGGCACCTCTAGTTGGCTTCGAACCACCAGCCTTTCTGATAGTGGTTGAGACTTGAAGTATTTGCACCACACACACAGAGCCCAGCAGAGAGAGAAGTGAGGAACTGGGCAGGGAGGGGAGAGGGTTGCAGGTTTAAGTCAGGTGGTCAGGAATGGCCTCACTGAGAAGCCGGTACATATGCAGATGCTGGGAGGGATTGAGCATTGAGCCACAGGGTTCTCCGGGGTTAGGGTGGGGAGATTAGGCCCTGGGGCAGTCTGGGGTGGGATTCACCTGGTGTGTTCAAAGAGCTGGGAAGAGCCTGGGTGACTGGAGCACGTTGGGTGGTGGGGACCATGACATGTGTGTGAACACTGGGAAGATGTTGACCTTGACTCTCAGGGAGTGTTGCGATCTGATGGGTTTTGTCCAAACTAGACTTTAGAGGCAGGGGTTGGGGCAGGGAGCTTGGTGGGCCACTGTGGTGGCACTTGTGAGATGGTGGTGACGTGGGCCGGGGGAGGGAGTGGAGCCACAGCTCTTAGCATAGAGGCCAGCATGCAATCTGCCATATACACAGTTTACTCTTGGGATGAGGGCGTCCGCCAGGGAGGGAGACTGGACCAGGCCTGGTCCTCCTGCACTGACATTTTTCTTGGTTCATTGATGCCTTGGCTTCTGGTTTTCCTTGACAGCCTCTTGCAAGTTTCTGTTCGTACATCAGCGTCCTTGAGTGAGAAATGTCTCCAACCTATAGGGCTGGCCTGATCGGGACAGCGGGACCTTCACCTCATGAGAACATGAGGCAACCACTTGCCAGCCCTTTGCTGACGGCAGCCCATTCCAGACGTCACACTTAAGCAAGCTGGGGTGAAGGGCCAGGGCCTGCTGTCTTGGGGTGTCCCAGGAAGTAGCTGGGCTGGGAGTTAGGAAAGGAATAACCTCAACAGTGTCCCGTGCAGGAGTCTGTTCTGCTCCGCGTCGTCTTCGCTGATCATGTCGTCGTTTAAGCAGCCCTGTGAATGGGGGTGTCTTTCACAGAGGAGGAAACTGAGGCACAGGGATGTGATGTCATCTGAGCTGGGCTTTAAGTTTACATCTCTTACAGTAAAAAAGAGCCTGATTTACTTCTCTGAAGTTTTGCTCTTGGGAGAGATTTTGTTCTTTGTGAACATTGAAAATGCGTGTACCCTGGGCTGTGCCTCGGGATTCATTCCACGTGGACACCACCCCAGTAGCCATCAGTAGGTCACTCAGTCAGAGAGCGTCTGTGCAGTGGAAGTGGACGTAGTGCTGAGAAGGAACGGGCATGCGCACTGCACCGAGTGGCCAAGGTCTTCAGGATACGTCATTCAGGGAAAGAGGTTGCAAAGCTAGTCGCAGTGGGCACAGGGGTTTACGTCCAGCCCTTGTGGCTGGGCTCCACACTCCTCCTGTTGTCCTCACCTTTGCTCCTTTCCCTTGAGAAATGGGCAGATTCTGCTCCCAAGAACTTGTGAGAGAATTACATGACAGACTAGAAAGGAAACATGACAGACTAGGAAGGAAACATGTTTTCCCCCTGCTAAGAGCTTCCCAGCAGGACCAGGGCAGATGGCTCTGAACAGCACCTGGCGCAGGGGAAGTTCAGGTGCTCAGGACATGCCATCACTGGTCACCCCTGGGGTCCAGCGTTGTTTCTAAAGTGTATCTTACTTGAGGAGTGCGGGAGTTTTGTAATTAAAAGTCCTTAGGTGTAGTTGAGATGTAAAATTCTGTATCATGTGAAACCAGGCTACTACTTGGAGGCAAGGATTCTGAATCTCCGCCTGACATACTTGGGGCATGTTGCAAGGAGAGACTAGGTCCTTGGAGAAGGTCCTTGGGAGGGTTGAGGGATGGCATAGGAGAGGAAGACCCTCAATGAGATGGATTGACTCAGTGACTAGGTTGGCTCAGGATAGAGCAGGATTTAGGGCTGCTGCACCTAAGTCATAAGCAACTCGATGGCACATAACA
>NW_006399867.1:6672663-6744264 GCF_000299155.1 Elephantulus edwardii | reverse complement strand
TTTCTTCCCTATGATTCTTGTTTCCACATTTCCACATTCAGCGAGGTCTCCTGACAGTGCTGCTTCGTTTGACTGGCTTCCTTTGCTTAGTTCCAGGTGTGCTATTTCTTGATGGTCATTTAGTCCCATGTCCTTTGACCAGAGGGCATATTACTTTTTATCTCTTTTTATATATATGGACAAAGTGTGTTCCTTTTTACTGCCTTGGGTTTCAGGGATTGGGGGGGAGAAGAAACACATAAGCAAGAGGGAACTATTTTTTACTTTAAAGGTGATTTGAGGAGATTCAGAAAATGAGTGATTATAATTTTTATTTCCTGAGTATTTTTACTGTATTCTAGAGGACATCTACATATTCAGTAAACCTTTCTTGTGTTGGATCCAGATTGGTCCTCAGGCCAAATCCACCTGTTTCTGTAAATAAAGTTTTATTGAGAATAGCTACATTCATTCATTTACTTACTGCTTCAGTGTTCCAATGACAGAGTAGTTTCAACAGAGACCCATGATGTGTAAATTATAAAATGTGCTCATTCTTCTCTCAAATTCCTTGAATACATGCTGTGTGCCCACCATAGGTTCTGAGGCAGCATCTGTGAACCAAGTAGATACAGATCTCTGTCCTCAAAGGCAAAGATTTCTAATTTGCAGCTAGAATGGTAAACTCTAGTTGAATCTCAAATTCTGATGCGTGAAGAGACCAGGCATAAGTGAAGCCCATGAGGAGAGGCAATAGAGAGTGGTGAAGAGTGTAGCAAACAGGAGAGAGTATATGCCAGCAGATACTGGCTCATTGTTACTGTAGGACTATGGGCACATTTTTGTTTTTCATGTGACTTTTCTACTTTTTAACCTGTGGGTAATTAATTAAAAAAAATGGGTTGTGATAGTGTGGGCCCTCTGACTTAGGAAGGGGAAAAGGACTATTCTCCAGTAAGTAAATGGACAAGTCTGAGATTTCTTTTGACAGTGTGCTTCAGCAAAGACTCAAAAGGTTAAATCATAGTCCTTTTCTTGCCTCGCATTAAAAAAACGAAAAAGAAGAGGAATCATGTTTAAAAATGAGACACTAGGTGGCGGCGTACTACACAATAAAGGATGTCCTGGGGCTGGCATCTCTGTTCCTAATTAGCAAATGTTTATTTAGTGTTTGCTTTTGAAAGATGTGAGGCTAATGCCAAATGTCCTTGTCTCCACAGGAAAATTAGTGTATGAGCGCATCTTTTCCATGTGTGTGGATAACCGCAGCGTCTTGCCAGGTAACTTCATAATTGTTCAAATGGTTCCATTCTGCCCTGGAGAGGGGATTGCATGTCAGCTTAATGCATTGGGTTATTGAGACCCCCACTAGTTATTGTTGGTGGTTTTATTAGAATTTTTCTTTTCTTTTTAAATTATTTGTTAAATTTAGAGAAATGCGTTTACTGTTTGATTTCTTATTATTTCATTGGCCTAAAGAAACATTAAACCAAAAAGTCCAAGTCCATTGATGTTAAGTTAGTTCCTACTTGTAGTGACCCAGTGGTGTTATGTGTGCCATCAAGAAAGTAGCGGACCCTCTGGTGGATTTTCTGAGGCTGTAAATCACACGGAAGGGTGGCTTTTCCCCACATAGCAGCTGGTAGACTTGAACCGCATGCCTTGGGATTGGCAGTGCAACTTCTTACCACTGTGCCAGCAGAGCGCCTTCTAGAACAGGGCAAAGCCGCCCCGTAGGGTTTCTGAGGCTGTAAATCTTTACAGAAGCAGATTGCCATATCTTTCTCCTGTGGAGCAGCTGGCATTTTGACCTGATAACTCAGTTAATTCACAGTCCAACAACCAGCAGTGGTGTTAAAAGCCAAAAACCCATTGCCATAGAGTTGGAACCAACTCATAGCTGACCCTCTAATGGGTTTCCAGAGACTTGAAATTGCACAAGAGGCGACTGGCCAGCCCTCCAGCTGCTCAGTTCTCCCTGAGAGGTGCTGCACGTAGATTGACATGCCTGCCTTTTGACTTGGTAGGAAGCTTCTGAAAACATTTAAAACAATCCCAGCTACAGATCTGGGCAAGCCATCTGAATCTGCAAGAAGAAGGGGATGCTACGGTAGACTCCGCTGAATGTTCTCTCCGAGTGATTTCCGTCTGCTGTGTGGCATTTCCAGTCTCTTTCCTTAGAAGCAAATGGCTTTCTGAAAACCAGCTTTATGCACGTCTTAAAGAACAATGACAAATAAATCAGTCGTGACAGGCACTTTGAATATCCGATCAATGCTCAAGTGAAGCTTGTGTTAAATTTATTGCCAATCCATTTTAGTGCCTCAGGAGGTTATAATGGGATGACTGGATTATGAATTCTTTTTCCTTTTGTCATATAAATGATAATGATGATGTATCTGGTCACTGGGAACTCTGAGCAGCCAGCCTCCTGTTCCCTCTGGCCCTCCTTTTAACATCTCTTCCTGCTGCTCCAAGGACTTACCTGTGTGGAGCTCAGGCAGCCAGCTTGCTTCACCGTCTCACTTCCTAATAGTGACATGTCCCTGGGAGACTGAGAGGGGGACCAGGGACAACAAGCCCTCAGTTCGGTGATGTAAACCGTTAAGCATTCTGCTGACTGAAAAGAGCGGTGGTGGTTATGTTCTGGGCTGTCAGGTCAAATACGACTCTTAGTGACTCTGTGAATAACAGATTGGACCCCTGCCCTGTTCTGCGTCATGTTCACCATCTCGCTATTCTCGAGCCCGTTGTTACAGGCACAGTGTCGGGCTCCCTTGTTGAATGAAGGTTGTCTTCTCTTGCTCTGATCCTTCACCTTTCCTAGCATTCTGGCTTTTTTCAAGTAACTAGTACCACCTAGAACACGATGGGACTTTTCTGTTCTGTCACATGTGGTCTCTGTGATTCATAGTTGATTGAATGGCACCAAACCACAACAGTACCCTCACACATTAAGTATGTATGTGTGTATTTGCATGCCACTCTCAATGTATAAAATTCATGTATGTAGTTGTTGTTGTGTACTGTTAAGTCGGAACCTCCCCAGAGCTGACCCTCCGGTTTTCAGAGGCAGTTAATCTCACAAGAGGAGATTGTTCTTCCTTCTCCCACAGAGCAGCTGGTGGCCTCGACTGCATGTCAGAATGTACATATATATGTGTGTGCGTGAGCCTGAGTGAATACACACACACTCACAGAGCCATTTAATGTGCACATTTCTGAGAAATCAAGAGGCAAAGTCTGTAGAGGTTAAAGGGCTGGAAGAGCTCTGAGAAGTCTTCTTATCAGGGATAAACCAAGTATGGATGCATCTAGAAGTTGCCCATCGCCCTGACACAAGCTCTTGAAAGGCCTGACCTTAGCTCTGGGCCTGTGCCGTCTAATACAGTGGCCATTGCCCATTTGTGATTCTTGAGCAGTTGAGAGGTGATCAGACCAAACCCAGATGGCCTGGGAGTGTTACAGAGTGAGCCCTGGTGGGGCAGTAGTTAAAAACATTGGGCTGCTAACTAAAAGATCAGTGGTTCGAGCCCACCAGTTGCACCATGGGAAGAAGACCAGGCGGTCTGCTCCATACAGATCACAGCCTCCAAAATACCATGGGACAGTTCTACTCTGTCCTAATGGGGTCACTGTGAGTTAGAGTTAACCTAGTGGCCGTAGGCTGAGTGAGTGTTAAAATAATTCTCAGGATTTCAGATTTAACACAAAACAAAAGATTACTGAGTACCTTTCACAAGGGATTACATGTTGAATTAACAAAATAATTGGATGGATCGAGCTTAAGAAAGTATATTTTTGAATTTAATTTTAGCTTTTTTATGATTTTTCAATGTGGTAATATGTTTTATTCACTTCCTTTAGTTTTCTTGATATCTTGGTTAGGATTGCTTATAGTTCCTTTCTTCTTTTCTTACATGACTATGACAAGATTTAAAGTTGCAGTGGGGCTTGAATGCTATTTCTGTTGGGTACTGTTGGTCTTTATGGGCCATCAAGTCAACACCGAGTCATAACTGATCCTCCAGTGGGTTTTCGGAGGCTGGAAATCCTATAAGAGGAGATTGCCCATCTTTCTCCCATAGCATAGCTTGTGGATTTGAACTGCATGCCTTTGGGTTGGCAGTGCAACTCCTTTACCCCTTAGGCCACCAGAGCTCTCGATCTGTTGACTAGTGCTGATGTATGTAGCCTGCTCGACTTAGGTGGTGCCTGTGGAAGATGTGTTTGAGCAGCTCATCCCATGTTCCAGGAATCTCAAGACTGGGAAGTATTGAAGCCGTGAGGATAAACTGAGACTAGCCTGAGTGAAAAGACTTTCTTTCTCAGAATCTGGAAATCTGGAGACTTGTGAGCGTCTGCTCCACGTGCTGTACCAGCAGCAGGAAGCTTAGCTTACAGGTGGAATGAAGCCCAAATGAATATTTTCTTTGGCATCAGTGGTCCTTTTAAAAAAACATACTTTCTATAAAAACAAACAAACAGCCCAAAACAAAACAAACCCCCCCCCCCATACTTTCTGATATAGTTTCACTTTCTTCCTAACGCTGTAATTATAACCACTTAAAATATTTGTGTTACCTACTGGCAATATTTGGTTGGGTAATATTTATGTTTGCCAAAGACACTTAAGTTTGCATCTTCTGGAGTGGTTTTCCCTGACAATACAGCCAACATTTTTAGTAAAGGAAAAGTTACTAATAACGTACTCCCTACCCAAACTGTAAAAATTAAAATAAAAGGCTATTTCCATATACTTTTCTAAAATGCACTAATTAGCACTATTGTCATGAAAATTTTTCTCTCCCTAAATGTCTTATTACTTTGAAGGATACACATTGGACTTTCATTTTCTTGAAAATTATTGCTTGCTTTCCCCCCCCCCCCCTTTTCACTTAAGATCTTCAGCTGCATGTGATTTCTCTCATTTCAAGAACTGGAATTGAAGGACATTTTTCAGAATTGTTGATGAGCTTAAGAACAATTATGGGTTGTTTTTTGTTTTAATATGGTTGTGGTATTGTTGCGAGTTCACACAGCAAAGCATATGCCAACCCAGCAGTTTCTACATGCAGTTTAGTGCCTCTGAGTCTATTCCACCAGTTTTGCAACCTCTGCCTTTTCTGAGTTGTTCCTCCTTCATTAACATAAATTCATACCCCTCTAAGCCTCCTAGCTAATCTTTTGAGGTTCTCTTGTCAGTTTGATCCCATAAATATAGTTCTTAAAAAAGCATACTCAAAACAAACCTTTTTCACTGTTGTTGTTATGTGCCCTCGAGTAGCTTGCAACTCATAGCGACCCTAGTACAACAGCCCTAAACTCTGCTCTGTCCTGTGCCAATCACACTGTCTCTGACACTTCCATCCCAATTATTCCAGTCACTGAATCAATCCATCTCATAGAGGGCCTTCCCCTCCTGCACTGTCCCTCCACCCTACCAAGCATGGTGTCCCTCTCCAAGGACCCATCCCTCCTGGCAACATGTCCAAAGTATGTTAGATGTAGCCTCAGAATCCTTGCCTCCAGGGAGCCACCCGGTTTAACCCTTTCCAGGATGAATCTGTTTGTTTTCCTAGCAGTCCATGGTACCCTCAATACTCTTCTCTAACACCACAGCTCAAAGGCATCAATTCTCCTTCTGTCCTCCCTAGTCATTGTCCAACTCTCTGATGCCTAACAAGTGATTGCAAAGACCCTGGCCTGTATCAGATGCACCTTAGTCTCCAGAGAGACGCTGTTGCTCTTCAGTACTTTAGAGAGGTCCCTAACAGCAGACTTTCCCATCGCAATGTGTCTTTTAATTTCCTGGCTACAGTAGCCTTTTTCACTAGTTAAATTATTGTTTGGTTTTAAGAAGATTTACAGGATGTTTTTGGATTGAAGATTATTTTAGAACAATAATTCCCAAGGATGTAGCCACTGTCCATGATTCTAGAAAATTTGGAGTACATGAGGATTTTTAAATTCTTTTCCACATTTTCCCCCCTTTTGATCAAGATTTCGCTATAAAATCTTTGACCAACCAATTCCGTTATGGTAGCAGAGCATCCATTTCATTGAAAAAAAAAGGCAATTAGTCACACAATTTATATTCTCCTCCTTTTTCTGACTAACTTTCTTCCTCCATTGTGTCACGCAAATAGAGACTAATTATTGTACCTTGAATGGCTACCCATAAGCTTCTAAGAACTTGAAGACAACTCTTTTTTTGTTTGCTTTATTTTTTTTAATAATTTTAATGAACATTTATAGAGAATTTAGATTTCCATTCATTCATTGCTGCACTTCTCTACCCACCCAGCCCTCCCCCACCCTGCCCCCTAGTGCCCCCCAGTTTGCTCCTCTCTTTCAAAAGTAAAAGAAAGACTCCCTCCCTGGTACACAATCCCCCCGCACCCCTCCCACTACCCCAACTACATTCCACTGTGCAACCTTAATTGTGGACTCTTGTGATAACCATAATACCCTACCATACATCGCTTTTAAGTTATTCAGTCCCTCATCTGTTTCAGTGCAGTATACACAATTTATCCAGTTTTTCTCAGTCTTACCCCAACCCTGATATCAGTCCCATTTTACAGCAGTGCACCATGCAATATTTGTCCTTTTGCGACTGAGATAGAGGACGACTCTTAACTATAATAAAGAAGAAACATTTTGACATCTGTGCAGAATGAATTCTGCCTGAAGAAATTATGTACCAAAAGAAATCCTGGTGCCTTTTGTACTCATTCTTTCCATCTGAATTAAGTCCTGACTGATGTTAATATTTAAGTCTTTGCCTACAGGAGTGCTAACAAAGGTACAGCTCTTATGAGGTTGGAAAGATATAATGGCTTTTGGGTTCATGAAAAGTTCATACTACTAGATGTGGTAATTTTTCTTCCCACCATTGTTTGATCTGGTATATATTTAAAGATGTAATTCACTCCGAATAATAAAATAATTTTTGTTTTCCATTTGGGGTGAAATGACGGGAGTGTATATGTATTTTGGTTCATACCATGAATTGCTTGCATTTTTCATCTTCCCTTTTCCCCTGGGATGCTGTAGGCTGCACTCAAGAAAGCAGAGCCCTGGTGGTGTAGTCGGTTGAGTGTTGAACTCCTAGCCAACAGATTGGCAGTTAGATGCTCACCAGGCACTCCATACAAGAAAGATGAGGCATTCTCTGCCCATGAAGATTTACAGCCTTAGTATACAATATGAATTGATCAGACATTGTAATTAATGATATTATTGAACCTCAGTTAATGTTCTCAAAGTGTGTATTAAAAAATGAGACTATTTTTAAAAGATTATGTGAACGGGAATAATGTTTGGAATGGGAAAAATCTTACAGGTCAGAGCTCTGCATAATCTTCCTTTCGGAGAACAAGGGCAATATTCACATTTCATAGCAGCAACCAAAGATCTTGAATGGCAGAGTCTGAAACAGCACTGCCCAGCTTAAAGGAACAACTGAATCTGCCAGTTTGAATGTGTATCATGCCCCTCAGCCCTGGCAAGGATCCATTCTCTTGTTTCTGAAAGGGCTCACTGTTCAGTCTCTCTAGGGATTTGACTCTTGACTTTTCTTGTTCAGTTATCGTTCATGATTCCCCCCCCCCCAAAGGGATTTGTAGCTTTGGAAATCTTTGCCATGAGTTGGATTGACTCAGTGACAATGAGTTTAGTATGTTTTGTTTTATTTATTGACCTGGCCTTTCAAGCACATATGAGCCAAGAGGACAACCCTGTTAGAATGGTCATCTAAAGAAAACTTGTGCTAGGGAGAAGATAGTGGAGAGAATTGGACTCACTGGCCTCCTCTCCTCTCCTGCAATAATTAGGGTTGGGGATGAAAAAAGCACCATGAAGAAACAGAGGAAGTAGGAAATGGGAGAGAAATCTCTGCTTTTTGTTGCATCAGAGTCTCTTCTGAATTGATTTCCTAATTCTGAATTTATTCCCCACGGAGCAGCCCAGGTGCTCAAGTATCAATTGCATCATGCCACGTCATGTCCTGTCATGCTTCTGCTCAGAGCCCTTCAGTGGGTCCTGGTGCATTTAGGAAAACCCTCAAGAGCCTCGCTGAGGCTGCCGCCCTGCGTTCACCCCCTGACCGTCCCCTTCTTGCTCACCACGTTGCTGTGTTGTTCTTAGACCACGCTGAGGTCATTCTTACCCTAGTGCGTCTGCACTTGTTTCTTCTCCTGGAATACTCTTCCTCTACATCTAACCATGGCTGGCTCCTTTGTGTAAATCAGGGCTCAGCTCAAAATGCCCCTTTCTGTAGCAGCGTTTCCTGACCGTCACCCTATCTATTGAGCCCCTGCCACCACTAACATCACCCCTCAGCCCTGGTAGCTCTGATAGCCTCGTGGTAAGGAGCTGGACTGCCAACCCAAAGGCTCGTGGTTTGAATCCATCAACTGCCCTGTGGGAGAAAGTTGGCCAGTTCCTTCCTGTGTGATTTACAGCCTCTGAAAACCCACTGAACGGTCAGCTAGGAGTTGAGTCTGACTTGACATTTTGTAATCCCACCACCGACGTCTGGTTGTGGATCTTTCACAGTGTTGCATGCTACTGGACATGATCTTATTTGTTTGCTTGTTGTTCTTCTGTTGATCATTTGTCTTCGCCCACTGGAATGGAAGTCTCCTGAGGACGGCATCTGTCTTACACACGGCTGTGTCGCCAGATCCTAGAACTGTACTCCTAATTCTTAAGAAATTTGAGTAGAGCAAGTGAAATACAGAAATGGAGTATTTTAGGAGTCCTGGGTGGTGTCGTGTGGTGTGCAGGATCACTGGTGGGGCTGTGGCTAGAGTGGCTGTTAACCATGAGGTTGACGCTCTGGTGGTCTCATGGTAAGGAGCTACACTGCCATCTCAAAGACAAGCAGTTTGAAGAGGGCTGTTTGAGGGAGGATAGGAAAAAAAATAGTAAAGAAATTAAAAAAAAAATTTAACTTTTAAAAAAAAAATTTGTGTGTGTGTGCCGTTGAATCAGATCCAACTGGTACAAGAGGAGACTGCTGCACCTTCTTCAGCGGAGCATCTGGTGGATTTGAACCACACACCTTTGGGACTGCAGTGCAGCTTCTTGCCCTAGGCCACCAGAGCTCCCTTAAATTTTATTTTATTATTTGTGTGTGTGTGTGTGTGTGTGTAAAATTTTAAATTTTTTAAAAAAAATTTTTAAAAAGGAATATTAAAGACAAAAGACAGGTAGCTCGGACCCGCCAGCTGCTCCATGGGACAAAGAGGTGTGGTTTCCTCCTGTGTGATTTACTGCCTTAGAAAACCTGCTGGAGGGTCAGCTGTGGGCTAGTTCTGACTTGACAGCACATCAACAACCACCACTACCACCTACAAGATAAAGATGAGATCACAGCATCATAAGATGTACAGGCTTGAAGGTCTGGTGCCCATTTCTAACGTGTCCTGTGTGGTCACCGTGAGTCGCATGCAGATCCATGGCTGTGGGTTTGTTTCTCGTGTGGGTAGTGGGAAAAGGAGACCTGGTAGGAGACAGTGGATTAAACACTGGGCTGCCAACCAAAAGGTTGCACCAAGAAGAGGAGAATGATCACTTCCTGGCCTTTTGAAAACGGCACGTGAGTGGTTCTTGCGCAAATCCAGTTTGCCAGGACATCTGAAAATAGATAAAGACTTGAGACTGCAGTAGCAAAATATCTGCAGTTGGGGTGAGTGTCTGTGCTGAACTCCTCCAGTGCTTACAACGATTTCTTTTTTTTTTCTTGCTGATTCTGCTGGTATTTTGAGCTTCAGAATCGTTGTCTCCAAGGAGCAGCCTGGTTTCACCCTCTCTGGGATGAACCTGTTTATTCATCTTGCTGTATGAAATATAGTTAAAATGCCCCTTATTACATTGAAGTGTTGAGTTGTGAAACACTCAGATGGTGGGATGGACTCCACGCTTTTGAGCAGCAGCTCATCGCCCCGCTGACCAAGACACTAGAGTTGTTGACTCTAATATTTTAAAAGAAAATTAGTTAGAAGAAATAATTTTTTTAAAAAAGAAATACTTTTCATTTCTACATGAAAATTCAAAAGTGGCCATCTTGATTTTGGTGTGTTTCATTTTTCTGCATTCTTTTTTATTCCTTATTAAGGTATGTGTCAGGATTAGACCAAGTGAGCCAATGACCAAAAACTCAAAATAACAATACTCAGAGCTGGTGAAACAGCCAGTCATGATGCCATACACCCTGACGGCTCTTGTTTTTCTCGTGGCCCAAGGTGGCTGCCAAGCTCCAGCCATCACGTGCTCATTCCAGCTAGCAGGAATTGAAAGAGGGTGAAGGAGAGTAGTTTCCTTCCTTCAAGGACATTTCCTAAAAGTTGTACTTCTGCTTCCATTCTGGCACCAGAACTTGGTCACAAAGTTACCCCTAGCTGCAGAGATGTCCATTTGCTCAGCAGAGAAATGACAGTCCTGTTACAAAAAAAGAACAAATAATAAGAAAAGCTGACCCAATTTGTCACCAAGTGACTGCTGTCTGAGTCTCAGTATTGTTCACTGGACTCTAGTTCCATAGCCCAGGGCCTTGCTTTCCTCTGTTTGGTTCATGTGAAGGTTAAGTTGATGCTTCGGTTACTTTTCATGTTAGGGTTGAAGATTCTCTGTGTATATTAGAATCCTTATCTGTACATGTTCCAAGAACCTCAGGGTTATACTACTGCCAGTGGTTAACAGCAGGTACTAAAACCAGACTACCTGGGGTTGGATTCCATCTCGGGCTGCATTATGCCCGAGGAAGGTTGCTAAGCTTCTCCATGTCTTGGTCTCTGCCTGTATAAACTCAAAAACCCCTCAGACTCATTGCCATGGAGTCAGAACTGACCCACAGCAGACCATCCAGTTGATTTTCAGAGGCTGTAAATGACACGAAAAGAGAGATGGCCCATCTTTCATTCTAGGGATCACTGGTGGATTCAAACCACCCCCACCTTTGCACTGTCAGCCCATTCTCTACCCACTAGACCACCTGAGCTGCCCGTCTCTATAAAAGAGGGTAATGAAATACATGCTGTAGCTCTTGGGGATCGGCTCAGCTAACATCTGTCAAGAGCAGTGGTCAGCGCCTGATGCTGAGAAAGCCACTGAGTACAGCCGTCCTTGTCATCTTGATTGTTTCCTGGTAATCATAACCGTCTCGGAAGGAGAGCCATCTGAGCAAGGAATGCGGATTCCTTGCTCTGTCCAGCGGTGATGCTTTCCTGTTCCCAGGCCTCCCAGCAACTGGCACAGATCTCGAGAATTAGGTACGCTGATGGCCACTGTCTCTGTGTTACAGATCACTTTTCTCCGGAGAATGTAAATGACACGGCCAAAGAAACCTGCCTCAATTGGTTTTTCAAGATTGCTTCCATCCGGGAACTCATTCCGAGATTGTATCCTTTTATTGGCCGAACGAGTTGCATGGGTAATTGAAGCCACGTGGGGGTCACTCTGGGAGCACCCTTAGACCGTGTAACCACCAACTTGGATACCCAGAGCCAGCAGTGTGGGGAGTGTTCATTCTCAAAATGGGTTCTCTCTCTCTTTTTTAACTTTATATGTAATGCCATGTCTTTCTCAATTAAAATTCTTCATAGTGATAGCTTTTCTCTGATTCTAAGCTCTTGAACCAGGTCAGTATAGAAGAGCAGAGAATTTGCTTCAGAAACCAAACCTTCGTTACTCATCATCGTTCATTATTTCCCCATAAAGCCTTGATTAGAAATGTGCAGTGTCCTGCTTGCATTTCAGAGTACAGCCATGAAGCAGCATGTAACGTGTCCCAGAATTTATTTTGAATAAGTGTGGAACCTCAAAAACAAACACTGAACCACAAGCCACTGCTCACCAAATTCTCGGCATCGTTGAGGGCTGTCGTAGCCGCCTCCCTTTTGAAGACGTGCCCGATTCTGTCGATGGCAGAGTTTACTGTCTTCTCCTTAGGGGATGGACCATGTGGAAAATGTCTCCCTTAACGAAACATTTTTGTAGCTATGTGGAAGCATCCATCTTGAAGTGCAACAAGTTCCTCTCGAAAACGTAAGACTCGTTTTAAAAAATGTCTCAAAATGTATAATTTCTGCAATGCTAATGCACATAAACAGATAGATAATACACCACATCCTCACTTATCAACTGTTTTATTATCTGTCATTTCACATTCACAGCGATAGTGAAGAAACTTCTGCTGTCTGACTGTATCGTGCATTAACAATGCATGTCTGGGATTAAATACCACTCAAGTGCAAGACAAAAGTAACACTGGCTGTGATGTTGAAGGTTATGTGTCAATTCAGCCGACCCTGGTTCTCAGACTTGGTAGCTATGTAATGACGTGATTCGGCAGTTATGCCACGATGTAACCATCCTCCGTTTTGTAACCTAGTCTTTCCATTTATGGGTCGTGCTGATTTTCACATAAGGACCTGGCCTTTGGAGCCTAACCATGTTGACGAATGAGGAGCATGTGTAGTGGCAATATGATGTTCTTGTTGTTACGTGTTTTTGAGTTTCTTGTGTCTCATAGCGACCCTGTGCACAGTAGCTCTGAACCTTGCTCTGTCCTGAACCAGTCTCATTTTCTCTAACACACCTGCCCCCGTTACCACAGTCACTGTGTCAGTCTATCTCATCCAGGGTCTTCCTCTCCTGTGCTCTCCCTCCATCCACCCTGCCGAGCATGACGTCCTTCTCCAGAGACTAGTCCCTTCTGGCAACATGCCCCAAAGTATGTCAGATGGAGTTTCAAAATCCTTACCTCCAAGGAGCATACTGGTTTCACCTTCTCCAAGACAGACCTTTTTGTTCTCTTAGCAGTCCATGGTATGTTCAGTACTCTTCTCCAGCACCACAATTCAAATGCGTCGATTCTTCTGTCAACCTTAGTCATTGTTCAGCTCTCTGATACACAGCAAGTTATTGTGAAGACCATGGCCTGGATCACACACACAGTTGTCTTCAGCATTCAGGAGAGGTCCCTGATAGCAGAATTCCCCAGTGCAATTTGTCTTTTGATTTCCTGACTGTTGGTGCTAAGAGTGTTGATTGTGGATCTGTGTTGTTGTTGTGATTGCTTTTGAGTCGAGTACGACTCATAGCGACCCTGTGAACAAAAGGCCTGAAGCCCCTCTACAACTATCGACGTTGATCAAAGTTCACAGAGTTTCCGGAGGCATGTGGTTTAGGAAGTGGATGCCTCTCCTGCTGAGCAGGTTGAAGTTGTTAACAGTCTCAGTCTCTTCACCACCTATCATGATGCTGCCAATCGGCCCAGCAGTGGGAATCTTTGTCTTCTTGATGTTGACCTTCAATCCATATTGAAGACTACAGCCTTTGACCTTCTGCAGCAAATGGTTCAGATCCTCCTCCGTTTTGGCGTGCAAGATTATGCCATCTGCATAACGTGGGTTGTTGGCAAGCCTTCCTCCAATCCTGATGTAGCATTTCTTCTCAGACCAGCCTCCTGGTTGAATTACTAAGTGCTTACTGTGAATCAGGTGTAGTATTAAGCATCTTCCATGCATTTTTTTCCCCATTTAAATGATTGTGGAAACGAAATCAAGTAGAGACAACCTCTTTACCACCATGTAACTGAGAAGAAAGGCCCAGCTTGGAGAGGTGAAGCAGCTCAGGTGGCCAGCCTTGAACCTGACTCTGCCTCTTACCTGCTGCACAGTGGTGAGCTGGGGATTTCACTCGACTTTGCCTTGGGCTCCTCCTTTGAGAGTGTGATGCTGAGAAGTGGAGGGGGACCTCCACTGAGCTTCAGAGGCTGCCTTGAGACTGTACACTGGGGTTAGCTGCTCCTCCTGAAGATGATAAAAATGATGATGCTGAGGTCATCTGACCCCCGGTCCACTCTGGGTTGTTCTAGAAAGTGATAGAATCGGGTCATACTACATCTACTTTCTACAGAGCCAGGAAAATTCCAAGTCCTGATGGGTGACAAGATGATAAACTTCTGGAAGCCAGAGATGGACACCACAGAGAACATAGTTGGATTTGATTTCGAATTTACTGCAAATGCATTAACTCCAGGCGAAGGGCTGCCTTGTATAGATTAGGGGATGGCGTCATTCCCGAAACAGTTGTTTTGCCTCCCCAGCTGGTCGTGTGGGGTGGATATCCACAGGCATGTCTCTCATAGCGAAGTAAGTCAGGACTCACACTCATCGTTTATGCTGGCGTGGGGGTTTACCAGCCTGATGGAGGGCTGATGAAAAGGACCATAAATCAGCATCAGAGGCACACAGAAAATGAGAACACTCTGAGAGAGGTTCAAGAGATGCTGAGTTAACTGGGACATGGTTGGAGGACAAAGACGGTTGGGATTGTTAAGACAAACGAGACCGCAGGGAGGCAGAGAGGACAGGTTGGCCCACAGCACTGAGCAGATGTGCAGATGAGTCATTAAATGCACAAACTGCCGAGAAAGGCAGGTTTTGGGTAGTTCTGACGTTGCATTTCTTTTTTCTCTAAGTGGCAGAAGTTCAGCTTGATCACTACTGAAAAAAAAGAAAATGAAAGCGCAATGGATTCTAACATCTGGTGATGCTGCCCTTTCTCTGTCCCAACAGGGGGATTTCAGAATGTCTCCCGAGACTAACCTGCATGATTCGAGGGATTGGAGACCCACTGGTGTCTGTGTACGCCAGGGCCTACCTGTGTAGGGTAAGTCCCTGTAGGATCCGGATGTCAGAGGTCCGTGTCCTGTCAGTGGCCCCCTGTCCTATTAGAGGACATGTCTCATCAAAGTCAGAGACCCATATCCCCTCAGAAGGCTGTGTCCCATCAGAGGGCATGTCCTGTCCTGTCAGAGGGCATGTCCCATCAGAGACCTGTATCCCATCAAAGGCCCATGTCCTGCCAGAGGCTCATGTTCTCTCATGTCTTGTCAGGGCTTGTTCTGTCAGAAACCCCTATTGCATTAGAAGCCTATGTCCTGTCAGAGCCCATGTCCTGTCAGAGAACTGTTTTCCATTAGAAAGCATGTGTCATCAAAGTTAGAGACCTGTATCCCCTCAGAGGTTCATGTCCTGTCAGAGAGCTTGTCCTATCAAGAGGCCCATATCTCATCAGAGGCCCCAGGCCCATCTGAGACGTGTGCCCCTCAGAGGTCCATGTTCTGTCAGAGGCTCCTGTCATGTCAGAGGGCATGTCCCATCAGAGGTTCATTTCCTGTCAGAAGCTGCTATCCATTCAGAGGCCCTTGTCCCATCAGAGGCCCCTGTCCCATTGTAGACCATGTGTTGTCAGAAACCTGTGTCCCGTCAGAGGTCCTTGACTCATTAGAGGCCCCTGTCCCATCGTAGGGCATGTGTTGTCAGAGGCCTGTGTCCTGTCAGAGACCCATGTCCCGTCTCCGTCAGGACTCACTCAGCCTCCTTCCCAGCCCCTTCTGATGTCTCTGAGAAAAGGACTTTATTAGCTGCTAATTTTAGAGCACGGCTCTTCCACAGAAAGTAGAACTGGAAGATTTCTTTTTTTTTTTTTAAATTAATTTTAAAGTAGACCAACTCAGCCTAATTAGGGGGGACTGTTTAAGGTCATCTTCTGACAAATGAACTGGTTTTCAGAATTAATTGTTTCACGGTTCTCTGTGGGGAAGAAGAACCAGTCGGGGCTCCCAGGGCCCTCCAGTGGAGAGGCTGGTTCTCACGGACTGCAGGCCTGCTTTCCCAGTGTCCGGGTTTGTCTGTGTTGTTAGCGCTTCGTCCCCAAACACCAAGCGTGAGGGCTGACGAAGGAGAGGTGTTGTGGGGCTTACAGGCTCCACGTTCATTGCACTGCAGCTTTCTGGCCGTCCGCCTGTCTGATCCGGGCACGGTGCTACTCAGAAATCACTCGGCCTTTTTCCTTTAAAAGCTCCCTGAACCTCCCACAGACAAGTCGTAAGTTTTAGTATGAAAAGTGCACTCCCTTGAGAGTACAGCCTTTTCCTTCTCTTTGTCTCTGCTAGCTTTCCTGTGTTGATTCAGGGGGTATTCTCCTCACTAGTCCCCACAGCACCCTTCCCTTTGAGGGGTTCTTACCCCACCTTTGGAGTTCCTGTGTGACACAGGCAGTTAACTGCTATTCGAAAGGTTGGATATTTGAGTCTACTGGGCTGCCACTGTTATCTTTATCCTGGTAGAGTAGAATCCGTTCTAACCCAAAGGTGGTACATCTTTGATGGTTCGAATCCACCAGCAGCTCCATGGGAGAAATAATGGACAGTCTCCTCCCATGCAATTTACAGCCTCTGAAAACTTGCTGGCAGATCAACTCCGAATCTGTTCCTCCTTAATGCCAGTGAGTTTTGGGTTTTGTGTTATATGAATATGATTGTGGCTGTGTAAAGGAGAAATGGGGGCAGGAAAGTCCGTTCTTTGCAAACCTGTTTAGTTCAAAGGGTTTTAAAGTAAGGTCCCTGAGCTAGGGAAAAGGCAAGATCCATTGTATGTTAAGTGCCTTTAAGAGGCAAGTGCAGCTTTAAAACACAGGGACAAAGTAGACGTCATCCCAGAAGACGTGCTACAGGCAGAGCTCTGTCTGCTGAAATCACTGTTGTTGGTTCATGTAATGCAGCTATTCTCGTAGGGTAGTGAGGAAGAGTCTTTTTGACACTTCAAAAAGAAGGGATTCTGGCTCTTGCAATCCTGTGAGTTCGGAAAGAAAGCATCTTTCAGTTTCAGGTGGCGAAACCCCAGTGCTCAGTATTTTGTGCAGAGGGAGAAAAGGCAGGGATTATTGGCTCTTTCAGCATAGTCTGTCGGGAGTTGCGTGCTCACTCAGAGATGACACCTCACTGGTTGTTCAAATCCACCAGATTCTGGAGAAACATGGACAGTCGCCTCTCTCTCTATGTGATATATAACTTCCCCAAACCCACTGGAGGTCAGCTACGAGTCAGTTTTGGCTCAATGGCCGTGAATGGGTAGTTGATGTGTTTGAAGAATCCAGGGGTGGTGCAGGTGAGGATAGATACAGGGCCTCAGGGTGTTACTGAGAGTCACCCCCATTCTCCGTTGCTCAGCTGGGCTTGCCTCTTGCTTGATTTCATCCTGTGACTTGCTCTTTCCACGTGGTGGTTCACAGCAGCTCCATGCTTAACGTCCCATCAATTTAGCAACCCCAGTGGCGGGGAGAGCACCTTTTCTCCAGTTCATCATTCCAACCCCCATTGTCAGGGCTGGTTCTCAGGGGACGACATGGCCTCCCTTGCCCATCCCTAGCCTGGTCTCTGAAGCCATGGGGTGTCGTGGAATTGATGAGACCTGTGCCATTTCTCACCCCTGGGTCATGTGCCCACCGAGTGGATGATTCCAGTGTTATCAAAGGCCTCATGGTCTAAGAGGAAGGTTTGGGGAACAATGGGAATGAATGCATGGCAGGCAGGCAGAAAGAGCAGATGGAAATGGTGAGCGAATCCTGCTTGCCACTCGGGGTAGAAATCGTGAAGACCCAAAACAGATTTCCAAGCTGCTCATTTGGCTTGATGGGGAGAGATAAACAAAACACAAAGGCAGCGAGTGGGTAGGGCGTGGGGGGACTTCGAAGCTGTTTATTAAAGGAAAGTATGATTAACTCTTAAGTCAAGGCCCCCTCAGTGCATCTCCCCTGCTTGTCCACTGGGTCTCTCATTGCTGCTGCCTAACAGATAATTATTGCCTTTTCTAAGATATGATTAAGTGGAAGAGAGACAATAGAACCAGCACACAGTGCGAGTGGGCCGGAAGGTTGTTGTGGGTAGCTTTTTAATCTGTGTTCTTGTCCTTGAAACTTCTTTACCAGCAGCTACAGAGCTGTATGGGAACAGTTTGGAATCGGGCGGCATTGTGGTTGGGGGCTAGTGGAAGGGGAGAGAAGGAGGACAGAAAATGTACAACAATGAATAAATAAAAAAAGGAAAAAATTAAAAGACAAAGATGTCATTTTGAAGACTCATAAAAAAGCTCTTTTGGTTCTGCCATTTTTTTAAAAATGTCTTTTTAAAAAATTTTTTATTTTATACTGGTTTATTTACAAAGTTTCTATACATTGCTTTTCACACTGGATCTTTCATTTTACAGCTCAGTTCAACTCCTTGCATTCAAGTCAGAACCAGGTGGGAGCTGGACTCACAGGTTCAGATCTGCTGTGCATTGGGCCACTATGAGTTAGAGCTGGTTCAACCTCCTTCATGAACCTTATTTAGATTATTAGCCAGCTGTAAGTCCCCTTCGGGGGCCACAGACACATCATGTTGTCGTTGTTCTACCTAATCAGTTACCAAAGACTAAGCAGAAAACCCGCATCAAATCACGCGTTGTGTTGCGTTGGTGAAAGGGCCACGTGGACCCAGGATGTACCCGGGAGCTCAGCTGCAGGAGAGTCAGGGTGGCTTGTTCTAAATGTATGAACTCCCCTCCAAAAGCTTGTGCTTTCCCATCAGTTCCCAGTATTGTGCCCACCTTTTCTGTGGGGTGGCCTCTTGTTCTTTTAGGTACCCTGCCAGACAGAGTAGAACTGCCCCCCGAGAACTCCCTAGGCTGCAGTCTTTATGGGAGCCGATTGCCAGGCCTTTTCTTTCCTGGAACACTTGGTGGGTCTGAACCACTGTCCTGTTGGCTAATAGTTGAGGGCTTAAACATTGCCTGTCTTCCACGAACAGTTTATACTCTGGATCTTGAATGCAAGAACCAGTGGATGAGAGCACTGATATGCTTCAGGTTTGCCTTGATAATACGTATACATTTCCATGACCGGTCAGCAAAGGATGAGCCCATGGAACTTTTAATAGCACAGCCGTGGTAGCAGGATATCTGAGAGCTCAGCCTATTCTTAACATACCACAAGCGTTTTGCTCATCTAAAAATTTAACCGCATGTGCGTTTCTGGCTTCATAGACTGAGAGGGACTGTCGTGTACACAGCCCGGGGAGAGCACATTCCTCCTTCCTCTTGTATTGATTTGTTCTCTTGGTCATCTGTTCAGAAGTACTGTTGCTACCTCTGGCTGATTACAAAGATGACTCCTGTAAATGCTGCCCGTTTTGTGTTTCCTGTTTATTTTCATTTTAGAGCTCTGGTTGTTGGGATAGAAGCAGTATACGTTTATTGCATCAGAAGGCAGATATGCAGAAAGTAAAAATTCTCTTTCTGTATTCCTGTGTTTCTTTCCATAACAAATCTGTTTTGGAGAAGGTACAGACAGAGTGCTCCCTAGAGGCAAGCATGGTGACTTTGTCTCACAGAACTTGGTGCATGTTCACAGGCAGGGCCACTCCTTGGAAAAAGCTGGCTTGCTGGGAAACCTGAGAGGGGTCAGAGAAAGAGAGGAGGCGCTTCAGTGAAATGCATTGACACAGTGACTGTAACAGTGGGCTTGGGGCTATCGGAGGTGATGAGCATGGTGCAGGATAGGGCACGGCTCAGATTTGATTTTCATAGAGTTACTGTGTGTCATAGTCAATAGCATGCATGCGTATACACCCACACAAGTGGTAGCCTTCTGGGTAAGGAGCTGTGCTGCCAATTCAAAGGCATGCAGTTCAAATCTATCAGCTGCTCTGAAGGAGGAAGATGGGTAATCTTCTCCCATTCAATTTATTGTCTCTGTAAACCCGCTGACCCCACTGGTCAGCAGGGAGTTGGTTCCCACTCAGCAGCACATAATAACAATGTATGCATGTATGTGGATACACACACATGCAAAACCGTATCACGCTGTACATATTATTTCACATCACTGTCATTTTTTTTTGGTTTGGCTGCAGGTGGGCATGGAAGTGGCTCCCCATCTGAAAGAAAGCCTGAATAAGAACTTCTTTGACTTCCTCCTGACATTTAAACAGGTAGGAGAACATTGTAAGACCCACTCCTGGGTCGACTGGTTCTATGCTAACGTCCTCACTGAGCCTCGCTGGTTTCCAAGTTGCGAATGCCTTTAACGCCCTCCAAATGTGTAAACGCTAGCTGCTGTCAACAATTAAAATGTGTTGATTGTACTGAGCAGGCAGAGAGAATTAATATGCATGCGTTAACAGGAAGTGTCTACACTTGATCCGCCTTTCTTCCTCGCATCTGCTCGCTCCATTTTTATCGGGTTACACTGCACAGACTCCCCAAGCGACTCAGCTTGGTGAACTTTCTGGGTGGTTTTTGTAGTTAAAGAGAAACTCAGCAGCTGAGAAATCGGCTCTTGCCCGGGGGCGTTGAGGTGCGCACAAGTGCTCGCTGCTCTGTCTGGCATTGTTGTGTGATCGCCCTTCCCTTTCTAAGTGTGGGCTTGACCTCCTCCAGATCCACGGGGACACGGTCCAGAACCAGCTGGTGCTGCAGGGAGTGGAGCTCCCGTCCTACCTGCCCTTGTACTCGCCCGCCATGGACTGGATCTTCCAGTGCATCTCCTACCATGCGCCCGAGGTAACCGCCGGGGAGCTTGGGTGTGGAGGGTCATTGCCTAGGACGAGTGCTGGGTGCCGCTCTCACGCTGTTGTAACGGCCCTGCATTATGTGCCCTCTAACATCAACAAGGCTCTTCCATGAACAGTGGATTCCTTGAGTGGGACAGGGAGGCTGCAAACCCAAAGACTGGTGGTCTGAAAGCACTTAGAGGTGCCTGTGCAATACATCTCATTGACACAGCAACTGCAGAGGCAGCTCTGTTGTTGTTGTTGTTGTTGTTATGTGCTGTTGAATCATCGGCAACTTATGGCGACCCTGTGTACGACAGCTCTGCTCTCTACTCTATCTTGAGCCACTTTCATTGTCTCTGATACACCTACCACTATTACTCCAGTCACCGAGTCAGTCCATCTCATCCAGGGTCTTCCTGGCTTGTGCTTGTTTCTCACCCTCCCAAGTATGATGTCCCTCTTCAAGGACTGGTCCCTCCTGGCACCATGCCCAGAGTTTGTCAGATGGAGTTTCACAATCCCTGCTTCCAAGGAGCAGCCTGGTTTCACCCTCTCCAGGCGCACTCAAAGCATGATGTCCCTTTCTGACTGTGACTGTGGGCATAAGTGTGTCAGGGATGATGAAAATGACACAGGAGAGGACAGGATTCAGGGCTGTTGTTCTGAGGGTCGCTGTGAATTGTACTCGACTCGCTGGCACCTAACAACAGCAACAACAGAGGTGCCTCAGAAGAAAGTCCTGAGTATTGACCTCCCTAGAATCAGCTGGTAAAAACCAGGGGAGCATAGTTCTCTGACATATGTGGGGTATCCATGGGGTAGAGTTGACTCAACGGCATGTTTTGGTTCGTAACACTCACAGAAATGTTGGTGCTAGCCGGCCCTTTTGGAAGGTTCAGTAATGTGGTAACTGCCTCTCCCACGTTGTCTTGCTTCATCTTCCCACAATGCTGGAAGTGGGTGTTGAGGCCCAGACAGGCCAAATCCCTGTGCAAGGTCACACAGCAGGAAAGTGGGGCTGAGTGGACCCGGCTCTGGAGCCTGCCGCTGGGGCCAGCCAGCTTTACTGCCTCCTTCCTTACCTTGACGCGTGCCTTCTTCATAATCCAGGAAAGCTGGTAGAACAGGCGATATTCTCTCCATTTCTCAAGAGGAAAGTAAAACTTAGACATTCAGTTGCTTTTATGAGAGTCTCCTTTTTCTTTTTTTCTAAAGGAAACATTGCCAGGAATGAACTTGATATCAGATCATCACAGAAATGGGCTTTATGTCCTTCTTTGAGACTGAGAAATTATTTCAGGAGAACAGCAGTTAAAAATGGGATCGCTGTGGTGGATGCAGCTTTCTTCCTTTCTCTTCTCTTGGCCGGTCAATAATTTATTATATGGGGAAGAGAAAAAGAGAGTTGCTTTAACACTGGGGTACATAGGACAAAGCAAAACTCACGTACATCTCCCTTTTCCTGGAATCTGTTGACGCTTATTGGAAATCCTGAAGGAAAGAAAAAGGGTGTGACTCTGACTAAGCAATCCTGCTTTTAAGAGTTTAGTTTTGTAGAGATTCTCACAGAGCCACGTTTGCCCATCCTGGGTGTTACTGTCCTCTACCATCAAGCTAGCCACCAACTCATGCGGGCCCAACGTGATGATCCATAGAATTTCCATTGGCTGCTTTTTCTGAAGAAGATATCCAGACCTTTCTTCCTAGTCTTAGTCTACAAGTTTCTCTGTAGCCTGTTCTGCTTCATAAGAGCACGAGCCCTGTGGAGAGCTGGGTGATGGTTGTGTGCGGCATTGGCTGCAAATCCATCCTAGTTCTCTGTTGTGGAAGAGGAGGACTGTCACCGGGCCCACCATTGGCCCTTTGGTCATTGTTGTTCTTGGGCACCATCCAATTGCGAGAGAGTGTCCCGAGGACCCCATGCGACAGAGCAGAACCACCACTTAGGGCTTTCTTGACTGTAACCTAACCATTGAGCCGCCAGGGCCCTCAATTGATGGCTGTTGTTAGGTGCCTAGTTGGGTATGATTCCCGGTTACCACTCCGTTTATGCACTCTGTGCATCACACAGAGTGAAACCCTGCCCCATTCCACGTCGCCAGGAAAGGAGACAAAACCTTAATTGTTCTCTCAGAAAGGAATTGATTCCGTTATGATGCATTCATTCAGCAGAATGTTATGGAATCATTTAAAATGATGCAGACCCGTCATGAAGATCTGAACGTGCTGAGGTAAGGGTGCCCGCCGTCTGATGTGGAGTGGGTGCAGGCGGCCTGGATCTGAGCGCTGGGCGCGGTGTTGTGACCTGTCTGTCCCTTAGCTATTGTTTTGATAAAATCTAGGCCAGACGGCTTGTCCCCAGCTCTCATGTGCTGCTTTTCTTTATTTGTAAGATGTGAGCAACAACAATAATTTCTGTTTCCTGATCTATTATAAGAATCAGACAGAACGATGCAATTAAAGTACTCAGGCAGCACCCAGAACCTGACACTGTTACATTGTAGTCACAGAAAGGACTTTTGTCTCTGCAGGAGAGAGTTGGGAAGAAGATCTGGGGGAAATGTCTTTAGAGAGTCAGATTTTAGGTTATCATTACTTACTGTTCTTTGATTATCTGTGTTTTTGGACTTTACAACAAGTCTGACGCATTGCTTGTGTTGTTGCTTTTTCCAAATTTTAAAGTTACATGGAGATAACTGTCTTATATATTGGATGAGGTGTTTACCATGAAGTACATTGCAGTCATTGTAAATTCATGTGAGGATTTACTGCCCATTCCTCTCATGACCCTCAGCACATTCTCAGCCCCCCCTGCGCTGTCCCAGGCTCCTCAGAGCAGGGGCTTGACTATGTGGAGGGAGGGAGGGAGGGAGGGAGAGAGAGAGACATAGAGAGAGACACCCACACAGCCACGTTACTGCGTTTGGAAATGAGAACTTTTTTTTTTGTCCTTACTTTACTGAAAGGCAAAAAAAATCAAATTTAAAATGAAAGAACCTATGTCCTAAGACGTGCCTCCTTTTTATTTTAAGCACCACTAATCTCAGAGGATGCCAGGAGTTGGGAGTACAGCTTTCCTGGGGTGTGAAACTCCAGGAAATCATTATTGCACCAGAAGTGATTAAGAAATTAGGTCACTTGAATAATAATCGACTCTGATTCTTGGGTATTTGGAAGAAGAACGTATAACATCTCACCCGAGAGAAACGAATCATTTCCAAAAGGCAGAACAGTTGACGTCAAGGTAGGAGGCAGGTGTGAAATGCACATGTCTGTATAATGTCTAAGTATTTTTTTTTTCCTTGTTTTGGTTGTGGGGAAGCATAACTAACAAAGCTGCTTCCACTTTAGCTGTTTGTTTGTTTCTTTTGTTTTTTTTCTTTTTCACTTTAGCTGTTTGGTGTGTACACAGCTCAGTGGCATTAATTTTGTTCTCTGTGTTGTACAGCCCTCAACATTATCCATGTTTAGCATTCCCCATCCCCTGTAAAAGGAACATGGTGCCATTTAAGCAGCGACTCTCATCTCTCCCACCTGCTCTGGTGACTTCTAAGAAGCTTGGGTCTCTAGGTACTTGAGTGTTGCCGATCAAGGGTAAAGTATTTTTATAATTATTAATAATGAGACAGACTACTAGCAATGAGGTAGAATAGAGAGCGTAAAAAACAAGGGCTGGCCATTCCATGACTGAAGGCATCAAGCCATGCCTCTCTGAGTATTTATTGAGAATCATATGGAAGGTAAACAAAGGAAAATCATAAGGGAGTACGAAGCACAAACAAGGGATCGTGGAGAAGTCTTTTGCAGATAAGGCCAAGTTCCTCTCTATTGTTTATGCTTATCTCAGGGAGGGATTCAGTAAATAAAACTAAGAACACTGTTGACTCTTAAGGAATACCTTAGTGCCACAAGGTGAATTCTAGCTTGTATTAAGCCTTCCTCATATCCTGATATAGCATTTGGTTTATTATTAATAATAAATTTGTGTGTGTGTGTTTTATTTTTTTAAATTTATTATTAATTTCAATGAAAATTTACAGAGACTTTGGATTTACATTCATTCACTGTTGCACTTTTCTCCCCTCCCAGCCCTCCCCCCTAGTACACTACCCTCTTGGAAAAGTAAAAGAAAAATTCTTTCATTGTTTTACAGTCCCTCCCCCCAGGTCCACTCCACTATGCAGCCTTCGCTCTGGACTCCTGTCATGACAAAAATACCTAATCACATATCCCTTTTAAACCGTTTTCTCCTTCATCTGTTTCAATGCAGTATACATTAATGAACCCATCTTTCTCAGTCTCCCCCAATCCCCAAGGTTAGTCCTGTTCTACAAATATTAATTTATTAATATTAAATTTTATGTTCGACTTCCCACACTTGAGAGTTACGTGGGTACCGCAAACCAAAAAGATGATGGTTTGCGTCTACCCAGAAGTGCCTTGAAAGAAAGATGTAGAAATCTACTTCTGGAGAATGAGCCATTGCTAAAACCTGAGGGATTTGAACCTCTGTAGTAAAGCACATTAAAATGTTAACTTTTTGTTTCTTGGACAAACAGACCCCACAGGGAAATCCTACGGCCCGCAGTCCACACTGCCACACACAGGGTCTTCATGGGTCAGCACCGACACCTCCTGGCATCTGGTTTGGGGTTTGGATTTCTGTGCCTTTGCATGCTCTCTGTGGCTCCTCTAGGTGAGGTTTTAGGCTGTTTGTCCTCATCTACATGGTCTCGGGTTTGAGACAGCCGGAGAGAGAAGAGCAGTATATGTTTTTATGAGGCCAAACTGCTGAGAACATTAATTTTGAGCATTAATCATGAGGTTGAAAACTATTCCCTCAGCTGTTTTCATCTGTCAGGCAAGCAAGAGAGAGAGGAGAAAAGGAGAAATATCTTCAGCTGAGAATAACCAGCACTGAAAACTCCAAACTGAAATAGAAATCTGGAATTAAAAAAATGAAGGATTTTGGCTTTATGATGAGACATGATCCATGCTGAACACTGTAGATAGTTGGTGTTTTGGATTTTTTTGTGAACTGTTTTTGTTGGGAGACATTTTGGTCCCATACCCAGAGAATGTCCATTCTAATCTTCCTGGGGTGCTTTTTAGATTTTTTTTTTTTTCCTTCTAAGTGCCCTTGTTGATAGTCTTCTTGTGTCCGCAGCTGCTGGGCTCCTCCCTGGAGCTTTTTTTCCTTTGAGATATTGTTTGAAGCTTCTTCAGGGTCTCTGGTTCCTCTTTGGAGGAAGATTTCTTCCTCTTAGGGACTCTTGCATTTACTTATCTGTAGACAGTTTTTGGTTTTCATTAGTAAGTGCTTCAAGTCTTTTTTGCTTTTAGCAAACAAAGTTGTGCCATCTGATTGTAACAGGCTGTTAATAGAAATCTTATGTATGTAGTCTTTTGTTTGTTTTATTTTATTTTTTACTATTAATTTCAGTGAAAATTTACAGAGACTTTGCATTTCCATTCATTCACTGTTGCACTTTTCTCCCCTCCCAAACCTCTCCCCTAGTTCCCTCTTATAAAAGTAAAAGAAAAAGTCTTTCATTGTTTTACAGTCCCTCCCCCCACATCCACTCCACTCTGCAGTCTTCACTCTGGACTCCTGTCATGACAAAAATACCTAATCACATATCCCTTTTAAACAGTGTTCTCCCTCATCTGTTTCAATGCAGTATACATTATTGAACCCATCTTTCTCAGTCTCCTCCCAACCCTGAGGTCAGTCCTGTTTTACAACAGTGGCACCCTGCAGTACTTGTCCTTTTGTGGCTGAGGTACTTCATTCAGCATAATGTCCTCCAGGGTCACCCCTTTTGAATAATATTGCATGAGTTCCTTGTTTTTCAGTGCAGCGTCGTATTCCATTGTGTGAATATACCACAGTTTCTCTGTCCATTCGTTTGTTGATGGGCACTTAGGTTGTTTCTAACTCCTTGCTATTGTGAACAAAGCCGTGATAAACATGGGTGTGCATATATCTGCTTGGATGTCAGTTATGGTCTCTTTAGGGTATATTTCCAGGAGTAGAATTGCTGGGTCAAATGGTATATCTATTTACAACTTTTTGAGAAAGCACCATACCGCCTTCCACAGTGGTTGCACCATTTTACACTCCCACCAACAGTAAATAAGGGTTCCGGTTTCTCCACAACCTCACCAACATCTGCTGTTTGCTGTTCTGTTCAATTTTGCTATTCTGACTGGGGTGAGATGATATCTCAGTTGTTTTGATTTGCATCTCTCTTAGAGCTAGGGATTTTGAACATTTCTTTATTTGCTTGTTGGCCATCTGAATGTCTTCTTTGGTGAAGTGTCTGTTCGTATCTTGTGCCCGTTTTCCAGTTGGATTATTTACCTTTATTTTGTGGTAGTGCTCAAGTATTTTATAAATTCTGGATATAAGTCCTTTATCTGATATGTCATTACCAAATACTTTTTCCCAGTCTGTGGCTTCCCCTTTTACCCTGTTGGAGAAGTTTTTGGATGTGCATAGGGATTTGATTCTTAGAAGGTCCTCTTCATCTATTTTATCTTCTCCTGGTTGTAGGTTAGAAATGGTTTTTTTAAACTATGAATGCAACTCTTTCTTTCCCTCACCTTTTTATTTCCAGCATGTAGATCATATGATTGCCTGATTCAAAATGTCCCATGCCAGTCCATTTCATTTCCCCAGTGCCTAGTATGTCACTATTTATGTGTTCCATTTCTTCCTTAACAATCTCCACTTTTTCTACATTTATACTTCTCACTCTCGATGTTCTAGGTATTAGGGTCTTTTTGCAACTGTTCATCCTCCTTTGTGATCCCAAACATGATGGCTCATGTTGCAAGGAGGGACCAGTCCTTGGAGAGGGACAACGTGCTTGGAAGGGTGGAGGGACAGTGCAAGAGAGGAAAACCCTCGATGAGATGAACTGACTCAGTGTAATGAGGGTAGATGTGTCACAGACAGTGAAGTTGCTTCAAGATAGAGCAGGTTTAGACCTGTTGTACATAGGGTCACTGAAGTCAGAGTCAACTCGATGGCACATAACAACAAAAACAACAGCAACAGAATCTCTCTAAGGGCCATGATGATAATGACTGTGATGGACCTCTATAGCCTCACTGAAGCAGACTTGAGCTAAATGGAAACGCTGATGGTGATAAAGGAAGAGACACGAGGGGTAAGGACCTGTATAGGCAGAGGCACAGTAAAGGCATGGTAAGACAGCGTTACTGGAGAACAGCGAGAAGTTCTCCTGCCTGGGAACAGATCAAAACACAGGTTGCAGAAACTGAACATAATGTCATGGAGAGTAGAGAGCTTTTGGAAGTTTTTGATCAGAGGAAAGGTACAAAAGAAGTAGTGCTTGAGAGAGATCAAATTGGCAGAGTTAAACCAAATGGATTAGAGAGAGGAGAGCTGGCTGGTACCCCTGGACTTCCGAAAGACGGGATGGAGGAGAGAAACCATAATCAGAGAAGATTAATAGGAAAAATATATTCATTGCAAGTAGAAACTACAAAATAGGTTAAAAGGAGCAAAAATAGCCACACAGATCTCTGTTGTCCACAGGTGACTCAAGGTAACGTTTTGTCACATTTCTAGTGTAATCTTTTTCATTCTTATTCTTTTGTTATTTTTATTGTCATCCTTTTCATAGCGCTTTTCCCTCTCTTAACATTTTAACAACTATTTATATGTGTTGCTAAGAATATTTTCTGAAACAAGGAACTCATGCAATATTCAAAATGGGTGAGCCTGGAGGACATTATACTGAGTGAAATATCTCAGTCTCAAAAGGACAAATATTGCATGGTGCCACTGTTGTAAAATGGGACTGATATCAGGGTTGGGGTAAGACTGAGAAAAACTGGATAAATTGTGTATACTGCACTGAAACAGATGAGGTAGCGAATAATTTAAAAGCGATGTATGATAGGATATTATGGTTATCACAAGAGTCCACAATTAAGGTTGCATAGTGGAGTGTACTTGGGGTGGTGGGAGGGATGCGGGGGGATTGTGTACCAGGGAGGGAGTGTTTCTTTTACTTTTGAAAGAGAGGAGCGAACTGGGGGAGGGGGAGCGGTAGGGCTGGGCGGGGAGAGAAGTGCAGCAATGAATGAATGGAAATCCAAAATCTCTGTAAATGCTCATTAAAATTATGGGGGGAAAAGATATATATTAAAAAAAAGAATATTTTCTGACCATCGTCATTCTGAGACTGTTTAAAAGTTGGGATGTGTTTATTGGGCATGAAGACTGAAGGTGGGAGACCAGTCTAAGATGACACTGAGCCTTTGAGCCTGTAACACACTGACTTTTTTAATTTTTAGAAATGTTTTTATTTTAAGTGTGATTTTAACAAAAGTTTACAGAAAAGTTAGATTTTCATTCATTTATTGTTTCATATTTTACCTCCTCTCTCTTCCTCCTCCCCCAGTTCACATGTTTTCTAAAAAAATACTCATTCATTATTGCACAATTACCTGCCCTCCCCCCCAGTCCTCTTCATAATGCACCTCTTATTCTGGGCTGTTGTACGTGTAATAGCTAATCATATATTCCTTTTAAATGGTTGTTTCCTTCATCTATTCCAGTGCAGTGTTCATTATCTATCCATTCTTATCCTATTCTCTTCCCAGCCCCCCATATTGGACCTGCTGTGTAACAGTGACACTATGTAGTATTTGTCCTTTTGTGACTGAGATATTTCACTCGACATAATGTTCTCCAGGGTCACCCATATTTATATAATGTTTTATGAGATCCTTATTTTTCTGTGCTGCATAGTATTCTGTTGTGTGAATGAATATACTATAATGTTTCTATCCCACCGCTGGTTGGTGGGCACTTGGTTTACTTCTGCTTCTTTTTGAGGGTCATTATTTGCATTTGTGTTAGTTGATGTCCCTGGATTATCCTCATCCACCCTTCCAGATTCTCTAGGCTGCTGCTGTTGCTTGCCGTTAAGTCGGCTCCATCTCAGGCCACCGTATATATAATAGAATGAGGGTTTGCCTGGTCATATACTATCTTCACAATCATTGTCAGGCTCAAGGTCATTGCTGCAGAACTGTGCCTTCTAAAGGTCTTCTAACCGAGGGCCTCATCTTCCAGTGCTCTGTTGGACAATAGGCTGCTGTGGGGTTTTTATTGGCTACTTTTCAGCAGTAGATTGCCAGACCTTTCTGACTGGTCTGCCTTAGTCTGAAAATGCTATTGAAACCTGTCCACCTTGATGACCTTTCTGGTATTTTTAAATACAGTGGCATAGCTTCCAGCATCTGACAACATGCAGGCTACCACAGTACAATAAATTGACAGACGGGTAGTTGGGTAGTCGCTAGACTAAGTGCTACTGTGGTCTCTATTAATAGACAGGGACCTGAGGCTTAGAGGCTTTTACCATTTGGCATGTGTCTGGTCACATAGCTAGAAAGAGTCAAAGCCATGTAACCATTGTCATGGTAACTCTAAAAGCAACTGATTTGTTTTCTCACCCTCATCCCTAAACTCATTCTTTCTAACTATCTCCGGATTAAACCACTGTGCCCAAAGTGGGACTCAGAGGCCCTAATGAGTGGACTCATGGCCCTGTTACTCCAGTGCTTACACTATTAATTGCATTTTACACAAAGTGGAATTAAGTTCATAAAGTAAGTGTACGAATTAACCTTGGTTATTGTTCAACTCACATTCAACTGAGTTTAACAGTGACCAGAATGAATTCATTTTTTTAGTAAAAAATAAAATTTTTTCATTGTCATTTTAACAAAAGTTTACAGAAAAGTTAGATTTTTCATTCATACATTGTTGTACATTTTTATTTCCCTTCCTCCTCCCTCTGTTCACTTTAAAAAAAAATTCATTTACTGTTGTACCTCCCCTCCCTAGTCCTCTTTGCCATGTACTTCTTATTCTGGACTGTTTTCTTACATATAATGCCTAATCATATATTCCTTTTAAACAGTTCTTTATCCGCTGCTATGTTCATTATCTAGCCTCTCTTATCCTATTCTCTTCACAAACCCTCATGTCAGACCTGCTTTATAACAGTGGTGCTATGCAGTATTTGGCCTTTTGTGACTGAGATAATTTCATTCAATATAATATCCTCCAAGTTGTATAATGTATTATGAGTTCATTGTTTTTCAATGCTGTATAGTATTTCATTAAATGAATACGTGGTTGTTGTTGTTAAGTGCCATCAAGTCGCAGGCAACTCATAGCGACCCTATGAAGGAGAGTCCTCGACGCTTGTGAGTCTTTCATCCTCTCTCCAAGTTCATAGGGTTTCTGGAGGCAAGCTATTATGGAAATGTATGCCACTCCTCCTTCCAAGCTTGTTTTCATCGGGGAGCTTCACCCCACTCTGTCCGCATTGGGTAGCCAACCATTAATGCATTTGACACATCAGTGTCACCGTGTTCAGCCTCACAGCAACTACAAGTGACCGCTATATGGCAACTTGTACACCAGGGCTATACAGCCTAGAGGAATGTCTGAACAAAAACAATGGAAGACAGGCCCGAGGGCCATGGATTAGAAGTCACCCACCTTTGGCTTGGTAGCATTGCACTCTGTCCACTGGGCCAGCTGATCTCTCTCTATTTGAATGAATATACCAAAGTTTTTATATCCATTCATTTGTTGATGAACATTTGGGTTGTTTCCATCTCTTTGCAATTGTAAACATCATGCCAATAAACATGGGTGTGCATTAGCTGTTTGGGTGGCAGTTATGGTTTCTTTAGGGTTTATTCCCAGTAGTGTGGTATTGCTGAGCCAAATGGTATTTCTATTTCCAACTTTTTGAGAAAGCGTCGTACTGTCTTCCATAGTGGTTGTCAGTTTACACCCCCACCCACAATGAATAAGGGTTCGAATCCCTCCAACCTCGCCAGCATTTATTGGTTGCTGCTCTGTTGAACTTTGCTTTATTGCTGGTGGCCAGGCTTCATTCTTATCTTACTCTCTTAATTCAGTGCTACTTCCACATGTGGAAAATGCATTTAATCATGTAAGTCTAAGAATTAGTTTTTGTCATTGTTAAAAACTCAAACTTGTTGCCATTGAGTCAGAACTGACTCATAACTGACCCTCTAGTGAGTTTGCAGAGACTGTACGCCACATGGGAGGAGACCGCCCATCTCTCCCACAGAGCTTCTGGTGGATTTGAACCACCCACCTTTGAGTTGGTAGCACAACTCCCTACCCACTAGGGCACCAGAGCTCCCATCATTGTTTAGTGTCTTTATAAGGAGAGTCTCTGTAAAACTGGCCTGCATACCAGCAGTCCCAAGAGTCATTCCCCTGCTGGGTCTAAAGCTCTGGACGGCCTTCCAGTGAACCATTGAACCCTAGGGACACAGAACAACTGGGAGCTGAACCAAGGAGGAGATGTTGATGTTAGAAATCATGGACCTACACAGGGGCTCACGCATTTGGGACCACAGCGACTGGAGACTTCTCGTAACCAGTTTGCTGTTAATCTTAGCCGAATGAATAATAAAAACAATTGGTTATTTTCATTTATTCCAATTAGGAGAAAATCCCTAATGAAAGAGAAAGAATAAAAAAAAATTCAATTTCCCCCTCGCTTTCATACTGAGGCATCCAGTTTCTTTTTATTCATGTTGAAATAATTTCTCTCTTCATTGAGGATAAAGGCCATGAATTATTAAGATTATCATTTTGCTCATCCTTCTCATTCCTCTTCCCTTTAGAAACATAAGCAGGGAGAGGTTATTTGCTCCGCATCCCTGCTAGTCTGCCCCTCCACCCCTTTCTGGGTTCTCCAGAGACACTGATGGGCAGGTTGTTTTAAATGCAGAATCATAGAGCTGGAGGCGCTCCAGCCCCCATGAGTTCATCTCAGTTTAGAAAACAGGAAGGTGTTAGCTGACTCTTTCTTTCTTTCTTTTCCTGTTCTTTTTTAAAGTAGGTAAATAGCCTCAATCTGGAGATAACCTTACAGATCCATCTGTGAAATGTGGTGGTGTTTATAAAATTCCACACAGGTGATGAAATGCAGTAGAATTAGGCATAAAGACATTTTGGGGATGGGAGGGAAACAGCACATGCACAGAGGGATATAAAATCATCTGTTTAGCTGTGTTTCAACCAGTGATTCTTTCCTGGTTTTGATGAACTACTGTAGTGACAAAAGATGTCACCAGTGGTGGAAGGTGATAGGCATGCAAGACTTTGTGTGCTGTTTTTGCTATTTTTGGGGTCTATATGTTGTCAGGTGCCATCGGATTCATTCTAATTCATAGCAACTCTGTGTAACAGAGTGAAACACTTCCGGCCCTGAGCTTTCCTGAGAATCACTGCTGTGTTTGAGCCCATGGTTGCAGCCACTGTGTTAATCCATCTCCTTGAGGGCTTTCTCCACTCGCTCTCTGCTTCTTCAGGGACTGGCCACTCCTGTAACATGCCCAGAGCATGTGAGACAAAACCTCACCATCCTCACCGTAAAGGAACATTCTGGCTACACTCTTCCCAAGACAGATTTGTTCTTTTGGCAATCTGTGGTATACACAGTCATCTTCACTGACACTACAATTCATCAGTCCTTCTTCAGTCTTCTTTATTCTTTGTCCAGTTCTTACATATGAGGCAATTTAAAATACAAATGCCAAGCAAAATGTGTGTGAATCTCAGCTCAAACACACATTACCCAAACAGAATGTGTAAGAATAAGTGAATGAAAAGCAATTTGCTTTGTAAACTCATTTAAATCACAGTTTGAAAAAAAATTTCTCAAGTAAGTTTTGACATTCAAATGAGAAAAAGAATATTCCATGTCTTAGGTCAGGTGCCTCTAAGTCCTCAAAGTGACATCCTTACTCTTTAGCATTTTAGAAGTCCTTTCTGGCACATGGTTCTCCTGCTGCTGTTTCTGATGTGGCTGCTTTCTGTCGCACGCTATCTTCACTGTTAATAGATCTTTCTTCTGTCCACTGGGTCTAGGATGTTCTCCGCAGAGGGTTCTCAAGTCCAAAGGACATACTCCACTCCCACTTCTTTTGTGTGGGTGGTAGTGAGTTCTCCCTCTCCTCTGAGATTGATTCTTGTTTAAGCCTAGCAGGGTAGCAGATCAGGGCAGTTCTCTCATTGTAGTTGCAAACACCTCATTTGCATGTCCCCACCTCCACATAGGTGCTATGCATCTTATTTGCATAATTAGCAATGAGATGAAATCCCCTTGATGTACCACAAGCACCTTTTTTGCATAGTCCTGCCCAGTCATTCTGTAGGTGTCACCCTACAAGTTTTACAGAGCAATTTAATATTACATAAACAAATGAAATGTAGAGGCACACGCAGTAACAAATGCCTGAAACAAAGATTAGCACACTTTGAAATGCCTGCTTTGTGTGTCTCTGCAAAGTTAATGAGCTGAGCTCTAAGTTCTTCACTGGCTTATCTCAGCCAAAAGACTTGCTTCAGTCTCAGTTTGATTTGAACTATTGTTCTTCTTGTTCTTGCCAAAGATAATCAATCTTGTTTCTTCTCAGAGAGAGAGAAAAAAAAATATAATCTGTACCAGATCTGCTTGGAATACATAACATTTTGGCTTCCTCGGCACTTCTGGGTATTCCTGCATGAGGGTAGAACCATTATTTTTTTTTTTTTAATAAAAACAACAAACCTCAGAACTATGTTCTTGGATGCATTTTTAGTGCATTCATCTTTCCTGAAAAAGAGAATCTTTTCAAGCATTCCCTTTGTCTTCATGGCCAGAATATTTTGTTCATATGTTGGAATTTGCTCTAGCTCATGTTTTCGGCAATAGTGGGCCAAAACCTCTCATCATTATTCTCTTTCTCTGTGTGTGCGTGTGTGTGTGTGTGTGTGTGTGTGTGTGTGCATTTACGTTCCTGTGTATGAGCCCCATGCGGACATGGGTTTCTGCTTTCTGCGCAACCATAACCCCAATGCCTAAAATTATGTCTAGTGCATCAAAGGTGTTCCATAGTCATTGGATGAATGAGTCACTGTATATGTTGAAGTTAGCACTGTAGTAATTACATAGAAATTTCCCTTTTCCTTCTCACACCTCTCCCAGAAACTTCCTTGGCAATGGTCTTTAAGAATGGCTTTTCAAATGAAAGCAACTCAGAATGGGTTGGGGAAGTAATTTGCTCCATCAGCCGTTTTATAATAGCCTGGGGTGTTTTGACTTTTAACAAGGCATATACCCTTGACTGGCCTGGCTGATGGAAATAATGCAGTGTGACCTGTCCCATGAGTGCCAGTTCCAGGGTCAGTGGCTCTGTCCATCCCCCGACTCGAAGCAAGTCGTTATAATTTCTCATGTGCAGACACAGTGTCGTCCAGAGGCAAGTGACCAAGAGTCTTTACCTGATTGAGTTCCTGTTGAAGAATGAGGAAACCTTTCCCCCAAAACCCCTGAATGACTTCCTGTCCTATCAGGGGATACTGAAAGTACCTGCCACAGTTGTTGTTGTTAGGTGCTATCGAGTCGAGTACAACTCCTGGTGACCCTGTGAACAAAAGATCTGAACCTTCTTCTATCCTGCTTCTATCCTGCTATCTAACCTTCTATCCTTCTAACCTCACACTTCCTAACATACAAGAGCCCATTGCAATGGTCACTGTGTCAGTCCACTTGGTGGATGGTTTTCCTCTCCTTCGCTGACCCTCCACCCTTCCCAACACCATGTCCTTTTCCAAGGAATAGCCCCTCCCAGCAACATGCCTGTAGTATGTGAGGTGAAGCCTCATCATTCTTGCCTCCAAAGAGCACTCTGGCTGCACGCTCTCCGGGACACATTTCGGACACAAAGAGGCCCAATGGGGAGGATGGAATTGCCCTAAAGTCTTACATTATTTTCAGAGTCTGACATGGATACAGAATAAGTCCTGACTGTACCGCTCACTATGAGGTGGCTTAATCTACCTGAGCTTTGGCTTTCTTGTCTGTAAAATAAAGATATGGTGAGGAGGTGAATTACTTGATGGGTCGCTTCCAGCTTTGGTGAAGCTGGGTGACTGTAGGTGTGTGTCCTGTCCCCACTGCCCCTGGTGAGACTGGATTGGAGCCCACATGTGCCTGCCACCAGGCCCAGAGCATTGTTCCACTGTCCTGGTGCCACACCTGCTTCTCTTTGTTCCCATGCTCTGCATCCTTGCAGGCACAGGGAGCTGTGGACGTGACTACATGACCACATTCACTTTAGAGCATGACTCTGGGCCTCTCTCAGCGAGGAATGATGTTTTAGATGTCCCAATCTGCTAATATTTTTTCCCCTTTCTTAATTCGTTAGGCTCTGCTAACTGAGATGATGGAGAGATGCAAGAAACTGGGAAATAAGTAAGTATTTTAAAATTCTTAGTACATGAGTTTAGGGGTGGAGTTGAGCAACTTTTGAGCTTAGCGTGCTCTTATGAACCAGAGGGAATGGACAGCGTGGTGGCTGAGACCTGAGAGGTGACAGAGGGAGAGGACGTTGTGCCTGAGAGTGGTGGAGCTGGATTCTGGTTGCCTGAGTTCAAATCTTGACTCTACCTTTTTTTAACGGTGTGGCTTTTGTCCTGTTAATGAACCTTCTTATGCCTCAGGCTTGTCATCTGTACAGTGAAGGTAATAGTCATTCTTGCCCCGTGGGCCTGTCTAATGGCCCATAAACTTGATCTGCCATAAACTTGATCTTCCTGTCACAGAGGCTGTGAGATTTCCTCTCTGCTCTCTCCAGTGTAGATGTATAAGCAGTGTTGAGTAGATTTTGTTCTCCTCTGAGTCCCCGGTGCCCACAACAGTGCTTCCCACCGATGTGAATCTCTGTAGCTTGAATCAATATCATTGCTTAGTATATGGTTTTATTAATTGCTGGGAATGAGTTTTTATTCCTTCTTCAGTTTAAATGGCTGTGATTGGTTGCTTGTTTACCTATCCATACGTCCTTCCATCCATTTATCCAGACAGTTGGACATTATCGAGTTCCAGGCATGCACAGAATATTGTAGAAGGCTCTAGAGGTTTGCCTTGCCTTTACACACTACTTCTTTTTTTCAGCCTTATCATTAAAGGGCTGTTCTGGTTTGTTGTTATGTTCCATCGAGTTGATTATGACTCATAGTGACCCTGTGTACAATAGCTCTGAACCCTGGTCTATCCTGAGCCCATCTCACTGTCCCTGACACACCTACCCTCATTATCCTAGTTACTGTGTGAATCCATCTCCTCTGGGGTCTTCTTCTCTTGTGCTGTCCCTCAACCCTTCCAAGCATGATACCCTTCTCCAAAGACTGGTCCCTTCCAGCTACATGCCCAAAGTATATGAGACGAAGTCTCAAAATCCTTGCCTCCAAGGAGCAGTTTGGCTGTTGGTCATGCTAAAATCCGACGTCGTTGTTGCTGTGCGCCTTTGAGTTGACTGTGACTCAGTGACCCTGTGAGCAGCGAATCACAACCTTACGCTGGTCTGCACCATCCTCACTCTCTTCTCACTGCTCAGCCTCTGTATCAGGGTACAGTCACTGGGCAGTCTACCTTGGTGAGAGCCTTCCCCTCTTCATCTGACCCTCCACCTTTCTCAGCATGGGCTAGCCTGACAACATGCCAACGTGGCATTAGATGTCATGAAATGAAAGTGACTTCCATTAATAGGAAGCTGTGTGGAGAGCTGTTGGCCGAGTGAATTAGAAGTTGCGCTGCCAACCCAAAGGCAGGCAGTTCAAATCCTCTGTGGCTGTTTCCATGGGAGAAAATGGGCAGTCTCCTCCTATGTGATTTATAGCCTCTGACAACCTACTGGAGGGTCAGCTAGTAGTTGGCTCTGACTTGAGGGCATGTAATTATAACAACAACAACAACAACAACTGTTGACTCGGGGTTTGTGTCTTGCAGCGCATTGCTATTGAATTCCGTGATGTCTGCCTTCCGAGCTGAGTTCATTGCCACTAGATCCATGGATTTCATTGGCATGATTAAAGAATGTGATGAGTCTGGTTTCCCCAAGGTAGGCTCTTGACTTAATGTTCAGCGGGACAATAGACAGGCAGTGTTTAACTGCCAGTCCTCAGGGGAAGGAGACCTGGGTTGTGGGTAATATGGACCAGCAGGCAAACAAGCTTAGGTTCTGTTATGCCGAGTGAGACTGAAGAGGAGTTAGAGCTTGAGATTGTCACACACTGTGCAATTGCAGTAAGTCACACTCCCGTGAGTCCTAAATCTACCCATTTAGCTCACAGTGAAGTATTTAGCAAACACATCCATCTCATATCTTTAAAAATAGATCTTCTAACACAGTCTCAGAAGGACAAATACTGCGTAAGACCATTATTGTAAAAATAGAAGGATAACTAGTAAAACATTTTTGGGAACTGGGGGGGGTGTGGAGGGGTGGGAGCAGAGGGGTGACAATAGGTAGGGGCGAAACCACAGGGCTGCACACTTTGGTGGGTGTAAGGAAAAGGGTAACGAAAGGGGAAGAATCTGGGCAAAAAAGTAATGATGGGCAGGGCCCAACAGTGATTGATTTTATGAAACATGATGCATGAGAATAATTGTAGGAAACAATGTGAATGAAGAATAGTGTGAAATGCAATGTATCCCAAACTTTGTAAGCAAGTCAATTAAAAAAAATAGATCTTCAGTGAATATTTATGAAGATCCTTGCCCTGTGGAACATCGTGGGCCATAGATTATTGGTCATGTGGACTTAACTCTGTTTGTCAGTTTTAGTTCAGCTGTTATGGATCGATGGTAAAATTTCAGAAGAAAGTTTAAAAAAAAACCCCACAAAACACCTTTTCTGTTAAACCTTGGGCATCATGATTGACTATCTCCAATAACAGTTTGATTTTTAAAATTTTTTTTTCCTAGCATCTCCTGTTTCGCTCTCTGGGGTTAAACTTGGCTTTGGCTGACCCTCCCGAGAGTGATAAACTTCAGATTCTGAATGAAGCTTGGAAAGTTATCACGAAACTGAAGAACCCACAGGTGGGTGACCATTTAGAGTGATGCCAAGTTGTGCAGGAGAAGCTTTTTTCAGTAATTGTGCTGTTTTTAAAAAGAAATTCTGGTCATTCCCCTACCCGACCCCTATTCCAACTGTTGCCTTGGGGTAGTCTTTAAACCTTAAAGGAAATGTTTTGTTGGGTTTTTCTCCCACCACTTTGGTGTTTTCTTGGCCAGATCATTGCCATCTTTGCCGCTACCCTCCTTGCCTCTCATAGGCCTCCTTCCTGGCTTATAACACAGTTTATTATTTTAAATTTATGAGGCTCTTAAAACATAAAACACTCACCTTCACAAATGAAGGGGCATCTTACAGGTGGCATACCTGTTTTTACTCAAAATAGGCAGAATCACACTCAAAACAAAGCTTATACTTTCAGCCAAGTCCCCATTCCTCTCTGTGTGAGGCTCCTTACTGTTAACCCCGAGAGCCCTGATTTAGAACATTCTTCTGATTCTCTAAACTTCATCAAGCCTCACAGATTTCCTTCTTGGCCCAAGGAGCAGTCCTGGAAAGATCTGGAAAGACATTATCATTAGTCTCGGGCAGCTTATTATCATTTTAAAAATAAGGTTTTATTGTGTTTTAGGGGAAAATTTATAGAACAGATTTTGTTCCCACATACATCATCCAGTGTCATGGATTACATTTTTTACACTCTGTTAACATTTTCATTGATTCCATTCTGAATGAATATTACCAGTTGTTTCTGGAAATCTGGCTTGCCTGCCCCCTGACCATTTTATCTTTGTGTCATAGTAGAGGTTGGCCATTTGGTCTCATGTTTTGTTGTGATGTGCCATCGAGTTGCCTGCAACTCATAGTGACCCTGTGTACAGCAGCTCTGAACTCTGCTCTGTCCTAAGCTAGTCTCACTGTCTCCAACACACCTACCTCTGTTACCCTAGTTACTGTGTTAACCCACCTCATTCGGGGTCTTCCTCTCCTGCACTGTCCCTCTACCCTTCTAAGCATTATGTCCTTCTCCTGGGACTGGTACCTCCCAAAGTATGTGAAATGGAGCTTCAAAATCCTTGCCTCCAGGGAGAGCCTGAGTTCACCCTCCCTAGGACAGATCTATTTGTTCTTTTAGCAGTCCTTGGTTTGTTCAATACTCTTTTCCAGCACCACGCATCAAAGGCATCAATTCTTCTGCCAACCCTCTGATTCATATCAAGTCATTGTGAAGACCATGGCCTGAATCAGGTGCACCTTACTTTCCAAACTGACATCATTGCTCTTCAGCACTTTGGAGAGGTCCCTGACAGCTGCTTTCCCCAGTGTAATTAATCTTTTGATTTCCTGACTGCTGATACCAAAAGTGTCAATTACGGATCCGAGTAAGCTGAAATTGTTAGCAACCTCAGTCTCTTCTCCATCTATCACGAAGCAACCATGATCGGCCCAGTGGTGACAATCTTTGTCTTCTTGATGTTGAGCTTTAATCCATAAAGGTGACTAGAAGCAAGGATGACGAAGCTTCATCTCACATACTTTTGACTTGTTTTCTTTCAGGAGAGACCAGTCCTTGGAAGAGGAAATGATGCTGGGAAAAGTGGAGGGTCAGAAAAAGAGAGAAATATCTTCCACATGATAGACTTGACAGACTGACTAGCAATGGTCTGGAGCATAGCAGAGTTCATGAGAGTGGTGCATGATCTCTCCTGGGCAGAGAGGGAGAAAGCTCACATCTGCTGTTCTTAGTGTCTCTGTGAGACTTAGCCAGTTCAAGGGCACTTAACAACAGCACTCCTGGGTAATAGTCTTTGTTTTATGAGCCAGTCTGTTAGGTAGTTAAAAGATGACCTCAGGCGTAATTTCAGTTTAAAGAGTATCTCAAGCCATTCCTCAGAGGAATTCTCCATCTCCATTGTTCTGATGAGTCTGGACTTTTTAAGCAGTTTCTAACTCAACTTCTCATTGTAAAATTTATCATGGGGCCTGAATTTCCTGCAGATAAACCACTCTTGAAATGCCTATTTCTTGTCAGACTTCCCAGAGTCCAAGCCCTTGAGGGGACTTTGTAAGCCATGTGTCCTTAATGTAAAGGCGTTGTGCTTTGTTTTTTATAGGACTACATCAATTGTGCTGAAGTGTGGGTCGAGTACACCTGCAAACATTTCACGGTAGGTGACTGTGGCATTGTTTTTGAAAGAACTGGTTTTCTGTAATGTATATAATAATGAATCTCTGTAAGGCGATTAGGCTTTTTATAGTGATAATTGTCTTCATAGTTTGTACAAATGGCTTCCTTTATTTTATAGTGTGATGATACATTGATAGTAGCCCCATAACAAAAGTGCTCTGTGCCTCCCTTTAAACTTGGACGGTGCTGTGGCATCTGAGGTTAGTGTTGTCCACCTTCACGCACCTCAGATGCTTATTGCCGTTTTCCAAGGGAGTCTCATGAGTAGCCTACCTCAAACGTGTCTGACTTGCTTGCATTTTTTCTCCAAGAAGACACTAATTTTCCTAGGTATATGGTATGCCCTAATTGGACAATTATGAGGCCTATCCAAATGCAAAGGCTTTCAAAGCAGATAGAGCAAGGTTCCAATTCTATTGCAACAGATAACTTCTTTGTCTTAATGTAATTTTTTAAATTGAAGTTTTAAAGAAAGTTTATAAAGACTTTGGAATTACATTCATTCATTTTTGCACATTTTCCTCCCTGCCCACCCCACCCCCAGCTGGTTTTTCTCTTTAAAAAGTAATATATATATATATACACACACACACTTTCATTATTATACAATGCCCCCCCCTCCCCAAAATCCACTCCTCCATGAAGCTCTCATTCTGGACTCTTGTTATGAAAATAATACCTAATCATATATTCCTTTCAGTTCTCTCCCTCATCCGTTTCAATGCAGTAGTGTTGTTGTTAGTGTTCAATGCAGTATACATTATTTAAATCCTCTTTTCTTAGATTCCCCCTAGAGCTGATGTCCGTCCTGCTTTACAACAGTGGCACCGTGCAGTATTTGTCCTTTTGTGACCGAGATATTTCACTCAGCATAATGTCCTCCAGGGTCACCCATTTTGAATAATAGTGCATGAGTTCCTTGTTTTTCAATGCTGCATAGTATTCCATGTGTGAATATACCACAGCTTCTCTATCCATTTGGTTCCAGTTTCTCCACAACCTTGCCTGCATTTGTTATTTGCTTTTCTGTCAGACTTTACTAATCTTACTGGGGTGAAATGATATCTCATAGTTGTTTTGTTAATATTATTTTTAAAAATATATTTCATTGTGATTTAAATGAAAATTTACAGGAAGGTTGAGTTTTCATTCATTCATTGTTGCACATTTTCTTCCCTCCTCCTTTCCCCCTCCCCCAGTGCACTTCCTTTTTTTTTAAAATTTTCATTCATTGTTGCATAATTTCCTCCTTCTCTTTCACTTCCCCCTCCCTGAGCCTACTTTACAGTGCACCTCTTATTCCAGACTGCTGTCATACAAGTAATGCCTAATCAAATCTTTCTTTTAAAAAGTTCTTTCTCTCATCTCTTCCTTTGCAGTGTTCATTATCTATCTATTCTTTTCCTAATTATCCCCCAACCCCCCATGTCAGTCCTGCTATAACAGTTGTACTGTGCCGTATTTGTCCTTTTTGTGACTGAGATATTTCACTCAGCATAATGTCTTTCAGGCTCACCCATGTTTTGTAATGTTTTACAAGTTATTTTTTCAGTGCTGCGTAATATTCTATTGTGTGAATGTATCACAGTTTTTCTATCCATTTGTTTGTTGATAGGCACTTGGGTTGCTTCAAAAATTTTGCTCTTGTGAACAAAACAGCAATAAATATGGGTGTGCATATATCTGCTTGGATGGCAGTTTTGGTTCTTTAGGGTATATTCCCAGTAGTGGAATTGCTAGGTCAAATGTTATTTTTATTTCCAACCTTTTGAGAAAGCACCAGCCCACCTTCCATAGTGACTGTGCCATTTTACACTCCTACCAGCAGTTAGTAAGAGTTCCAGTCTCTCCACAAACCTCACCAGCATTTGTTGTTTGCTGCCCTGTGGTAATTTTCTATTGCTAGGAAATAATTTTAAGAATTGAAGTATACATAAGGAAACATAAGCACACAAATTGTGAGTGCAATATTAATGAATTTTCACAGCACACACATATGTGAGCACTGTGCAGATTGAAAAACGGAAAAGTGTGTCCTTCCTTCCTCCCAAGTATTTTCACTCTCCCCCCAGTCACAACTCCAACCTTTGGTGAGTTGACAGTGACCCCCATCTTGATCTACTTCCAGATACTCGTTTCCCCAAGTAAGTGGTAGAATGCTGTATATTAAGTGCATTGATTTTCTTTTCTTTTCTCTGCTTTTTTTCCCTACTCTTTAATGTCAAAAATTTTAAATGTATGATTTCCTCTATACTTACTACCCAGGAATTACCAATTCATTATCAACCTTTTTCTTTTCAGTCTTTTTTTTTTCTCATAGTTAGAAAATCTCATTTTAGTTGTTTACATTTTCTTTCAGTCTTTAACACTTTTCCTGCCCCTGGCTATTTTGAAATAAATTCCAGATATCATTTATAATCTGTAATTATTTTAGCTCCTATCTCTTAAGATATAAACCATTCCCCCTTTTGAAGCGTAATTCCAGTTCTGTTTAGGTCAAATGAAACTATTTAATATCATTAAATATTCAGTCAGTGTTGAAAATTTCCCATTCTCTTTTTTTTTTTTTTCCCCTTTTAAATTTGTATTTTCAAATCTGGTTTGAAGTCAGTTTCATCTGTTGCTATTGATGTGCTGCTGAGATTTTTTTAAATTCTATGGCTTCTTTCACTCACTTGCGTCTTTCCCCTTCTAAGTATCAACAGTGTGAAGCCCAGGAGCCTTGGAGAATGCTGTGTTAATCCCAAGTTGACCAGGTGTAGCCACTGTGATAAAAGACACCAATGACAGGAGAGGGGTTCTCCTCTGACATTATGTTCAGCAGAAAGTCTGAAACTATTTCCTGGAAGTTTTTTGATAGATTCTGAACGTGCTAATCCTTTCTTTGATGAGTTAACAGCTGACATCCAGTGTTAATTGGAGCCTGCTTTCTTTTCACTCTGCAGAAACGGGAGGTGAATACCGTCCTAGCGGATGTCATCAAGCACATGACCCCAGACCGTGCATTCGAAGACTCCTACCCTCAGGTAGCAGATGAAGGTTTCTCATTTCAGCCAGTTTATTCTGTTGATTTAATTAGGACTGTTGTGTGGACTGGGCCGAGTAAGCTTGGGTGTGATCCCAGTTCTGCCACAGCCAAAGCTGTGTGCCTTTTGATTAATCGCTTCACTTGGCTCAGCTTCACCTTCTCTCCTTCAGGCGGGGACGGGCATAGGCCTGCTCTCAGAGTTGTTTGAAGAGTAAGTGAGGTGGGATATAGGAAGTTTTTTGGCCTGTCACAAACACTCAGTGTCAACATCATTGTCATCACCAACAAATAAAGTACCTACATATTTTGAAAACCTGCCAGAGTCAGGTGTTATCTCAGTTCTGACCTAAAGGCACTTAATAGCAAGTGTTAGGCGGTTGTTCAAGTGCTGTTCAGTGGATTTGAATACAGCATATAGCAGCTCTATGAACAACTCTGAACAGAGTTCAGATCTGAGCTCTGTCCCGTCCTGAGCCATCCTTACCATCCATGACCCATCTCATTGAGGATCTTTCTCTCCTTTGCTGACCTTTCACTTCTCTAGGCATCATGTCCCTTTCCAAGGAATAGCCTCTCCTAACAACATGCTCAAAGCATGTGAACTAACGCTTCACCATCTTTGCCTCCACGGAGCACTCTGGCTGCTCTTTCTCTGAGACATTTCTGTTTGTTCTTTCAGCAGCCCATGGGATTTTCTGCACTCTTCTCCTACACCACAATGCAAATGAATTAATTCTTCTCCTGCAATCCTTCTTCCTTGTCCAGCTCTCATATGTATAGCAGGTGATTGGAAAGATTGTGGTTTAAATCATGTGCACGTTAGTCTTTTTTGTGTGTGCACCTCAGTCTTTAAACTGGCATCATTGCTCTTTAGGGCTTTGAAGAGATCCCTGACAGCATGCTTTCCCAGCTATATGTCTCCCAGTCTCCTGACTGCTCATACCAAGGTTGTTAACTTTGGATCTGAGTAAGATAAAATCGCTGACAATTCCAGTCTTTTCTACAACAATACTACTGTTGTTGTTGTTGTTAAGTGCCATTGAGTCATAGACGACTCATAGTGACCCTGTGAATGAAAGTCTTGAACACTTGTATAACTTTGATCGTTTATCTAACTTCATAGAGTTTCTGGAGTCAAGCTATTTCAGATGCCACTCCTGCTTCCAAGCCTGTTTTAATTTGAGAGCTCCGTCAGATACTGTTGGGCTGCCATTATCGCATTTGACACATCACTTAACGTGCTCTGCCACCAGGGCTCCTTGATACTCCACTTGGTGGAGGAATGAAAACCTTACGTGGTTTGGACTTGGCCTTGGTGCACAGCAGACTCTCAGTAAATCCCGTTGAGTGAATACAGAGTGTAGTGAGTTGTACCATTGGTGTATCTCAAGTGTGTATAAGAAATATGCATGACAATATTTGTTGGGAAATATTAAGTAAGATCTTGGCTTCTAGAGAACTAATTATTTGAAGCCTTAGAGTCATTAAAAAACTCTTAAAGCCATCCTGTTTGAAGATAGAGGAGTCAGGGTGAGAGAATACCATTCCCTCATAGCGAAGGCATCTTCTACAAGATGTCTGGGTGTTATGTAAGATTCAGGGTGCTTGCTCATCTCAGTGGTAAACCCTTTGTCCTAGGTGAAGGCCATGTCATAGGAAAGAAACCAGCCTGTCTCTGTGGAGGACAGGCTCGCTCCAGGGCCCAGGCAGGGAAAGAACATGATGAGCCTGGGCCATTTCTGTGTGCTCAGAGGGGCGAGTGAAAGAGCCCAGGAGCAGTTTGAGACATTCTCCTAGGCTCCCACCGAGACAGCGTCACAGCAAATTAGGACAGTGGTAGATTATGACCCAGTGCATAAAACAGGAATCCCTGAGTCCATCGTCGTGATAAATAGATGAATCAGTAGATAGCTACATAAGGGGAATGGTGGAGGGAAGTAGCTCTTTCTTTTTTTTTTTTTTTTTTGAATTTTTTCTAATGCTTTTTTAAAAAAATTTATTTTATTAATTTTAATGAACATTTACAGAGATTTTGGATTTTCATTCATTCATTGTTGTACTTAAATAGCTCTTCTTACATCTGTTGAGAAGAATGATAAAATTGAAAATAATCATCATTCTGCAGCCATCACATCAGAAGCTTCAATAGAGTTAAGTTCAGGGGAGAAGTTTGAGGAGGAAGAGATTTGCATTTCTTTCTGTAGAGCACGTGTGAATTTTAAGAAGAAAAATAGCGGCTGTGCAGTGGAGAAATTGTACAGCCCTTTGACTAGCTGATAAAGGTTCCTATCACCAAAGGAGAACTGATGGGTGTGTGTGTGTGTGTGTGTGTGTGTGTGTGTGGATACCTTGAGAAGGAGACAGAATCATTCATGTAACGTTCCATCCAGGAGCACAAAGCTGTGTTCTAATCAGAGGGAAGCTCATAAGCCCAAACTGAGAAGCAGTTCGCTAAAATTCTTGGCCTGTGTTCTTCAAAAGCTGTGTGGTATCCTTTCATGATACTTGTTAAATATTCAGTCTGTAAGCTGAGCATATCCTCTGAGAAACTGGAGCATAGGAAGAACAGCACAGCATCAGGATTGGAGGATGACTCATCAGCCACCTCTGATATGCAGATGATACAACTTTGCTTACCAAAGGTGAAATTTACTTCACACATTGATGAAGATGAAAGGCTGTGAATTACACCTTGAGTGTACAGAAAATTAAAATTCTCAGAGCCGAACCAATAAACAGCATCATGTCATTGATAACTGGAGGGGAAAAAAATGAAATTGTCAAGCATTTCTACTATGATCAACAGTCAAAACCATGGACAAAACAGTCAAGAATTCAAATATTACGTTAGATAAATGAATTGCATTAGATTGCTTAGGCAAATCTGGAAAGACCTCATTAACACATTGCTGCAAATGACGCCTATAGCGAAAAAGAATGTGTTTCTAAGCACGGTTGTCAATTGAAAAGTATGCGGCAGCGTGTTAAAATGTAAAAAACTGTCAGTTTTGGCAAATAAGATACAGAGTGCTGAAAAGCAATGATGTCAGTCTAGAGACTAAGGTGCACCTAATCCAGGCCATGGTCTTTGCAATTACTTGCTATGCATCAGAGAGCTGGACAAGATCTAAGGATAACAGAAGAAGAATTGATGCATTTGATTTGTGGTGCTGGAGAAGTCTTGACCATAGCAAGGACTGAAAAGAGAATAAACAGGTTTGTCTTGGAGACGGTGAAACCAAGTTTCTCCTTGGAGACTAGGATTTTGAAACTCCATTTCACATACTTTGGGCACGTGACCAGGAGAGACTGGTCCTTGGAGAAAGACAGCATGCTTGGGAGGGTGTAGGGACAGCACAGGAGAGGAAAACCCCGGATGAGATGGATTGATAAAGTAAGTGGGGCAATGGGGATTGGTGTGTCGGGATTAGTGAGACTGGCTCAGGACAGAGCAGGCTGCAGAGCTGCTGTCCACAGGGTTACTTTGGGTCATGGCACATAACAACAGCAATGACCCTCAGCTTTGGCGTTTTCAGTGGATGTGAAGTGTGAACGAGGGAATAAGAAGACAGGGAGAAGAATTGACATGCCTTTTGATATTGAGAAAGAATATTGAATATTGGAAGCAGGAGTGGCATCCACTTCCTAAACAACATGCCTCCGGAAACTCTATGAACTTTGATAAATGTCGATAATTATAGAAAGGCTTCAGGCCTTTTGTTCATAAGGTTGCTATGAGTCATGCTTGAATTGACTGCAGTAAACAACAACAACAAAAAAAAACAAACAACAACCAGAAACATGTAAACTTTGGTGTTAGAGAAATAGAAGTGAAATGTTCCTTAGAAGAAAGGTTCTGAAGACCCTGTCTAGCTTCCTGTCGGCATGTCACCAGAAAATAGCATCACATACAGTAAACAGAGGCTGTGCAAAACTGAAGAAAATGCTGAGGTAGAACAAGACAGTAGCCTCAACAGTGGACTCAAAGTCTCTGAAGACTGCACTGGACCAGGCAATGTTACGCTCTGTTACACATCAGGCTGCTGCAAGTTGCTGCCAGTGCGATGGCAAATAAATCATCAGTGTTATGAAAGACCAAGAAAGAATGTTCCAAACTAATGGTCTTGCTGTGCATAAAAAAGCTGGACAGTGACTAGAAATGACAGAAGAAGAGTTGATGCCTTTGAGGTACGGTGCTGGCGAAGAGGATTGATCATACCATTGACTGCCAAGAAAGCAAATAGTTCTGTCCTGGAGAGGGTGAAGCCAGGTTGCCAGGAAGGACCAGTCCATGGAGAAGGAACTGAAGTTTGGAAGGGTAGAGGGATGGCGCAGGAGAGGAAGACCTCAGATGAGATGACTTGACACAATATCTGGGGTAATGGGGATAGGTGTGTCAGAGTCAGTGAGATTGGCTCAGGACAGGGCAGGGTTCAGAGCTACTGATCATATAGGGTCGCTGTGAGTCACAGTCAACTTGACTGCACATAACAGTAACAACAACCGTGGGAGCTCTGGTGGCTTAGTGGTAAGAGGTTGCACTACCAACCCAGAGATACACAGTTTGAATCCATCATTGCTCTGTAGGAGAAAGATAAACAGTCTGTTCTCGTACGATTTACTGCCTCTGAAAACTCACTGGAGGGTCAGCTGTGAGTCACCTCTCACTCAGTGGTACAAAGCAACAACAACAATGAGACATGAAAACAAAATGCAGTACATCATCCTGGACTGGGTCCTGGACTGCAAGGAGGGGAAGAAGGTGTCACAAAGGAGCCCTGGTGGCACAGTGCATTTGTGCTGCTGACTGAAAGGTTGGTGGTTTGAATCCACCAGCTGCTCTGTAAAAGAAAGATGAGGCAGTGTCCTTGTGCAGAGATTTACAGCCTTGGAAACCCAGCAGAGGGTCACCAGCTCCATAGCAGTGAGTTCAGTTGATTTGGTTTATAGAGGGATTTGTTGAAGCAATTAACAAATTAGAACATAAAGTAGAAAAAGAAAGAAGTTATTATTTCATTGTTAACTTGCCTGAACTGAATAACAACACAGTAGAAATGTCAAAGATACCTTTATTCATAAGACATGAGCACTGAAATATTTAGAGGTGAAGGATATTATATAAGGACTCAGGGGAAATGTGTTCTCTGAAGAAAAAGATAAAGCATATGGTGCAAAAATGTAAAATATAGGCAAGTTTGAGTAAACAGGATTAGTGAAATTCTCTGGACTGTTTTTCCAACTTTGATGCAGATTTGAAGCTAGAAAAAAAAAACACCAACCCAGGGTTAAATTGTTTGTGTACATTTTGTGTTTATAGATTCTCTTACTATATATAGATGTAGAGAGAAAACAAGTGTAGCACATTATTAACAATTGTCAGATCTGTGTGGTTGTTTATTGTCAGATCCTCTAAAAAAATTCCATGTTTGAGCATCTTCATAGTGAGACATTGAGGTGAAACCTAGAGTTTTAAATTAGACACAGTGCTGGCCAATTGGCCGCATCGTGATAGATGGAGAAGAGATTGAGATTGTTAATACTTTCATCCTCCTCAGTTCTGCAATCAACACTTGGCACCAGCATTCAGGAAGTCAGAAGATGAATTGCATTAAGGGAATCTGCTGTCAGAGACCTCTTCAGAGTGCTGAAGAGCAAGGATGTCAGTCTAGAGACTAAGGTACACCTGATCCAGGCCATGATCTTCACAATTACTTGCTATTCATCAGAGAGCTGGACAATAACCAAAGATGAGAGAAGAAGAATTGATGCCTCTGAGTTGTGGTTCTGGAGAAGGGTCTTGAACATACCATGGACTGTCCAGAGAACTAACAGATCTGTCCTGGAGAGGAGAAACCAAGCTGCTTCTTAGAGGCAAGAATTTTGAGCTATCTCACATATTTTGGGCATGTAGCCAGGAGGGACCAGTCCCTGGAAAAGGCTATCATGTTTGGAAGGGTCAAAGGACAGCACAGGAGAGGAATAGCACAGATGGGATGGACTGACACAGTAACTGGGGTAATGAAGGTAGGTGTGTCAGAGAGAGTGAGATTGGCTCAGGATAGAGCAGGGCTCAGAGCTATTATGCATAGGATTGCTAAGAGTTGAAGTTGACTCGATTACGCATAACAACAACAACTATCACTGCACTTAAATATGAAAGGAATTTCCTCTTCTCAGCAGACATATGACTTCGGTTAAGTTTCACAAACTCTTTTAACCAAGAGGAGCTCATGACACCCACCTCATAACGATCACATTATTTGTCATGAAATTTTGAAATCTGGTTATTCATCTTTTACATGACTGACTTAGTAAGCTACTTAATAATGAAATGGCCTTATATTTGATGATAATACTTTGCACCAGATATCAGGACGGGTTCAACCCTGGAGGAGGAAATCATGCTTGGGGGTCAGAGAAAAGGAGAACGGCCCTCAACAAAAAAGGAGAATGACTGCTGCAGTGGCCTCAGCACAGCAATGACACTGCGGGTGACCCAGGACTGGGTGGTCCTCGCATCTCTTTTACGTGGGATCGCTATGGGTTGAAACAGACTCGGTGACACCTAGTAACAATGACACAGTAATTAATAGTAATAATAACTCATATTAGTGGAGAGTATTCTGAAGACTAGACCCTGCCCTAGGCACGTTAATACTCTCCATTTACCATACTTGTACTCAGATTACACATGTTATATGTTACTTTGCCGGCTTTGCAAGGCTTATTCATGCTATTTTCAGAAGTGCTCCTTGCCGTCCGTGTGTTATATGTGCGAGCTTGATAGACGGGCATGGTCAAAGGACCTAATGAATAAGGTATTTCTTTGATCTCCATTTGACAGATGAGGAAACTGAGACTGAGAAGTTATTCCCCCCCAAACTGGATGAAAATAGAAGGCCTCTCAGGCTGAGACCCCATCTAAACATAATTTCCTGTCCCCGAAGTGAGCTACTAATATTGTGACTGAAGTTTAGGAGAGAGGATTGCTTTTTTAAAAAAAAATTCAAGCTTTGGTAAATGAGATGTATGTTTTGTTTCGCTTTTCAGCTGCAGTCAATAATTAAGAAAGTTATTGCCCATTTTCATGATTTCTCCGTTCTATTTTCAGTGGTAAGTAATGCTTCTAATGGTCTTTGGAAATTTGCCCCTAGGTCACTGGCTCCAAAATTTCCTGAGTTCTTAAAAACCCTCATTTCCTCTGTAAGTTTTCAGGATGCAGCTAGGCTAAAAAAGAAAAGTACTTAATAGTTACTTCTATAAAGAAGTAAAAAAAAATCCTGAAGCCTGCTGCTGTTGAGCTGATGTTGACCCATGTCAACCGTCAGTTGGGTTTCTGAGGCTGAAAACATTAACTGAGGCAGAGCACCTCTGGGTTGTTATTTTCTCCCTTAGAGTGGCTACTGGATTTGAACTACTGACCTTTCAGTTGGCAGTGCACTGTGTAGGTGACATCTACCAACAACAAGAACAACAATAACTCAAGTAGCCATTGGAGAAAATGACACACATAGATTGAAAGACAAGATTTTCATTTTATTTATTACCTTATTTTGTAATGGAATGCCTGCTCTCTTAGGGCCTCGCCCAGCTTCTCAAGCTTTGGTTTAAATGGGATGTCCGCAAGAAGCCCTGGTGGCAGAGTGCATTACGTATTAACTTGTTGGGCCTCCAATGCCAAGGTCTGCAGTTCAAGTTTAGCAGCCACTCCGTGGGAGAAAGTCTGTTCTTTTTTTTTTTTTAAATAATTTTAATGAACATTTACAGAGAATTTGGATTTCCATTCATTCATTGCTGCACGAAAGTCTGTTCTTGTTTAGATGAGCGGTGAGCCTCAGGAACCTGATGGGAGGGTTGCCCTGAATCTCAGTTGGCTTGATGGTGGGGTATTTGGTGTTTGGTTTTGGAATGGGCTGTCACCAGAGCCCTGCTGGCTCAGTGTGGAAAGTGCACAGCTGTTAACAGAGAGGTTTGCTGCTTGAAGTCAGCTGCCCCATGGTAGCATAGCTGTGGCCCTGTGGGTTTGCAGCAGTTCCCCGGGGAAGACAAACCCAGGGCAGTGTGTGTATAGTAACATGCTCTGCCCTTCCTGAAGCTTCCTTCTTGGTACAGTTCCCTCTCTGCTTTCCTTTTGTCTCAGAGACCTGTATATTGCTTTAATAAGAATAGTTTTCTAAACACCTATTGAGGAAGCTGTGGTGGCCTAATGGTAAGGAGTTGTGTTAGCAACTCAAAGGTATGCAGTTCGAATCTACCAGCTGCACTTCAGGAGAAAGAGGGGCAGCCTCTTCCCATCCTATTTACTGTCTCTGAAAACTCATGGGAGGGTCAGCTTATGAATCAGTTCCGACTCAATGCTATACAACAACAAACACACCCATTTAAGTCCTCTCCCTGCTTTCAGATGAGCTCACATCTGACCCCATCTGCTTTCTTGACCCCAGAGAAAAGATCCTCCACAAATCTCCAATAGCTTGTGGATATTGTATTTAAAGTGAGGTTTCTAGTTGTTGGTTTTGTGTTTTTTTTTCATTTCTAGGAAAAATTTCTGCCATTTCTAGACATGTTCCAGAAAGAGAGTGTGCGAGTGGAAGTTTGCAAGTGCATTATGGAGGCCTTTATCAAGTAAGTATAACAGATGTCACGGGAGCCTTGCCCAGCTATGCCCTCTGAGAGCTGTTATAAATCAGTTTATAGAGAGGCTAAAGCTGATTAGTGGTTGCCAGGGGCAGCGAGAGATGAGAAAGGTGTGCTCTGCTTAGGGAAAGCTGATCTTCTGTGAAGGGGGAGGGGACACGTGGAGACAGATAATGACAGTGCTGAACAGTGAACACTGAATTGCAGACATGCAGAATTGTGATATGACAGATGTATTTTGCATGTATAATTGCCACAAAAGGTTAAAAATAATGAGTTGACAGGTGTTTGTTATATCTATATTTAACCACAAAAAAGGTAAAATAGAAAAAGATGGAATCAATTTTAATAATGTATATATTCCTAAGTGGTATAGCACTGGTCTGTGCATCTGCTGTACAGAGGTAACTTGTGGTTGCTGTGAAGCCGAACACTGTGACATTGATATGTTAAATGTGATAATGATTACCCACGGTAGACAGTATTTGGTGGAGCTCCCCTATTAAAACAAGCTTGGAAGCAGGAGTGGCATCCGCTTCCAAAATAGCTTGCCTCTGGAAACTCTATGAACCTGGAGAAATGATGGAAGTTATACAAGTGTTCAGGTCTTTCATTTATAGGGTAGCTGAGTTGTCTACAAGTCGACAGCACCTAACAACAACAACAACAACATATATTCCTAATGATATATTTTATTAACTCAGTATGTTAAAAATATTGACATTTTATGGTATAATCAATAAAAATATTAACATGGACCAGGTAATAAGTACATATTTCATATCTAAAATCAGATGGAAGGAAAACCATATTGTCATTGTTGTTAAGTGCCCCGAGTTGGAATGAATTCATAGCTGACCCTTCATAGGGTTTTTAGAGGCTGTAAATTTCTGAGAAAGAGGTTGCCCATCTATCTTTCTTCCACAGAGCAGCTGGTGGATTTGAACCACATGCCTTTGTGTTGGCAGTTCAACTTCTTACCACTAAGCCACCAGAGCTCCCTTAGGAAAACCAAACTGTAATTATAACCACAGTAGAAGCAGAAACTATGATAGAAGTTTGTAGCTAGTGCTTAACATAAATTTACATTTTCTTGCTGCTAGGCCACCTGTGCTTTAACTAGTACCTGCATTTTACTATAATGTACTTTGAAAGAAGTAATCTTTTCATAAATGACTTAGAAGATAACATTTTAAAAGGTAAAAAGAATGCCCTGCTTATCAGGGTACTGGAGCTAAAATGGTTTCCAATTTCAAAGTTGAGATAGCAGGTTAATTAAGAAGCAGATTTTAAATTTAGTCTTTTATTTATGAAATATGTTTTCTAAAACTGCTATAACTGCTGTTGGTATATGAAGTAATTTGGCGTATATATGGAGGAGACTTTTTTTTCAAGTTATGCATTTATTTTGAGGTATGTTAGGAAAGATATTGTGTATATAATCTGTGATTTTATAGATATTATTTAGAACAGTGTTTAAGTAGATAAAAGAAAAAACATTAGGTATGTAGATGTTGTTGTTGTTGTGTGCTGTTGAGTTGGAACCAACCCATAGCTGACCCAGCCGGCGGATTGTTAGAGGCAGTTAATCACACCGGAGGAGATTGCCCATCCTTCTCCCACGGAGCAGCTGGTGGCCTCGAACCACGTGCCTTCGGAATTACAGCTCAGCTTCTTGCCACTAGGCCACCAGAGCATGTAAATAAGATTTTTAAAAAGGTAGAACTCAATAACTACAGTTTGGAAAATTGAGTTAGGTGAATAGTATGTTTTAATCTTTTGTTGTGCTATGTTGATAATAGATTAATTCCATATGCTTGGAACACATATGCCTAATTTATTTACATAAAGATATCTTAGAAGAGCCCTGTCCTCTTACATGATTTGGAAAAAACAGATTTAATAATTTTGCCAGGCACTGGACACAATTACAAACAGCTTGTAATAAATAACTTCAGAAGATAGGAGAAATGTAATTAGACAATAGGTTTGCCCTTTGCCTAGTTTAGAAAATGGAGCAGCTATTGCATGATTTTGCAAATAGGAGAAGCTGTAGGACCCATGGTGGTATGAACCCATAGTTAGGTGCTTGGTTTTTAACTGAAAGATTGATGGTTTGAACCTACTAGCTTTTCTGTATAGGGAGCTCTGGTGGCCTGGTGGGTAAGGCATTGCACTGCCAACCCAAAGGCAGGCAGTTTGAATCCACCATCTGTTTCATAAAGTTTTCAGAGTCCCGCTATTTCAGATGTGGATGCCAATTCTCCTTCCTAGTCTGTCTTAATCTGGGAGCTCAACTTAAACTTGTCTAGCATGGGTGACACTGTGGCACTTGACACACTGATGGCAAAGCTTTGAGCATCACAGCAATGCACAGGTTACCCCAGTACAGCACACTGACAGCCAAGTACAGTACTAATTAGAAAAATGAATTACCCACAGTACAACAAACTGATAAATTAGTGTTGCACCTCTAATAGCAAATCAGGCATATGTATTATACTCAACTCGATGACACCTAACAACATCAGCAATGACAGTCTGCTCCATAGGAAAAATATTCCTCCAGTGTGATTTATGGCCTCTGAAAACACCCTGGAGGGTCAGCTGTGAGTCAGGTAAGACTCCACAGCAATGACTTTGACTTTGTCTTGAGCTTCTTGATGAGAAAAAGATACGGCAGAGTGCTTCTGTCAAGATTTCAGCCTTAGAAACTCTATGGGAATGATTTTACTCTCTGCTGTAGAGATCCTGCGAGTCTAAATGTACTTGACAGCAATATGTAGACATACTGTGAGCAGAAGAGCAGATATTTATTTAAAGAAGAATAAAAGTAGCTGCAATCCCAGAGATGCCTGGTTCAAATCCACCAGATGCTCTGCTGCAGAAGGAGGCACAGTCACCTCCTGTATCAGTCAGATCTGATTTGAAGGTACACACATTAAAAAACAAACAAACAAACAAACAAACAAACAAAAAAAGAAGTAGAGTAAACCTAAGATGCAGCTGATTCTGTGGGCTGCAGGAGAGGAGGTGCTGCTGGAGGTGGAAGCGCGAGGCATTTTCAAAAGAAAGAATTGCAGATTAACGGATAAAATTTGTTTTAATAATTTTTTAATTAATTTTAATGAAAGTTTACAGAGACTTCAGGTTTCCAGTCATTCATTGTTGCACTTTTCTCCCTGCCCACCCCCTCCCCACAATTCACTCTGCTCCTTTAAAAGAAAAAGAAAAACTCTTTCATTGTTATGCAATCCCTCCCCCGAAAGTCCACCCCACTATGCAGCCTTCACTCTGGACTTCTGGAATGACAAGAATACCCATTCATGTCTGCTGGGCTTAGATTGTTCCAAATATTTACCAGAGTTTGCAAATAGTAATGACAAAGATGATTAAGTTTCAAATTGCCGTTCAGCAGTGAAGGTATTTTCCCCAGAAGATGGAAAAAGGCAGATATTGTCAGAGCGTCACAGGACTTTTGGCAGTTAAGTAGTCCAGCAGCAAAAGCGATCTACAGGTTTGCATGTAGCTATCTTAAGACAGTTTACTTAGTTCAGATGGGTTTTCCTGATCTTAACTGAGTATTGAAGTGTGGTCCTGTGGACAGAGCATTAGGTTTTCTTCCCTGGCACATCAGATTGACTGAGATTGTTTCTTTGCTTTCTCACCTAAATATCAGTTGTTACTGTTGTTGTTTTTGTGTACTGTCTAGTCGGAACCAACCCATAGCTGACCCTCCGGTGAGTTTTCAGAGGCAGTTAATTTCACAGGAGGAGATTGGCCATCCTTCTCCTGCAGAGCAACAGGTGGATTTGAACCACGTGCCTTTGGCAGTGCAGCGTCTTGACAGTAGACAGTTAGGAGGGCTTTTTCTCAGCTCTCTGTCAACACACAGCCTGTGACCAGCGTTTCAGAAAGTAGTGGTCCCTGGTTGTATGATTTGATGTCAGACTTTTGGAGAAAAGAACCCAAATGACTCTGATGTTTATAAAGCACATATGAAACCCTGTATATGCCCAGTTCATAATCATCATCATTTATCAGCAACAACAAAAGAGAATACCAGACATTGAGTATTGTTGGTAGACTGGATTGTATTAAATGACAACCAGAGTTTTCAGCTTCTCAGGTAAGAACGTACATGAGAACAAACTCCACACAGTCATTGTTCTCAGTGACCATAACTTCACTGCTTTCTCTGTGTATTTTTTAGGCATCAGCACGAGCCCACCAAGGACCCGGTCATTCTGAACGCCCTTTTGCATGTGTGTAAGACAATGCACGACTCTGTCAAGTAAGTCATGTTCAAAACTAAACTGTAGCATGGATTGGGCCTTAATCCCACTTCATATTACACTGGGGACTTGTGGCTTTAAAGTGTCACTTTAATTTTCTGTTTCTGTTAAAATGATTGCTAACAAGGTCATAATCCAGGAGTGGAAAGAGGCTGAGGGTCGCTTTCTTGAGGAAAAGTGATGGCAGATGTTTTTATACAGGGATTTCCATTGAGAGAGAAAGACTGGGTTCATCCAAGTGAACTCAAACTCTCTATTTCCCAGAGACTTCTAAGGGCATCAGATAGTTTAATAATGAGGCCACTCATGAAGCAGTGTGGTACTTTATTAAGTTATCTCATCATTAACCTGTTATTTGAAATTCTAATGACATTTCCTGCACTCCTTACTTGAAGGACTTTATTTGCTCATTGGAATGGTGGTTCAGACTTATCCATAGCCCTTACCTGGGGTCAAAGGCTGATGAATCCAATCTTTTGCTTTCTAGTTGTTTGCTGCACTTTCTTTTGGCAGTACTTAGGGCAATTCCTGTTGACTTGTGGCTGAAATTTTAGTCACCGAAGAATTTTCAATCATAGAAGGTTCATTTACTGGAAAATGTTACAAGAATTGAGAAAATGATTTTTCAATATAGCATATCTCAACAAGATTAATTGTATTTCTTGAAAAAAAATTCGCATCATTTATCTTCATGATTTAGTGCTTTCAAATTCTTATGGAAATACAGAAGTAAAAATATCAAGTCTTTTCATAATGAAGAGAATTTCTAGACTTCCGTAAAACAAAGATGGAGATAAAGCCACAAACAATATTCAGAAAGGTGCTTATATTTGTAGGATGTTAGTCTGACTGCTGTGCCAGAGTCAGATAGAAGGGGCAGGTTTGTTTTTGTCTTGTGTAAAAGTAGAGATCGGGTGAGAGTTTGGAGGTACTTCTGCTTCAGACTATTGTCCTAGGACCCAGACTCCTTCCTTCTTGTTGCTCTGCCATCCCTCTGGGATGTTGCCCTTATCCGCATGGTGGAAACGGATTTTTTGAAACCATGTTCATGTTCCAGCTTGCAGGCATTGGGGGACAAGAACCTTTAAAGGACGAGACTTGGAAGGTGTGCTTATCACTTGTGTTCACATCCTGTTTCTCAGAATTGTCACAGGACTGTAGCTAGCTGTAAAGGAGACTGGGATGGAGGAGAAATTGTGCAGGGAGGGCTGTTGGTAGTCTGTACCAGTCCTAATTCCCCTTCACTCACTTGGAACAAACAAACAAAACGTTGGCTCCTGTTTTTTTGATAACTCTTAATTATTTTTAAGTAAATTTGAAACAGTACTTCATAGGCTTTTATTTCTATAATCAAAACTCTAAGGACTTGTTTATATTTTTAAATGTGTTAAAATTTTCCATTTAAATAGTTCATATATATACTTCTCTTAAATTGTATATTACATAAAATTGCTATTGGTAGAATGTTGATGGTGAGATATATGGTGGTTCCTTGGAAAATTCAGCTGTACTGTATGTTTGAAATTTTTTATAATAAAATATTGAAAAGTCCACTCAAACTCAATTTGAACATAGACTTTGCTGCTTAAATACAAAGAAGAGAAAGTTGCCTTCTGTTTGTTTCTTAAGATACATCTTGAGAACAGCACATTTGGCCCAGTTAAGAGAAATGAGAAACATATTTAAATGACATTGTTTTAGATTATACATTTTCATCAAAAGAAAATTATCCAGGCCATTGGAGGTTTTTTTAATACCTAGAAGATTAAAAATGTCCCTACCTATTAAACTGCTTTCCATTTAATGTACTTTTTTTCTTTAGAAGCTCATGTATTACCTCAGTGTTAATTATGTACAATTATCGATTGCAGTGCACTAACTCTTGAGGATGAGAAAAGAATGCTGGCATGTTTGATTAATGGATTTATAAAAATGGTAAGTATTAGGGAAGAAGTTTTAATGCACTTGGAAATGTGAGTAATTGTTTATCCTCGTTGTGATGAGTGCAGTTAGCATTAGGTTCCCTGGTGCTTTTCATTTTGAGTTGAGATGAAATTAGGAAACGTCATACGTTAGCCAGGACTCCCATGAGGTCAGACAGAGCCAAGACAAACCAGCTTAAAGGAAAAAACTAAAGGGGCCAGAAAGGCGGGGACAGGTTGGCTCACGCAGCAAGAACATCCAGGAATGGAGCTCTCTGGAGGAACAGCTGGACGTGGTCTTCCACTGATATCATTAGGACCTTTATCTGTCTTTGGCCTCCATTCACTTCCCTTGTAGGCAGGCTCTTCCGCATGAAAGCCTGCATTTCCTCCCCCCAGTTCTGCAGCCCAGCAGGAGGTGCTGTAGCAGAAGCCTGAGGGTTGAGTTTCTTTGAGTTGATGTGGATCGTGGACCAGACCTGACAGTAAGATGCTTGGCCTGCCCATATCCTGTGGACTGCAGATGGGGAGGAGGAGTTCATTGCTGTTGTCAGATGACAGCATGAGGAAACTAGATAGCCAGTGCTGAAAGTCCATTCTCCATCCTTTAAGTGTCTGTCTCTTGCTGAATAACAACTTCCAAGATGTAGCAGGCTTGGAATGAGAGTGTTTGGGAATCCCGACAAATTGACGGGTGAATTCACGGGTGGGGGTTGACTTGGGACCAAAGATTGGTGCTGGAGGATCTTAGAGAGCCTCACTCACATGTCTGGGGCCTTGCTGCTGGCTGGGGTGTCTTCTCCGCTTATGTGATCAGATTTTTTCTGTGTGGCCTCTCAGCTCTGGCTTCCACAAGGATGAAAACGGAGCTACAAGACTTCTTCAGACTGGAGCTTAGGAGTTACCCAAGAATTATTCTGCATTCTGTTGGTCAAAACAAGTCAGGGACAGCATAGGTAGAGGGGAGAGGAAGAGAGGCCAGAGCATATTGCAAAAGAAGAAGCAGAGTGAGAGGGATTATCGTGACCACTATAGAATATAATCTGTCACACCTTCTCAAATTAAGAACAGTCTTTACCTTTATTCCTCATATGCAAAGTCAAAATACCCACTTCTGCTGATGCCTTCTGTTTTAGTAGGCACATCAAGACCAGAGCTAACAGAAATGAAAATGTCTAGATAGCTTTGAAAATGACCTTGACAATCTAACTTGTTCAACAAGGTGGGGTCAATTATAACTGCCCTCCTGACTCTGTGGGTAAAATATCAATTTCTTTGAAAATTCAGGGTTAGTCTTTCAATTACACCTTAGGAAATGTGCTTTGATTTTCCTGGGTGACTCACCCATGCCCTGAATTGATCTCCTAATCATACGATATTTATTCTTTTATGATTTTGCCTGAAAGCCAGTGAAGTATAATGAGAAGGAATATGAGGAAATCAGATGTGAAATCTGATAGCTGTAATGGAACCAGCCGTGAGAAACCTCGTCTTCATAAAAATAGCAGACAGCCGTAATGTTTGTCCTGCTACCAGCTGTTCATATGTTTGAGGGAAGAAGAGGACAGAAATGTTAAGGGCAAATAAATGTCTATGAGGGCTGTGGCAGCCCCCATTGAGCTCTGAGGTAGGAATCGCTGTTAGGATGCGGAAGGTGTGACTTTTATTAGGGGCATGCTTCTGATAAATGGCTCCCAAGAACTAGATTCATATTCCATGAAAAGGCTGGAGCTGACAAGGAAAGTTCCATTATTTCCTTCCCAGTGACTTTGGCATAGGGCGGAAAATCCTATTTACATTTCGACATTGTTTCAGACCCTTCAGCCTTTGTATGTTCAAGTATAAAGCTTAACCTCAACAAAATGAAGTAGTAATATTTTGGTTATGTACGGAGTGCAGCGATGTAAACCATTTTAGATAAACATGTGTCAGTGTGTGTGTCGGCTCTAAACTAAAATTTTCTTTCAATTTCACTCATTCTTATGCTGTTTCCAGGGGGGTGTCCCACCCATGGGAGCTCAGGAAATTCCTTTCCTCAGTGCTCACTGCAGCCTGGAACTAACATCCTTTTCTGCATCTTCTTCTGCTCCTAGGTTTCCTTCGGCCGGGACTTCGAACAGCAGCTCAGTTTTTATGTGGAGGCCAGGTCGATGTTTTGCAACCTGGAGCCTGTTCTCGTGCAGTTGATACACGTAAGGATTTCCACTCGTCCGTTCTCTCAGCAGATGTTCCCTGGTCATCTGTATGCCAGGCAGCCGTCTTCGTCTGAGACTCACGTCCCCGTGTACTGCTGTTTTCTAGAAGTCAAAGAGTGGTTCCTACAACTTGGCTCATGTCTTCAGATGATTTTTCCAAGTTGTTTTTTGCTAAACTCTGCATGTCTTTATTTTCACATGCCAACAGCAAACATCTAAGGGAATAAATTAATCACAGAAACGCTAACGTAGAGTTGCCTCTTCTAGAAATTTCAAACCCTCTTGGCTCATGGCATCTCTTGGCGGCTTTTCACAGTGTTTCCTGGGCCAAAAGAAACAAATGACACTTCTATTAGATGGATTCAAACAAGTATTTCTGCCCCAACACCATGGTAACCTTTTGAAGAAAAACAATGTCCATAAGTGAAAGAAAAATATCACTCTTAAATAAGCACATGACTTAATAATGAGCTATATTATTGTTGTTGTTTGTCAGAACAACAACCCACAGCTGACCCTCTTGTGGGTTTTCAGAGGCAGTTAATGGCCCGGGAGGAGATTGCCCATCCTTCTCCCACAGAGCAGCTGGTGGCTTTGAACCATGTGCCTTTGGGATTGCAGTGCAGCTTCTTGCCACTAGGGTACCAGAGTATATGTATATATACCTATACCTACACTTATACCTATGGAGTACTGTACTACACAACTTGTCAGACCTTAGAATTGCATTAAACCTTACCACCCTTACTTCCTGTTCCTCATTCATCTCTGTACATTGTTGAGATTTTTATCTGAGCAACTGCCCCAGACCCAGCTTAGCCAAGAGGTGACAGAACTGCAGGGAATATCTTCCAGTCCAGCAGGCAGCCGTGCACTGCCTCACACCAGGGCCTGGAGCAGTGCCCAGGGTCTCTCAGTCACGTGCTCATGGGAGTTTTCTGTGGTGTCCTTGACCTGCTTGGAACACAGTCTGAGAACCATCCACCCAAACACTTCATAGGTGGGAAAGTCACCTGAGGTTCCATGTGAACAGAAAGAGAAATGGCCCTCTTAATGGATTTGTTATTCAGTATCAGGTTACTTCTTGTTATGTGCTGTCAAGTTACTTGCGAGCTCTGAACCCTGCTCTACCCTGTGCCAACCTCATTGTCTCTGATAAACCTACCCCATTACCCCAGTCACTGAATCAATCCATCTCATCGAGGGCCTTCCCCTCCTGCGCTGTCACTCCACCCTCCCAAGCATGATGTCCCTCTCCAAGGACTGGTCCTTCCTTGTGACATGCCCACAGTATGTCAGACGAAACTTGAGAATCCTTCCTTCAAGGAGCAGCCTGATCTCACCCTCTCAAGGATGAACATGTTTGTTCTCCTAGCAGTCCATGGTATATTCAGTACTCTTCTCCAGCACCACAGCTCAAAGGCATCTATTCTGCTTCTGTCATCCCTCATCATTGTCCAGCTTTCTGATGCATAACAACATTAAACCATGACTTACAGATGAAGTGTGAGAAAATTGGGGGGGACCTGGTAGTGCCCCCTTGAAAGAGTTGTGAGGATGACGTGCAGCACTGAGGACAGGACTTAGAACATTCTAGATGATACTGTGATGACGCCTCTTGTTACTGTTGCATTGCTAACCAGGCTTGGTTTACTGTTTCTTTTAGTTCTCTAAGCTCTTTTCCTTCTCTAAGCTCAGTGTGTGGGTTTTCTTGACATAGAGTCAGTGAACCCTGGCTGCTCATTAAAGCAGAGAACGATCTTTTTGAGCACCGGTTGATAGGCATGAACGACTCCATTTGTTCTCCTCCCCTGGAGATGTTTGCTCAAGTTGATATGGACTCAGGCCCTCCGACCCCTTTGGCATTTCAGGGTTCGGTGCTAAGCAGCCTTGTCCCTGATCAGATTGCCCTCTTCACCCTGTGCATAGTTAACGTCCAGATGTCTGTGCAAGATATTAATCTGAGCCAGCCGTATTTTCACTGCCATTTTTGTTTCTGTTTTATTTCTTCTCAAATCCAGAGTGTGAACCGGTTGGCAATGGAAACAAGAAAAGTAATGAAGGGTAATCATTCCCGCAAGACAGCTGCGTTTGTTCGGGTACGTTCTAAAGATACAGACGCTCACGCATCCAACTCCAGCGAGTAGTTTCGTTTTCAGGTTACTAAAATGCCATTCTCAGAAAAAGATGAGGGTGATCATTTACTATCGACTTTTTAAGTTTGTTTTTCCCTGGGTGTCTCTGGGCTAATTGATGTCTTTGATGTTTTTAAAAGAAATCACTAAGTCAACTGGAATTTTATTATTTGTTCTGAGGTGCCAAGTGAGAAGGAGACTTGTGTTGCCAGCTGAGTGTTCTCTAGGACATTGGCCTGTAATTTGGAAGACCCAGTGCCTTTTTTCTCTTTTCCCAAAGACTTGTACAAATTTGATGGAGGGAAGGCTAAAAATCCGCTTCTTGAGAAACCTCTTCAAAATTGTATAAAAACATTAAATGTCTGGCTTTTTAAAATGGAACCATACAAAACAAGATTAGAATGAAAAATTAGTCCTTTCTCACCTCATCCCTTTTTCTTCATTTGCCTCCCACCCTTTTGTTTTATATATAATTTTTTTCATTTTGTACTGGTTTACTTAACAACGTTCATATACATTGTTCTTCTCACTGGGTCTTTCCCCTTTGCTTTACTCTCCCTTCTCTCCACCCATCAAATTGTACGACCCTATGATTAAGACTCCTGTATCCTCACTCATCTGCTCCGTCCTCCTCCCCACCTTGGATTCTTGTATATGTTCTACAATAATCGTCTAATACAGTATTTGTCCTTTTGGAACTGAGTTAGTTCACTTACCATAATGCTCTTCTGTCCCTCCCAACATAGCAATTCCACTGCTTGGAATATGTTGTTGTTGTTAAGTGCCATTGAGTCCTAGGCGTCTCATAGCAACCCTATGAACGAAAGTCTACGACACTTGCATGTGTGAGTTTCATCCTTTCTCCAGGTTCATAGGGTTTCTGGAGGCAAGGTATTTACGGACGTGGATTCCACTCCTGCTTCCAAGCAGGGAGCTCCACCAAACACTGTCCACCATGGGTAACTGTTACCGCATTTGACACATCAGTGTCACAGTGTTCAGCTTCACAGCGACCACGAGTTACCTCTGTACAGCAAGTGGACACACCAGGGCTATATGACCTGCATCTCTTCCAACTTGGAATATACTCTGAGAAAATGAGAACTGAGGCATAAACAGAGACTTGTATGTCAATGTTCATAGCAGTGTTAGTCACTATTGCAAGAACTTGAAAACAGTCCAAATATCCAACCACAATGGAATGAATTGAGAGATTATGGTACATTCACATGATGGAATACTATGCAGCACGCAGGAACAATGATTTTGTAAATGACTATCTCCCACCGTTTTTAGCAATTTCTTCTTTAAGCCCCTCTGCATTTTCAAGTAATTGAATTAAACAGCTGTTGCTTCAAATACAAATTATAAGGATTTAACAATTTCCTCCTCTGATAGAAGAGGATTTACTCTTGAGACAGTGTTACCTGTCTTATCTTCCATTCTCCATCCCCTCAAATGCTGTCAGGTACAACAGAGACAGCAGGGAGACATTGCAGCTCAATGTGGGGGATTCATGGCCATAGATATTTTCATTAAGCTGAACGTGATGGGATGGAGTAAACAGGGGTGTGCATGCACTCGGAGAGCATTGCAAATGTGACCTTCTGGGGCTCTCCCTGTCTTCTAGGCCTGCGTTGCCTACTGCTTCATTACAATCCCCTCCCTGGTGGGAATCTTCACGAAGCTCAACCTCTACCTGCATTCGGGCCAGGTGGCCTTGGCCAATCAGTGTCTTTCCCAAGGTAAGCCTGTCATTCTCCTGTGGGGCCCTCACTTGCTTAGGAAAGCTGACTCAGCTTATGTGTGTATGCATGTGTGTGTGTGTGTGTGTGTGAGTTTTCTTTCTTTTAAATTTTATTATTTTTGTGCGTGTGTACCAAATCGAATCTGACTGGTACAGGAGGAAATTGTCCCTCCTTCCGCAGCAGAGCATCTGGTGGATTCGAACTGTGCGCCTCTGGGATTGAAGTGCAGCTTCTTGCCACTAGGCCACAAGAGCTCCCCAGTGAGTTTTCTTTTTAAAAAAATAATTTTTAGGAAGTGGGCAGGGATAAAAGTACAATAAAAAATGACTGGAAATCCCAAGTCTCTCTAAACTTCCATTAAAATAAATAGATAGATAGATAGATAGATAGATAGATAGATAGATAGATAGATAAATTAAAAATTAAGACAAAAATTATTTTTATAGCTGTGTCTCAGTAGACTTCTTTTTTTCTTAAATTTTATTTTATTCATTTTAATGAACATTTGAATTGTGATTTTAACAAAAGTTTACAGAAAACTGGGATTTCCATTCGTTCATTGTTGTACTTTTTCCTCCCTACCCAGAGGAAATGAAAAAAGTGATTAATGGTGAATTTTAAACCTATTTAAGTAGGAAGCACATTTCTGTCTTTCTCTCTGTGTCTTACACACACACACACTCACTCTCTCTCTCTCTCACTTTTTAGAGTCAGATGGATCTCAGAGCTTAAGTGTTTACTAATAAGATCCTTTTTTAAAATCTGACTCCCATAGGCCAGGTCAGGTCAGGTCAAGCAGCTCAGACATCTTGAGCTAAATATACCTAGAGGATTTCTGAAGTTGTTGTTGATTCCCTTCAAGTCGAGCATGACTCAACTCTTTGAACAAAAGGCCTGAAGCCCCTCTACAACTATCGACATTTGTCAAAGTCCATAGTTTCTGGGGGCAGTTAGGACTGCTTGATCGTGGCTGATTACACTCACTCACTCGTTGCCATTCAGTGGGAACCAACTCATAGCTGACCTTCCCCCCGGCGAGCCTGTGGATTATGCAGGAGGAGACTGCCCGTGTTTTTCCTGTGGCGCAGGTAATGACCTTGAACCAGCAGCCTTTGGATTGGCAGCACAATTCTTTACACGCTAGGCCACCGGTGCTCATCCCAGCAGATAGAGGTTTATTTTCTTCTTCTTCCTCCTGCCTTTGGTTTTGTTTTGTTTTGTTTATGTTGGGGGGATGTGTTTGAAACCCTGAGGCACACAGGTCGAGTCTGATCCACACATAAAGCACATACCCTACAGTTTGCATCATGGATGACAGTTGATGTGCTCTTTCTGTCACAAGTAGAGAAGCAGACTTTGAGGTGAGAATGAGCAGGTGGAGTTTATTTTGGAAGTGATCCTAGAGGGTGTCAACAGGGTGATGGGGAAGTGAGACTGAGGGGGAGCGAAGCTAGGAAAGGGGTGCACTTGTGAGCAGGTTACCGCTGTGGGACACTCGGGTTCCTTCCCAGTGGGGCCTCTGGGAGATGCCCTGGGGCATGCTCCAGTGTTAACCCATCTGAAGGGTGGAAGGTGGCTGTTTTTATTTCCCTCAACTTCCGTCTGCCTTTGTCTGGGAATTGTTTCTGGGTCTCTGCCTCCCTGGCATTTAGGGCATGCTCCTCCTTTGAGTTAAGGAAAAGCTCTCCGGTCAACTGGAAGTGTTTGCTCTGTGTCGCCCTTGTCTCTTCTTGGAACTGAGGGTGAGGGACACATGGGTGGGGCCCCTACAGGTCTGCAGCAAGGTGTGTGTCCAACAGGCATCACACAAAGTAGAGAAATCCTGGCAGCTGTAATCGTGTGCCCGTCACAGGGTGTATCCTTTGTTTACATGTTTGCAGCCCTTTGCATCACGAGTCTCACCTCACGCAGCTGCATGTATTCCTTCCAGCAGCCACATGAGATTAGATCTGTGATGATGCCTCATTCCATAGCTGAGAACATGGGAGCGGGAGAGGATAGAGACCTTGCCTGAGTTAGGTCCCCTCCTGAGTCACCGAGCCACCAAAGAAAGCTTGGCCGCTGAGCTGTCTGACTCAGGTCTACAGGCCCAGCACTCTGATGCTGGGCATCTGGGAAGCAGAGTCGAATAGGTTAATGGATTGTGTTGGGAGTTTTGGTAACCCTGTATAGAGTTGAAGGAGTGTTGGTAGAAGAATGTGGAGAGTGTCAGACTGCTACCTGAAAGATCAGCAGTTTGAATCCCAGAGGTGCTGCACAGGAGAAAAATGGGCAGTCTCTCTCTCAGAAACCCAAAGGAGGGCCCCGTGAACTGGGCTCACAGCAGTGGGCTTTGGCGGAAAGTTCTGGTATGGAGTTGAGTGATGTTGTCAGTGTTAGTTCTTCCCACCTTTACTTTATCTTACCCAGAATCATGGATTATTCCTGACTTAGCACCTGCTGCTTTGCCTCGTTCCAGTTGCAAAGTGCTTGCTTCCTACTCTGTTCTCTTAACCCTTGTGTGATGATTCCAGCCTTCATCTGTGTCCTGACTGCTCTGGGGAGGCTGAGCTCCAGAGTCTCCCCGTGTCTTAGCTCTCTACCAAACTCTGCCTGGTTTTGCTTCCAACTCAGCAGGACTCCAGTGACTTCCCGGAGCGTCTGGAACAAAACCAAATGCCTTGCCACGAAGTCCCGTTGTGAGCAGGTGCCTGGCTGTCTTTTGTCCGCATCTTGCCCCACACTTCAACTCTACAGGCTGTTTTCTTTTCTTTGAACGTACTAAGCTGTTTCCAAGTCCAAGGCCTTTTGCACTTGCCATTTTCTCTTTATATAGAATGACCTTCCTCAGATTTTTTTCTTTTGGAAAACAATTAGCAGTCAGATGATGAGACCGGAGCCCCATGCCTCTCATACCCAGGTGCTGACGGTGTTAGCTGGAGCCACCACGTTCCCAGCCTACTATGCATCACCCTTCCTACTGCCCTGACAGTGACCAGGAGCTGACATTTCCTTGTATTGTTTACTTGCTCCTGAGTCAGAATTGAGTCCATGGCAACTCTGGTGTTTTTGTTGACTGTTTGGTTGTGCTTTCATTATCTGCTAGTGACATCTCTCCTTGTCATTAGGATAGTAAGCCCCACTAAAGCAGGAATCCTTCTCCTTCATGTGTCAGTAAATGTGGAACTTTCTTCAAATGCCTGTTTTACTAACAATGATGGGTTAACAGGAAAGAAAAATTAATAGCTGCCACCCAACCCCCAGTGATGTGCAAAATGAAAATTGGAAGTAATGTTTTTGGATGTTGTTATTTGTTGTCAAGTCAGAATCAACTCACAGGTGACCTTCCAGAAGGTTTACAGAGGCTAATACATTGCATGGGAGGAGATGGTCCATCTTTCTTCCACTGGGAGGCTGGTGGATTTGAACTGTGTGCCTTTGGGTTGGCAGCACAGCTCCTTACCACTGTTGTTATGTGCCATGGAATCGCTTGCAACTCATAGTGACCCTGTGAGTTCTGAACAGGAATTCTAAACCTTGCTTTTTCTTGAGCCAACCTCATTGTCTCTAACACAGTTACCTCCATTAACCCAGTCACTGAATCAATCCATCTTTTCCAGGGTCTTCCTCTCTTGTGCTTTACCTCCACTTTTCCAAGCATGCCATCCCTCTCCAAGGACTGGTCCCACCTTGCAACATGTCCAAAGTATGGTAGACAGAGCTTCAGAATCCTTGCCTCCAAGGAGCAGCCTGGTCCACCCTCTCCAGGACAAACCTGTTTGTTCTCCTGGCAGTCCTTGGTATAGTCAATACTCTTCTCCAGTACCACAGCTCAAAGACATCACTTCTCTATCTGTCATCTCCAGTCATTGTCCAGCTTTCTGATGCACAACAAGTAATTCCAAAGATCGTGGTCTGGATTAGGCGCACCTTAGTCTCTAGACTGACATCATTGCTCTTCTATACTTTGGAGAGGTTTATGACAGCAGACTGTCCCAATGTAATTAATCTTTTGATTTCCTGGCTGTTAGTACCAAGAATGTTGATTGTGGAGCCACCTAAGCTGAAGCTGTTAACGATCGTAGTTTCTTTTCTATCATGATGCTGCCAATCAGCCCAGTTGTAAGAACTATTGTTTTCTTGATAGTGAGCTTCAGTCCATATTGAAGGCTTCAGTCTTTGACCTTCTGCGCAAATGCCTCAGGTCCTCCTCAGTACCACTAGGCCATCATAAATCTGCTAGGATGCTTGAGTGCAGGCTCACCTGTATTACATTAGGAACAGATGGGGAATGTCAGTGGAGTTGGAAACTCTGTGCAGGAGCCTTGATAATCCTTTCTCAGCTTTATAAACGCAGGACCATGGTCCTGACTGTTGTAGAGCCCTCCCTTCCCCACCTCCCCACCCCCGCCCATGTTTAGGTGGTTTGTTAGGCAAGTTAACAGGTGACAGTTCAGGTTGGAAACAGGTTGCAGTCTTTTAGTTAGGACAGCCTCTCAAGCACGCTTGCAGGCCTTTTGACTTTGAGCTGCAGCTCAGTGTTACAAAGGTCTCTTAGTCCTACCAGTTATGACATCTCCCTTCCAGTCCTCCGGCAAGCTTGGACAAAGGCCCTTCCTATGGCTGTGGCTCCTGCTCCATAGAGTAGCAGCCCGAGTCAACTCAAGATCAGATCCCTTTATAGTCAAGCAAGATGCCTTCTCACCCCCATTCCCTGAGGTAAGCCAGGCCTGGTGCGAGACTTAACCAGCGCTGCCTTGTCTGTGCTGGTTGTATGTGACCTACCCTAAGGTAGGTACCTTGCTGTCTTGAAGTTTTATGTTTTAATGAATGCCTGCACACTTTTTTTTAAAAAATTAATTTTGATGAAAGTTTACAGTCTTTGGATTTCCATTCATTCATTGTTGCAGTTTTCTCCCTGCCCACCCCTCCCCCCCAGTTCACTCTTCTCTTTGAAAAGTAAAAGAAAAATTCTTTAATTACAATCCCTCCCCCCAAGTCCACTCCACTCTGCTCCCTTCATTCTGGACTTCTGTCATGACAATAATACCAAATGATATATCCCTTTTAAACAGTTTTCTCCCTCATCTGTTTCAATGCAGTATACTTAATTTATCCCATCTTTCTCAGTCTTCCCCCAACCCTGATGTCAGTCCCGTTTTACAACAGTGGCACTATGCAATATTTGTCCTTTTGTGACTGAGATATTTCACTCAGCATAATGTCTTCCAGGGTCACCTGTTTTGTATAATATTGCATGAGTTCCTTGCTTTTCAATGCTGCATAGTATTCCATTGTGTGAATATACCACAGCTTCTCTATCCATTCATTTGTTGATGGGCACTTAGGTTATTCCCAACTCTTTGCTATTTGTGAACAAAGCTGCAATAAACATGGGTGTGCATGTATCTGCTTGGGTGGCCTGCATGCCTTTTGATGCTTCTTGGGATGACCTGAACTTGCTGCCTCCTTGGTTGATTTTGTTTTATTTCAGGTTCTCATTCCCAGAAGAGCCTTCATGGCCCTGGTTGCTGCGTGAACGCTAGCTCTAGTGTATTCACTTGTTGATCCTTCCTCTCCCTCTCATGCTCAAGTGTGCATATTAAAACACCGGGGTAACAATGCACTCTAGGCTATGCAGATAAGCAGCACGCAAACGTTGGTGGTGATGGTGGTATCAGATGGTGTCACCTTGGCCGTGGCTCATTAAAGCCCTGCTGCAACAGAAGGAACGCAGCCCCGCCCTGCACCATCTTAGCCTCTGCGATGCTTATGCCCGTTGTTACAGCCACTATGTTAGTCCCTCTCCATTGAAGGGCTTCCTCTTTTTTTGCTTACCCTCTGCTCTTCTGAGCATGATGCTCTTTGCCGGATACGTGTCCCTGTTAAACATGCCCAAGTACGTGAGATGATATCTCACCATTCTCCCTTCTAAGGAGCATCCTGGCTGAACCTCTCCCCAGAAGGATAGATTTGTACTCTTTTCTGGCAGTCCATAAAATGTTCAATATTCTTCACCAAAACTGTCACTTAAATATGTTACTTCATTCTTGGTCCTCTTATCCTTTGCCCAACTTTCACACACACAAAAGAGAGCCGATTAAAAATATCATGACTTGAGTCAGAGATGCATATAGGTTGGTCTCCAAAGTGACAACTTTGCTTTTTTTTAATACTTGAAAATTTGCAGCAGACCTACTCAGTATGTCATTTGGTTTCTGACTGCTGCTTCCATGGGCATGGACTGTGGGCCCCAGTAAATTGAAACCCCTGACAGCTTCTGTATTTTCTCTGTGTGTCATGATGTTATTTATTGATCTAGTTGTGGGGATTTTTGCTCTGTGTTGATGCCTTTGAGCTGTGGTGCCAGGGAAAAGTGTTGAATATACTGTGGACTGCTAGAAGAACAAACAAGTTCGTCCAAGAGAGGGTGAAACCAATCTGCTCCTTGGAGGCAAGGGTTCTAAGGCTCTGTCTGACATGTTTTGGGCATGTTGCAAGGAGAAACTAGTTCTTGGAGAGGGACATCATGCTTGGGAGGGTGGAGGGATGGTGCAGGAGAGGAAGACCCTTGAAGAGATGGATTGATTCAGTGAGTGAGGTAGTGGGGGTAGGTGTGTTGGAGACAGTGGCGTTGGCACAGGATAGAGCAGGGTTCAGAGCTGTTGTATATAGGGTCACTATGAGTTGCAAGTGATTCAGTGGCACATAACAACAACAACATGTTGAAGTGTAAGTCATATTGAAAAAGTCTTTAATCTTCATTAGTAAGTGTGTCAAGTTATCTTGTTTTAAACAAGTCGGGTTGTACGGCAGGTGGATAATGGGTCCCAGTCATCTTGGTGCAGTGAGTGTTCTTCTTCACATTGTCGGGGTTCTCAGATTATTTGCTCAGTGTACAGATTGAATAGTATGATAGAAGGATACAGCATGATGCAGTTTTCCTTATTTTAAACCACAGAGCATCCCCTCGTTCTGTTGAAATCACTACCTCTTGGTCTTTCTAGAGGATCCACATGAGAATGGTTAAGAATTCTATTTTTTTTTAAATTTATTATTTATACCATCATTTACTTGTATAGTTATTTATATACATTGTTTCATTCACGTACATGTAGGGTTTTTTGTTTGTGTTTTTTTTTTTAAGTTTGTAA
>NW_006399867.1:6661895-6671882 GCF_000299155.1 Elephantulus edwardii | reverse complement strand
TTCATAGCAGCATTATTCACCATCCCAAGAACATAGAAACAACCCAGATGTCCAACCACAAACAAATGGATTGAGAAATTAAGAATTTTAGATTTCCCATTCTTTGCAATATATTGTCTATAACTTGTTATTCACAAAATTGAATGTTTTTATGCGGTCCGTAAAAACACAGCTAAACATCCTTCTGTTGTCTGCTTTCGGCCCAGGTCCATCTGATAACAGCAGTAATATCCTTCCTTCCACAATATGAATGTAATTTGAGTTTCTGACAGTTTCTTGTTGATGTACTCTTGCCATCTTGTTTAAATTCTTTTCAGTAAAATTTTACAGATAAATTCTATTGTGAATCAGTTAAGTGAGTATGAGATATTAATGATTTTTCTTGATTTCTGCATTCTGTTGGATCACTTGCATTTGGAATGGGTACACAGTCCAGTGTCTTCCGGGTGTCTGGCCAGGGAGCTGTCTTCTGAAATGTTGTACTTTTACGTTGATACATCTTTGCAAACTTGGTGCTTGAACCATTTAGTAACCTCACAAGAGAAACCCCCGGATGTATGGTTGAGTTCACAAACAGGGAGGAAGGGGTTGTAGAGCAAAGGGCTACCGTAAAGATTGTCCACTTGAAAGCTACTGCTTCATGCACATTTACACCACCAGTCCCTGAAGGAGTTAGATGTTCATGTTTGCGGTCCTGTGTAAGACAGACTAGGAAGAAAGGCCTGGCGATCTCCTGTAAGTCAGCCAGTGAAAACTCTGTTGTGTCTGGCGTCAGGAAGAGTTACTTTCTCAGTGACAGCTAACAACCAACTGAGACTGCTAATAAGACTTCTCATCTCCACTGGGCCTCCATGAAAGCACCAGCGTAGAGTTGGCAGGCCAGTTCTATCCTTTCAGCATTTCTGGCCATCTCCTTCATGTTTTTGTTTTGTTTTTTTTTTCCTTGCCTACCACAGAAATCCATTTTTATTTCATTTTCCAAGCTTCAGGGATCTCTTCTCACTGTACACCCAGGGCCTTTGTGCCTTTCTGTGGGGCCCGTGACAGCTGTGCAATATCCCATGTGCCTGGTACCCAAATACATGGTGAGGTGTACATGGAGGAGGGCTGTGGACATAGAGGTGCCCCTCCCAGATGGTGCCCACTGTGTGTCACCAGCCCCGTGAGCATCTGTTTGTGCTTGTACTAATAGAAGCTGATGGGGTAGCCCAGGCAGAAGCTGGCCCAGAAAAAGACAAATCCTACCACTGTCTTCAGGACACTGTCCCCCTTGCCCATGCACAGTTTCTACAGACGCTCTTGCCCATCTCATTGTTGGACAGGATCACCCCCAGTCTGCTGGTCTTCCACTGAACATACTGGATTCCACCCTCCTGGGTCTGCATGCTTTCTTTCCCAGGTAATCCTAACCTAGTTGCTTAAAAGCGCAGCACCTCCTGATCTGTGTCCTCTGTCTGTTGCAGCTCCTCAGTGTCTCCCCCATGTTTATTTGAGGGTCTCACCCCTTCTCTCACCTAAGCATCCAGGGCCTCCCAAGCCAGCACTGGGTGTTACAGTATCACCTCAGATGCCTCCCGCCTCAGACGCTGAGCCCTCTCTCAGTCAGGATGCTGACTTTCTCGAAGGATTGACCAAATGTACAGTGTTACCAGGCTGTGGATACACGTACCACCCTAGAATTCCCTGCCCCCCTTTTTCTGATAAAGACACCTGGCAGTTTCTCCACCTCACTCGATGTGTTGCCCAGAGTGCAGCCGCACACCTCCTCTTCCAGGCAGATGCCCTCCTCAGCGCTGTGCGGGGGAGAAAATCCACGCTTTGCTGTGTGAACTCTCTTGTGTTAATCCAGACCTGGTGTGAGACTTCACCAGCCCTGTCTTGTATGTGCTGGTCGCTGGTCGTGTGTGACTTATACCACGTCAGGCTGCCCTTGGTCCATCTTGAGGGCGCATAGTTTGAGAACAGTTCAGTGCTCAAGTGAGCATGCCCCCACATGGGACTGGTAAGACTGTGCTCCTGGGTCCCTCTCAGGTCTCACTTGAAGGAGTGAGAATGTGGTGTCCACTTCACGTTTAATAATTTATCTGATGCTTTTTACTTGAGTCTTTAAACATTGTGGCGCTAAACCTTAAAAGCCTCTTATTGTTGTTCTTTAAAGCCACATGCAGCAATTGTTGGCCAAAATAAATAATGCATTCAATTACGGAGGATGGGAAAGCTAAATATAAATGAAATGAAGCCTGTGCAAATGGGCTGCTTTTGTTTGCCTCCCTAAACTTCCTCACTTGAGCTGTTTATAAAACACTTCTCCCCATGACTCATTTTTCTCCTTTAATCCAGCCTGGCTCCTGTCTTCCTCTGTTAGACCATGGCTTTGCTGGGGCTGGTTCCAGCCTGTCAGCGGAGCCGCTGTGGGACCCTTGGGATGGTGATAAAGACTCCTTACAAGACGTTCCTGCTTCTGTCCCTTTGTGTGCCTGGTCACTCCTGCAGGACCAGAGATTTGGTGCAAATCCGTCCATCCCCGCAAAAGCACTTAGGAGAAACGAAGGATTTGCAAGCAACAAAGGATTTGGCCATGTGCTTCTTACCTGCCTTGTGAGGAGGCAACACTTTGTGTTACAGAGTAGAACTGTTCTTGTCTGTAATCTTTAAGGATGCAGATCGCCCAGCCTTTCTTCTCTAGTAGCACTGGTGGGTTTGAACCTACAGCCCTTTCAGTGCCAGGTGAGCACAAACTAATGGCATCACCCAAGGCCTCTTTGTTGCTCATCTGGAATTGAGATAATTCAGTATTAGCTAATGTCTTGTTTTGTCAGTGGTTCTTTTGGGAAGACTGTTGCCAGCAAGGGCAGAAGAGGGGAGGGCACCTTATTGAGCACCTACTGTGTGCACACCAGCCACTGCATGGAGCAGAGGGGGCTCTGACGGTGTAGCCGGGAGGGAGTTGAGCTGCTGGCCCAAAGGCAATTTGAATCCACCGCTGAGTAGCTCCAGGGGATAAAGATGGGCAGTGGTCACTTACGAGTTGGTTCTAACTCAGTGAAATGCCTTTACTAGTAGTGGACAGAGAATGTGTCCATAGTTAGGTGATGAGACCAGTTGTGATCAATGTCACTTGAGAGATGCACATAAAGTGTTAGGAGATTTTCCAGAGAGAGAAATGCCTCTTGACTGGAAAGAACAAGAGGAACTTCATGAAAGAGGTGTCTTTAAAGAACCTTGCAGAACATGGAAACAGCCCAAATATCCAACCACAAACGAATGGATTGAGAAGTTATGGTACATTCACACAATGGAATACTATGAAGCATGCAGGAGCAATGGTTTTGTAAAACACAACCTTACTTGGGAGGGACTGGAGAGCATTATGCTGAGTGAACTAACTCAGCCCCACAAGGATCAATATTGTATAAGACCATTATTGTAGAATGAGTATAAGGATCCAGGAGGGGTGGGAGAGGCTGGAAGCAGAGGGATGTGGATGTGCAGGGGGAAGAGGGGATTAATCATTGGAGTGTACAGTTTGATGGGGGCGGGGTGAAGAAAATGGAAAGAATTTGTTCGAATTTGTTTTAGAATTTTTTAAATAAACTAGTGAAAAAAAAAAGAACCTTGCAGCGAAGGTGAGACCTGAACATGAGGAAGCCTAACAGAGGGTGTTCAGGGCAGAGCACAGTGCAAGATCAGAGGCTGAGGGGCCGTGAAACATAGTGTATCTGGAAGCAATGAGTAAGACCTCAGGCTGGAAGGTGGTCTGAGACCTGATTATGCAGAGAAACGGAATTCCAGCAATTCAGTTGATACTTTTCCCCCTTTACTTTTTTTTAGTAGTATGGTAAGATAGGGGACAGGGCCTAAGTTTGCACATGAAGCAGCCGCTTGCAGGGAGAGCGTCCGGATACTGGACAGGCTTATCTGGCTTCAGAACGTTCCCCGTAACCGCTGGACACCCCTGTAGTCAGGCTAATTCCACTCAGCCCTTTGAGTTGATTCCAACATGTCACGACCCCAGGGGTGCAGAGTAGACTGTGTTCCACGGGATCTTCCAGGCTGTGATGTTCAGAAGCAGGTCGCCAGGCCTCAATTTCAGGTGTGTCTGGATGGACTCAAACCTCCAATCTTTTGCTTAGCAGTTAAGCATATTGGCCATTTGTATCACCCATGGACTCCAAACCTTAATACAAGGTATTATATCTATTCTTGGATGAGTGTGGTTGCAAGAAACCAATTATTAACATTTCAGGAAACAAAGCGCTAGAACTAACACACACAGACATCCACATCCCCACTTTCTTTATAGGGAAATCGCAGGCTGAGATCTCAGAGAGACCTTCACAGCCTCAGGTGTGCTGTACAGGGATAACAGAAGAGACCTTTTCCTCCTTCACAGAGATGAACAGTTGGTAGCACGGGGGCTGAGTGTGAGGGAGCCGCTGATAATGCAGAGATTGAACAGTCAGCTGATGATGAAGTGATGTCTGTGTCCCGAGTGGACCCTTCATGTTCAGTATGGATGTTTGGAATGAATTTAAGGGGAATGCTGTGTAAACCACATGGTAAAATCCAGGTCAGTTTATGGTATCATTGATAACAATTAAGCCTTAATGAATAAGGTCTTTAATTGGCTCTGAGTATTCATTTTTCTCTAAATCCACTCTGTTTGTATATGTATAACTAAACAAGTGCTGTCAAATTGGAACCGGCCCACAGTGTGCCTTCCAGGGGGTTTTCAGAGGCAGTAAATCACATGGGAGGAGATTGATCAGCTTTATACCGTGGAGCAGCTGGTGGATTTGAACCGTGTACATTTGGGATTGCAGCACAGCTTTTTACTGCCAGGTCACCAGGCCCTTAAATCTTCAAACTTAATAGTTCTACTTAGCAAGTTCTAATACAAAACCAGCAATTTAGTAATCCAAAAACCACACTAAATCGACTACCACTCAGGTGATTCTGACTCACTGAGATCTTACAGGACTGCCCCCTGGGAGCTCTGGGGGTACAGTCCGTGGGAAATTGCACAAATGACACAAAGGTAGCGTTCCTCTGGCAATTCAAATCCCCCAGTAACTTCAAGGGAGAAGGGTGAACAGCATCGTCTCATGCTGCTTAAAGGACATTGAAGTGATTGTTGTTGTTGTGTGCTGTAGGGTCAGAGCCAACCCACAGCTGATGCTGCAGTGCGTTTTCAGAGGCAGCACATCGTGTGGGAGGAGATTGCCTGCCCTTCTCCCGCAGAGCAGCTGGTTTATTTAAACTGCGTGCCTTGGGGATTGCAGCTCAGCTTCTTACCGCTGGGCCACCAGAGCTCCCTTTGGAGTGATTGTTGTTGTTTTTGTTAGGTGCTGTCACATCAAGTACGATGTATAGCGACCCTGTGAACAAAAGATCTGAACCCTGTCCTATCCTGTGCCATCCTCACACTTCCTGACACACAGCAAGCCCATCGCAGCAGTCACTGTGTCAATCTTGCTGTGATCAGTAATAAAGAATAGTAAATCTCCATCGACAGCTTGCCTGGAGCTGGCTTGGCCATTCAAACCACGAGTCCTCACCCAAAGGCATGCCTTCTTAGTGACAACAAATGCCTTAACTGCAGACAAGGACGCCTTACTGTTGGCTTTTGCTCCATAGTTTCCGTTCCGTTGGTTTCTCTGATCCAAGCCTGAACTGAACCCACTGAACTAGTTGCCATCAAGTGGGTTGCAGCTCACAGCAGCCCTGCAGGACAGAGTGGACATGCCCGTAGGGTTTCCACACTGTGATCTTCATGGATGTTGACAGCCACATCTTTCCTTGAAGGAGTAGCTGTGGATTCAAACTTCCAACCTTTTGTTCAGACAAAAGAATCCATAGACTGAAGATTAGGGGGGTGGGGGTTGGAGATGGGTGCGCAGACCTTGAGAGCCTGTAGATAATCCTCATACATGGACATGATAAGAGACAAGATGTCTCCTTTAGAACGTGTGTACCCTGTGTACTTTAAGACAAGATGTTCTAAAGGGTTTCTTATCTTCAGAAACATCTTGTCTTAAAGGTACAGTGGTACTCCCTTTCCCAGGAACCTTGGCCTAGAAGAATGAGCTAAGTTGTCCGGGGCAAAGGTCTGGGGGTGGAAGAATTGCCTTTGAGATCTTGTTTAGTCCTGGGGGGGTCCTGACTATGACAAGTGGTGAAGATTTCCATTAGCACTGACCTAATACATTATTTAGAAACAACACCCAGCTCCGAAGGCGGCCTGGGTTATCAGCTCTTGGCTGTCTCTGTGATTCGTGCTCTGAATCATACTCCCTGTTGCCAACACCAAGGACACAAAGGGATAAACTCCCTCGTAGACATCACAGCTCCACCTAACTGACTCCCATCGTGTGCGGAGACCATGTGCAGAGCCGTTCTGTCCGTGGTAAAGCCCGGACATTCTGTGTGTTGTTTTAGATCATGATGCGTTGTTAGGAAACTGTTGCATGCTTATTTGAAATACTTCCAACATTGCAGGGATATAGAACTTAGGAAAACCAAAAGCTCCAAAATAAAAATCCCTGATAATGTGTTCTCTTTAGTTCCCTTTCCACTGCTTCCCCCCACAAACAAACAAGCACACCACTGTAGACATAAATAGTTTGACTGTTTTTCTGAGGTGTTGTTGAGTGCCACTGAGTCAATTTCCAGTTTATAGTAATTGCATGTGACAGAATAAAGCTTCATAGGGCTTTCTAGGCTGTAATCTTCACAGAAGCAAATCACCAGACCTTCTTATGCGGCAGCAGCCAGATTCAAACCACCAACATTTTGGCTATCAGCTGACGGCTTAACCAGTGTCCCACCAAATCTCTGTTTTGTTTTTAGATTTTTTTTTTTCACCCATTCTCATGCACTCCCTGCCTTTACGTCCTTCCTCATCTCTGTGCATATTCTCAACTACACATAAGCTTCTATTTTTTTTTTTTCAATCTGGAGTCAGATTGTTTCCAGGTTGTTTTTCAATTGAATTTTTTCAATTATCTATAGTCTTCAGCCTTTTGTCTTCTCTCCACCACTCCTCTCTCTGTGTCCCCCCATTTCAGTCTCTGCAGATGCACTCTCGTTTATTTGTTTTCTATTTCTCACTTGTTCCCCACCCCACCCCCCAGCCCCAGAAACGCTAGCATTTATTTTCCAAACCTTCCTACCCATCTTTCCCCCTGTCTAGTTCCCTTTTGAAAGATATTTGCAGTTAGAGGCCCTCGGCAATTTTTTGTTCTCACCAGCGATGAGTAACTTTCCTTTTCATTCTCAGCATTGTGGGACTGTACTACAGCTGCCCAATTACTAGAGGTTCAGTTTGCTAGAACATGGGACTCAGTTGTTCAGACTCGGCCTCCTAGCACACCACAGGGGCTCCGATAGGCTGTGGAGGAGGACAGGTGTGCGTAGAAGATGCCGGCCCAACTTATCCGCAGCTGTGTGCTGTCGAGTCAGAACTGACTCACAGCTGACTCTCCAGCAGGTTTTCAGAGGCTGTAAATCACACAAGAGGAGATTGCCCAGCTTTCTTCCAGGAGGTAACTGGTGGATTAAAACCCTCCATCCCTTTGGGTTGGCAGTGCAACTCTTTACCACTAAGAGCTGTCTTAGGTTGTCTGTTGTTGTGTGCCATCGAGTCAGAACCAACTCATAGCTGACTCTCCAGTGGGTTTTCAGAGGCTGTAAATCATACTGAAGAATGTTACAGATCGAGGGTAAAGTATATTACTAACGAGACAGAACACCAGGTATAAGTAAAAAGAGGTAAAGCAGGAGTCGAACAGTTCTCGAAAGGAACAACTGAAGCTTGGGATCCGAGCTTCCCTGTGCCTTTATTGAAAATTGCCAGGGAGCAAATCACAAAGAGAATTCAATGCAAATGAAGCTAAGAAAACCTTATTCCTGACTCAGGAGGGAAGCGTTAACAAATACAAGAATCCTGTAAATGCTTAAGGTTTGCCTTAGTGCTTCAGGGTGAATTCCAGCTTGTATCCCCACCCCCCATTTCCTGAAATAGCTTATTACAAATACTTAGTATGAAATTTGGCTTCCCATAGAAGAAGATTGCCCATCCTTCTCCAGCTGGTGAATTTCAGCCACTTGCTTTTGGGTTTGCAGTACCTCTCCTTAGCACTAGGGCAATGGAGCTCACTTGAGGTCATCTTGAATGAAAATAAGCCACAGATAATAAGAGAGATGCAAATCAAAACCACAGTGAGATACCATCTCACCCCAGTAGCAGTGGCAAAGTTTGACAGGACAGCAAGCAATAAATGTGGAACAATAGGAACTCTCATACATTGTTGATGTGTTGGTGGGATTGTAAAATGATATAACCACTCTGGAAGGCAGTTTAGCATTTCCTCAAAAAGCTGAACATAGAAATTCCATCTTCCATTATTGGGCCCAGCTATTCCGCTGCTGAGAATATACCCTGAGAAAATTATAACTGAGACACAAATGGAAATTTGTATACCAGGGTTCATAGCAGTGTGATTCACTATCAAGAGAACGTGGAAACAGCCCAAATATCAAACCATAATCAAATGGATTGAGAAGTTGTGGTACATTCACACGATGGATACTGTGCAGCACTCAAGGGCAACAGTTTTGAAAATTACTGTATAACTAGGGAGGCACTGGAGAGCATTATGCTGAGTGAACTAACTCAGTCTCATGAGGACAAATACTGCAGAAGACCATTATTATAGAAATAGAAAGATAACTAGTAAAGTGTGTATGAGGATCCAAGGTGGGGAGAATGGGAGCAGAAGGTTGAGGATGGGCATGGGGGAAATCAAAGGGTTGCACAGTTTGGTGGGTGGAGGAAGGGGTGGGAAAAGGAAATAGGAAAGATCCAGCGGGGACCTGGAAAAATAGGGTAATGGTGGACATAGTTCAATGATGATTAATTTTATAAAGCATAATGAATGGGAATGATTGTATGAAACGCAATGTGAATGAAGGATAGTGGGAAACATAATGTATATAAACTTTGTAAGCAAACTAACATAAAAATTTTAAAAAAGAAAATAGGCCACATAACATGTTCTGAAATCTTTTAAAACCTCAAGAAGACTAGAAGGCACTCTCAGTTTTCTAGGACCCAGACACCCAGCACTGGGTGTGCCCAAATCAGCTCTGTACTGCGGGCCCCGGCTGTCCCGGTGTCCCTGTGTGTTCTTTAATTGTAATGCTCTACAGAGTTCAGAGACTGTAAAGCTTAAAGTTACTTGTTTATCAGGTGAAGGCTCAGTATGTTCCTGGAATGGGGCCTCCCTTGTCTCCAAGATATGCCACTCTCTCTCCCGTACTTGGATGTTCTCATCAATCCGGGATGCCCCCAGAGAGCACCCCAAGGCCCCAGGTCCCTAGTGAGGGAGGCCTCAGTGAATTTGCAGCAAGCCCCCTCCTTCCTTGTGATTGATTAGCCAACTGTGACTATTTTTTAAAACAAAGGCATGTTTGGGTTGTTTTTAGAAACTTGAATCAAAGGGCAAAACCAGACTAATATTTTGTATCATCTCACACTAATATTTTGTACATTTCTGTGACTGATTTACAACAGCTTAAGAGTGTGTGAGTATGCCAAAGGAAAAGGATACAGAATATGAAGTAAAAATTCTCCAGCAGTGATCTAGTACTTGAATGAAAAATCCTAGTTTCCTTCATTCTCATCTGTCACTCTGTTGTTGTTATTATGTGCCATCGAGTTGGAACAGAGTCATAGCTGACACTCCAGATGGTTTTCAGAGGCAGTAAATTGCGTGGGAGGAGATTGCCTATCTTTCTCCCATAGAGCATATGATGGATTTAAACTTCATGCCTTTGAGATTGTAGCCACCAGAGCACCCTACCACTTTGTAGTATGTTTGTTTAATAGTTTTTATTTTTTTTTCTATATGTTATTAATTTTCATAAACATTTACAGAGATTTTGGGTTTCCATTCATTCATTGTTGCACTATTCTCTCTACTCTAC
>NW_006399867.1:6647078-6654626 GCF_000299155.1 Elephantulus edwardii | reverse complement strand
GCGGCAGGTGGCTGGCTGCTGCTCTTCCCGGGTCTCTTCCGGGTCCCTCTTGCGGCGTTCCCCCGTCTGGCGGGCGGCGGGGTGCGTTCCCCCGGCTGGCAGCGGCGTTCCCGGTCTGGCGGCAGCGTTCCCCCGGTCTGGCGGGCGGCGGCGTGCGTTCCCCCGGCGGGCTGTTTAATAGTTTTTAGTGTTTTTTTTTCTTTCTCTCTTCCTCCCACACTCCCTCCCTCTCTCTATTTCATACTCTCTCTCTGTCTCTGTCTCTGTCTCTCTCTCCATTCTCCCATCTTCCTCCCTATAATTCTCAATTCCACTCATCCTTCTATACTATCCCTTCCTGCCTTTTGAGCTTTGTCTTGGGTAATATTTCCATTTTAACCTTGTATTACTGTTGACCTAAGGAATGAGTACCTCTTTGGTGTTTTTGTTTGCCTTTTAGGACTGTCTGTTATTTGGCTGAAAGTGTGCCATGGGCCTGAGTTTAGTTCCAGTCTTGAAGAATGATTAAGGGCTGTAATACTGTGGGTCCCACCAATCTCTAGCAGATGAGGAAACCTGACCATTTTTTTTTTAATTTTATATTTTGTTCTGTATTTTTTACCCCTTTTGTCTAAGACTTTCTTTTGTGGTCAAACCTTGTAGCCAGGCACCATCTAGTTTTTCTGACCTCAGTTGGTGTTTCTTATCAGACCTTTTTCTAAACATTGAAGTATATCTAAAACACTCTGCCTGCTGACCAAAAGTTTGGAGTTCAAGTCCCAGCCATGCTGCAGGGGAGGTTTGTGCTTCTGTAAGTATTGGAGGATTGGAAACCCTGTGGATCAATTCTGCTCTGTCCCATTGAATGACTGTGTGAATCAGATTCAACCCAACGATAGTGGGTTTGGGTTTTGATCAATGATGGTCCCTTGTTTAGCGTTTTGAAGAACTGCCAGGCTGTTTCCCAAAGGCATATGTTTTCCTTGGGGATGGATAGGAGTCTGGGAACCTGCTTGTTTTAACAAAGACCCCACTGAGTCTTGGGATGAAATTTGGGGAAAAAGGCAGTGCTGAGTCTCTTCAGTGAATACAGGGATTGCGTGGCTGTGATTGCTGTGCCCAGTACCCAGTACCCACGTTGAGTTATTGCACAGAATAACACTGTTTTTGCTTCGGAAAAGAAATTGCTGCCGCGGGAATGAAGGATCAGAATCAGTGATGGATTATCAACCAAGCCTGAGTCTTTTTATTGTTGATGTTGAAAATCTCCAAAGCAGATCATATACCACTTCAGTATTTGTGCATACATGAGCTGGTGATTGTAAGAATATTCTTCAAGCTGTCCAATGATTCTTTCCCTCCTTTTCCAAGTTGTATTCTGTCATTAATATAAATTCACTACCCTTTAATTTACAATACTGAATACTGAAAGGTTCTATGGGCAGAATGTTAAGTGACACAAGAAACATCAAAACTGTACCACCAAAAATTGATCACTTCTGAACCATTTCAGGAAGTAGCCTATGACCAAGAACCAATGGTAATGAACAAAGAAGCCAATGCCTTCAGTGCATTCGACTCAACACATAACCAGTACTTATTGTTGTTGTTTTCAGGTGCCAGCATGTTGAGTACAGCACATATTGACCCTGTGAACAACAGATCTCACTCCTGTCCTATCCTGTAGCGTCTTCCTCATCTCTGACACACTTGTGCCCATTGCTGCAACCATTGTATCTAATCCTTGTTGAGGGTCTTTCTCTCTCATTGACCGTCCATCTTTCCAAGCATGATACCCCTTTCCAAGGAGTAGCTTCTCCTAGCAACATGTCCAAAGTATGAGAGACGAAGCTTTGCCATCCTTGCCTCTATGGAGCACTCTGGCTGCACCTTTTCCAAGACAATTAAGAGACTGAGAGAGAATGGATGCCTTTGAATTCTAGTGTTGGCAAAGGATATTGAACAAAGGTAGCATGGACTTCTAAAAGAACAAACCGATTTGCCCAGGAGTTCAGATAGAATGCTCCTCGGAGGTCAGGATGGTGAGAGTTCATTTCATGTATCTCGTGTGTAAATACGTAACAGTGAAGTGAAGCCGGCAGAGGTGGTTACAGAGCACGCTTGGGCAGAGCTTCATTTACAGAGTCACTACGAGTAGATGTCGACATGACCTGACAGCACCTAGTAACAATAACAGTGCATTCACTACAATTAAACAAAATATTAAAAACAAAACTCTGCTTGTTGAAGCCGAGCCAGAATCCAAGATTACATGGTAAAGCAAGGGTAGCAGAGAATGAGATGGGAAAATACAGGCCGAGGTAAGGTTTTCAAGCAGCAGAAGAAAGCTTGCTGAGTTCCCCAGCAGTCTAAGCAAAGAGGGAGATGCAGCTTTAATAAAAGGACGCAGCTCTTCAGAATAAAGCCCTTCCCTTTTCTCTTGGCTTTTCAAGGACTCTTTGGTCAAAGGGGTACATAGAGTACAGCAGATAGAGGGCTTGAGTGTTGGAGTCTGACTTGGCCTCAGACCGGAGGTAAAATTCTCATTTTATAGGAGCTCATGGAGCTGCAGTAATTACTGCATGTAGGATAACTTCTGATCATGATTCTGGCGCAGTGTCTCTGCACAGTCTTCTGCTGCATGGTCAGCTCTGAAGTATTGATGATAGTCACATCACCACAGTCGTGTTGCCAGCTCTCTTTCCCACTCTTTGTCCCTGTGTGTCCGGGAGAGTGCTCTGAGGAGGCCGTGGGCAGATTTCACGTACAGGGCTCCAGAGGCAGCCTGCGGAAGAAGCCTCCAGGGCAGAGCTAACTCGATTCAGAAAGCTGGGAAGAACATCTTCCCCCTGTACAGTTCTGTCTTGGTCTTTTTCCCCTTTGAGGAAGGAAGAGGAGGTGGGGAGCTACTATGTTGCTTTATAGACACATACTCTTCTGTTAAACGCAGGCTTTGTTCTCATCAGTGGAGTTGTTCGCCCCTCCAGGGTGCTGGTTGGGGTTCCTGCTTTTGCTCAAGATGTGGATAACTGCGTTCTCTCTGCATCACTGGGAGCATTTTCAGCGAGGCTGCACTTGGACCATGAAGTCGTTTGATCTCGTTGAGCAGTTTCGATTTTCAGTAGAGTTTTGGTTTTCATTTTTTCTCCTCTGACCTCAAGGCCTTTTCTCATGGTTAGTGGTTTGGCAGTTCTAGAAAGAACACACTCCTTCTCCATCTTCCCTCCCTCTTGCTCACGCCTCTTTCTCTGGCCCGCTTTCTCGCCTTTTTTTCCATCCTCCCTCTCCTCCTTGCCTGCCCTTTGAAGACTTAAAGTTTATTTGGTTTTTTGTTGTTGTTGTTGTGTACTGTGGATCCAACTAGCACAGGAAGAGGTTGCCCCTTCTTCTCCTGTGGAGCAGCTGGTGGATTCGAATCACGTGCCTTTGGGATTGCAGAGCAGCTTCTTGCCACTAGCCCACCAGAGCTCCCTGAAGACTTAAAGTTTTATAGATAATTTCACATCACTGGGGGAAAAGTCTTTGTTTCTCAATAATTCATCAGCGCTCTGACTCAGTTATACATTTGTATGGTTGTATGTGCAAGCATGTGTGTGCATACATTCTTTTAGATGTTTTTATTGCATTTATTTCTCTGACAAAAGCAGTGCTTCCTAGAAGGCAGACAGGCCTGTCTCCATCACCAACTCTCAGACCTCTTACGGCACCAAGCACTGCTTTAGGAAAAATCACTTCTCTTCCAGTGCCTCCTTTCCCCATCTGTGAAATGGGCATATGACAGCGCACCTTCCCCAAGCGGGGTATATAAGGACTTAGTCGCTCAGTCCAAGCTGAGCCCTGAGCCCCAGTGCTGGCGTCTGGTCAACTTTCTGTAAAAACCAGCCTCCGGCTTTTGTCCTTGAATATTTGCAATCTAGTTTGGTTGAAATTCTTTGAGCTGCAAGATGTTAGGGTCTGCAGGAGCCCTGTTCTGTCTAGGCCCTGTTGGCTGTTGGAGGCTCACATTTTAACCAGACTCCACACTGGCTTCCAGGCTGTGTAAACAGGCTGACATCGGATTGTCTGTCTTACTCATACGCTTTTCTTTTGCCTTGCAGCTGATGCCTTCTTCAAAGCCGGGATCACCCTCATTCCTGAAGTTCCGAAGATGATTAATATTGATGGAAAGATGCGGCCGTCAGAACCATTCCTTCTGGAATTCCTCTGCAATTTCTTTTCTACCCTATTGATCGTTCCGGTACGTTACCCCAGAACAACATGGAGGTGATGCTTTTCATTGCTTTGTGTTCATGTACGTTCTGAGCCTAAAAGCTCGGGAAAGTTCCTGCTCATATCCACATGAAGTACGTTTTATGGTCAGCTATTTGAAGAGCTTGGCTTATTGTCTATTCATACGGTGCCTGAGTGTAGTAGATTGGTGCTGTCAACGACTTCATCTTACTTGGAACCAGCAGTCAGGTGATCAGGAGACATAGTGCCCTAGGAGAGTCTGTGGTCAGGGACCTCTCCAAAATATTGAGGAGTAATGATGTCATTTTGAGGAATAAGGTGCACCTAATTCAGGCCATGGTCTTTTCAGTTACTTGCCATGCTTCTGAGAGCTGGACAATGTCTGTAAGAATGACAGAAGAATTATTGATGCCTTTGAACTGTGGTTTTGGAAAATAGTGCTAAATATCCCATGTACTTCCAAAAGAACAAACAGATATGTCCTGGAGAGGGTGCAGCCAGAGTGCTTCTGGGAAGCAAGGATGCCGAGGCTTCATCTCACATACTGAGGGCATGTTGCTAGGAGATGTTACTCCTTGGAGAAGGACATCATGCTTGGAAAGGTGGACGGGTGGCGAAGAGAGGATGACCCTCAACTTAGTGGAGTGACACAGTGACCGCACTGATGGACTCGAGTGTGTCAGAGACTGTGAAGATGGCACAGGATAACACAGGGCTCAGGTCTTTTGTTCATGGTGTCACTGTGGATCATGTTCTACTCAGCAGCACCTAACAACAACAACAACAACAACAACAACAACAACATACTGCTGAGGGAGTGCAGCTTAGTGGTTGAGGGCACAAGCCTTGGAGCCATGTGTGAATCCCAGCTTGTCCACAGCCAGCACTCCAGTCTGTGACAATAGCAGACCTTCGCTAGGCTTCTGTTTCCTTATCTATAGGATGAAGATACGAAGAATATCTTCCCCTTGGGGTTATTGTAACGATTATGTGAGGAAATATATATGACATCATTCTGTTGGCTCATAGGAAGCATCATAGAATGTTATGTAAAAGCACCGGAAGTGGTGGTGACAGTGATATTCTTTGGGTTGTTTGTAATTTTTTATTACTGTTGTGAGCCGCTGAGTTAGAACCAACCTATAGATGACCCTCGAGCAGATCTTCAGAGGCAGTAAATCTCACAGGAAGAGATTGCCCATCTTTCTCCTGCAGAGCAGTTGGTGGATTTGAACCTCATGCCTTTGGCTTAGCAGTGCCAGCTCCTTTACCACTAAGCCACCTGTGCTTTATGATTGTTGTTACGCGAAAGTTTACGAAACAAATTCATTTCCCACTCGACAGTTTATGCACCCTTTTTTGTGTGACGTTAGTTACAGTTCCCTCACTTCTCCTGCTTCCTCGCTGGGTTTCTTGTATTCATTCCTCTTTCTTTTCTGCTTCTTCCTACGTCTGACCTTTCCAGATATTTACTTGCTGATGTGTCCTACTCAAAATGAGAATGAACAACTTCAAGCATCCCTTAATAACTGCAATGTGGAATCTACAAAATATGGATCTAGGAATTGAAAGTCATCGTAAGTAAAATAAAACACCTAAAGATTGATGTCCTTGGCATTAGTGAGCAGAAATGAACTGGCACTGGACATTTTGAATCAGACAATGAAAAGTCCACTCTTTGCAATCACTTACTACGCATCAGAGAGCGGCACAGTGAATAAAGATGACAGAGCGATGTTGTGATGCTGAAGAAGAGTATTGCACATTCTTTGGAGTTCCAAGAGAATAAACAGGTTTGGTCTGGAGAGGATGAAACCTGGCTGCTTCTTGAAGGCAAGGATTTTAAAGCTCTGTTTCATATACTTTGAGCATGTGTCCAGGAGGGACCAGTCCTTGGAGAAGGATATCATGCTCAGAAGGGTGGTGGGAAAGCACAGGAAAGGAAGACCTTGGAGGAGATTGATTGACGCAGTAGCTCGGGTAATAGGGGTTGGTATATCTGAGTCAGTGAGACTGGCTCAGGACAGTGCAGGATTCCGAGCTATAGTGTATGCTGGGTCACTGTGAGTTATACTCGATTCAATAGGACATAACAGCAACGTGCTAGGAATAACAAATTGAAGAAGAATGTAATCTCAATCATCTTCAGGAAGTACATTTCAACATATATCCTGAAATACAAGGCTGTCACTGATTTGGTAATACCTATGTGACTACAAGGATCTGCTAATATGACTGCTGTTCAGATTTACACACCAGCCACTAGAGCCAAAGGGGAAGAAATTGAAGATTTCTGTTGACTTCTGCAGTATGAAATCAATCAGAGCCAAAGGGAAGAAATTGAAGATTTTTGTTGACTTCTGCGGTCTGAAATCAATCAAACCTCAGTCAGATTGCATTGATAACCACTGATAAGTGGAACATGAAAGTTGGCTAGAGAAGGACTGGTAGTTGGAAAATACAAAGTTGATGAGAGAAATACAACCAGAAGTCACATGATAGAATTTTGTAAGGCCAATGGTTTATTCATTTCAAATACCATTGAGGAAAAATAAAATAAGCAGTGACTTTCTACATAGACTTGATGTGATGAAATACAGAAATTGTGTCAACTACATCTAGTGTGTGGGGAGAGGATGGCGAAAGTCAGAATCATCAGTGAGAACCTCGCGGGGCTAACTGTGGAAAAGGCCATCAGTTGCTTGTCTGCAGGTTCATATTGAAGCTGAGGAAAATAGAAAAAGTGCACAAGAGCCAAACTACTGATTCTGTGCCACGTGGATATGGAGATCATCTCAGGAAGTTCGAACAGTAATAACCAAGGTGAATTGTGGGATTACGTCAAGGACACTGTATATGACGGACATGAAAAAGACAGCAAGAAAATGGTGCCACTGTTGTAGAAAGTGACTGACATCAGGGTTGGGGTAAGACTGAGAAAAACTGGATAGATTAAGTATACTGAACTGAAACAGATGAGGGAGAGAGCAGTTTAAAAGTGATATATGATAGCATATTATGATTATCACAGGAATCCAGAATTAAGGTTGCATAGTGGAGTGCATTGGGGGCAGGGGCAGGGGCGGGTTGGGGGATTGTATACCAATGAAGAAGTTTATCTTTTGCTTTTCAAAGACAGGAGCGAACTCGGGGGAGGGGAGTAAAGAAAAAAAGTGCAACAATGAATGAATGAAAATCCAAAATCTCTGTAAATGTTCATTAAAATTAAAAAAATAAAATTGTTGTTGTTGTTGTTATGTGCCGTTGAGTCGTTTGCGACTCATAGCGACCCTATGTACAACAGCCCTAAACCCTGCTCTATCCTGTGCCAAGCTCATT
>NW_006399867.1:6572120-6646478 GCF_000299155.1 Elephantulus edwardii | reverse complement strand
TCCTGGCTGCTGGTGCCAAGAGTGTTGACCGTGGAGCCGAGCAAACTGAAGCTGTGAACAATCTCAATCTCTTCACCATCCATCCTGATGCTACCGATGGGTCCAGTGGTGAGAATTTTTGTCTTCTTGACATTGAGCCTCAGTCCATATTGAAGGCTGCAGTCCTTGACCCTCTGCAGTAAGTACATGGAATTTAAAAAAAAAAAAAAGACAGCAAGAAAGAAAAGACCAAGTGGTTGCCAGAAGAGACTCTGAAGTACAACAGTGAATGAATGGAAATCCAAAGTCTCTGTAAATTTTCATTAAAATTAATAAAAATATGATAAAAAAAAAAAGAGACTGTGAAACTTGCTCTAGAACATGGAGAAGTTAAAGGGAAAGGAGAAAATGATGATGTGAGAGAGTGGAACAGAAGCTTTTGAAGGGAAGCCCAAGAAGACCAAGCACAGAATTAAAATGAAATGTGCGGAGACCAAAAGGGAAGAACCCACTTGGCATTCTTCACGCTGGAAGAACTGAAGAACAAAGTGAAGCCTTGAGTTACAATTCTGAAGGATTATACAGACAGATTATTCAGTGCTGCAGGAGGCATCATGATAAGATGAAAGGAGTCACCATACCAAGAAGAATGGGCCCACACTGAACCATTTCAGGAAATAGCATATGATCTAGAAGCAGTGGTATTAAAGGAAGAAGTCCAAACTGCACTAAAGGATTTGGCAAAAATCATTCTCCAGGAATTGATGGAATACTAATTGAAGCTTTTCAGCAAACAGATGCACCTCTGGAGGTGGTGGTCACTCAGTGCACCAAGAAATGTGTGAGACCTGCTCAATTGACTGGAAAAAATCCATACTTGGGCTCATTGCAAAGGAATATAGACATTATTATCAGACTGTATTATCAGAATATAGACATTATTGAACGATATTATTTTTATCATTTGCAAAAAAAAAATCTCACAAAAGGTAATTATAAAATTGTTGTGGTGGTCCATTAGTATGGAGTGCCCAGAAATTCAAAAGAGGACATGCAACAGATATCATCATTGCTAGTGTCTTGGCTGAAAGCAGAGAACACCAGAAAGATATTTGACTGTGTTTTATTAACTTTGCAAAGGCATTTGACTGTGGTGATCATAACAAATGAAATGGCCAGCATTTTATCGTTAGGAATTCCAGAACACTTAATTGTCCTCTTGTGGCACTTATCTATAGATGAACAACTAACTGCCTGGTTGAAAGCCAATGAAAGTGTGTGTCAGGCTTAATCCTTTCACTGTACTTACTCAGTTTGTGTGCTGAGCCAGTAATTGAAGAAGCTGGACTAAATTAAAAAAGCACACAGGATCAGGATTGGAGGAAGATTCATTAGCAAACGGTAATGACAGATGACTTGAAGCACATGCTGATAAAAGTCAGAGACTGCACCTTTCAGTATGAATGAAATCTTAACATATAGATACAAAAATCTTCCCAGCTGGAAGCATCATCATGATCAAATCAAATGACATGTTGCGTTGTGATATCAACTGCAAGGTACTTCTATAAAATTGTTAAAGAGCACGGTTATTTCTTTGAGGGCTAAGGTGCACCTGACCCAATCCATGGTATTTTCCATTGATATTTTCACAGTATTTTCAAATGCAAACAGTGGATAAGGAATAAGGAAATCAGAAGAATTGATGTCTTTGAATTGTAGTTTTGGCGAAGAATATTGAATATACCGTTACTACAAGAAAAACAGACAAATCAGTCCTGGATGAAATGCAGCCAGAGTTCTCCTTGGAAGCAAGAATGATGAGACTGTGTCGCATGGTCCCATGAGGGGCCAGTCCCTGAAGAAAGTCATCATGCTTAATAGAGCAGATGGGCACCCGTAGAGGAAGGTCTTACTACAATAGCTGCAACAGTGCGCTCACGCGCAGCAGCAGTGACAAGGACTGTGCTTGACTTCCTGCCAGCAAGTAAATTCAGACCCACTGTGACCCCTCAGGACAGAGTAGGACTGCCCCATGGGGTTTCCAAGGCTTTAAATCTTTATAGAAACCACCACAACAATAACAAATTTCAACAGGGCAACAAACAGAAAAAATGCTGGTGAGGTTATGGTGTGATTGGAACTCTTACTCATCGCTGATGGGAGTGTAAAATGGTACAGCCACTATGGAAGGCGGGCTGGCGCTCTCTCAAAAAGTTGCAACTAGAAATACCATTTGACCCAGCAATTTCACTACTGGAAATATATCCTAAAGAAACCAGACACGTGACTCAAACAGATATATGCACACCCATGTTTATTGCTATGTTATTCACAATGGCAAAGAAGATGGAAGCAGCCCAAGTGCCCATCAACAAACAAATGGATAGAAAAACTATGGTACATTCACACAATGGAATATTATGCAGTATTGAAAAACAGTGAACTTGTAGAACATTACACAACATGAGTGAACTTGGAGAATATTATTCTGAGTGAAATATTTCAGTTACAAAAGGACAAACACTGCTTAACAATACTGTTATAAAATAGAACTGATAAAGGGGGAATTGAGGGATAATAGGAAAACGAGTGGATAGATAGTGAGCACTGCATTGAACAGATAAGGGAAGAATTGTCTGAAAGGACTATATGATTAGGTATTCTATATATGACAGCAGTCTGGAATAAGAGGTGAATTGCAAAGTGGACTGGGGAATAGGGAGGGAGGAAAATGTGTAAGAATGGGTGAATAATAAAAAATACATTTACAGAAGAATATATATATAGTTGTCGTTATGTGCCATCAAGTCGTTTGCGACTCATAGCGACCCTATGTACAAGAGCTCTAAATGCTGTTCTATCTTGTGCCAACCTCGCCGTCTCAAATGCACTTATTCCTACCGCTCCAGTCACAGAATCAATCCATCTTATCGAAGGTCTTCCTCTCCTTCGCCGCCCCTCCACTCTGCCAAACATGATGTCCGTCTCCAAGGACCAGTCCCTCCTTGCAACATGCCCAAAGTATGTCAGACAAAGCTTCAGAATCCTTGACTCCAAGGAGCATTCCGGCTTCACCTTCTCCAGGACAAACCTGTTTGTTCTCCTAGCAGTCCTTGGTATATTCAACACTCTTCTCTAGCACCACAGCTCAAAGGCATCAATTCTCTTTCTATCAACCCTATTCACTGTCCAACTCTCTGATGTATAACACGTAATTGCAAAGACTATAGCCTGGATCAGGCGCACCTTAGTTTCCAGCCTGACATCATATATTTCTAAAATATTTAAGACTGCCTCATGATAGATGTTGAAGAGATTGAGATTGTTAACAGCTTTAGTTTACTTGGCTCCACAATCAACACTCTTGGTACCAGCAGCCAGGAAATTAAAAGATGAATTGCACTGGGAAAGTCGGCTGTCAGAGACCTCGCCAAAGTACTGAAGAACAATGATGTCAGTCTGGAGACTCAGATGCGCCTGATTCAGGCCATGGTTTTTGCAATTGCTTGCTATGTATCAGAAAGCTGGACTATGATTAGAGATGATAGAGAATTGATGCCTTTGAGCTGTGGTGCTGGAGAAGAGTACTGAATATACTGGGGACTGCTAGGAGAACAAACAAGTTAGTCCAGGAGAGGGCAGAACCAGGCTGCTCCTCGGAGGCAAAGATTCTGAAGCTCCCTCTGACATACTTTGGGCATGTTGCCAGGAGGGAGCAGTCCTCAGCACGCGATGTCATGCTTGGCAGGGTAGAGGGACAGCACAGAGAGGTAGACCCTTGATGAGATAGATTGATTCAGTGACTGGGGGTGGGCATGTCAGAGATGATAAGGTTGGCACAGGATAGAGCAGGATTCAGAGCAGGGTTGCCTGTGAGTCACAGTTGATGGCACATAACAGCAACAGACTCATCTTTCTCCTGCAGAATAACTTGTGAGTTTGATCTCCTGACTTTTCTGTTAACAACTGAGCACATGACCTCTGTGCCATGTACTCAAAGCTTGCCTGTTATTATCATCTCCACTTCACAGATGCACAAAAGCCAGGCACAGAAAAGTAACTTGCCAAGGGCCGCCAAGGGTCCAGGTTGAGATTGAAAACCACAGTATCTTTGCTCAGTTCCAATCTTCATTGCCTCCCATCTTAGCTCTTAGGTAGGAAGTTCATTGTTACCAGCATTTTATTTCTCCTCCCAAGACTGGCATTTCATGGAGAACTTAATTGAATATCAGAGAATCAGAAGAGTATTGCAAATAATAGAAACTAAGGTCCTTTCAGGCCAGTGAGAGAGGGCATTGTGTCCCCTCCAAGCCCCTGTGGGGGAACCTGGTCACTGCTTTTCCACTGCACTTTGTGGGGAAGCCTGGCCAGGGGCACCGAGGGTCAGAGAACCATTTCCTTCCCAGAAAGCCATCCGAATTCAAGACCTTGTTTTCTCCTTCTTTTTGCAAAGTCCATGTCTGACTCACTTCAGTTGTTAGCATTGCGCTCTCCTCAAAGTACAGTTTTTCTTTCCAACCTTCCAACTGCTGAGCGTGGCTATCATACGGAAACTTTTCTCCCTGCACACAGAGTTGGAAGTAATCTCTTGCCAATTTGATTGTGACCAAAAACCTCCCGCAGATTGTTTACGCCCGTCCTTTACTTCTCTTGCCTTCCCCACATTTAAAAAAAATGTGCTCAGTTGTTTCACCTTTATATTGAAATCAGACTGTTGTCCATTTTCAGGGAGGTTCCTTAAAAGAAGTGTATCTCTGAGCAGTCACATAGCAGAACAAAACAGCCTGCTTGAAAACAGCTGCTAGCAAGCCGAGGAAGGCGTGTGTGGCCAGCCGAGACTGGCTCTGAAACGGGGGGCCAAGCACGCTGGGCAGAGCTGATGCTTGCATTCGAGGCATGCAGACTTTGAGCATTGTGTTTCCCGTCTCCGTCCTGATGCCAAAACAGAGGCTCCTGTGGACGTTACTGGCTTTCCAGAACGTCTCCCATTCCTCCATCACCGCCCACATCCATTGAAGCTGTCACAGTCAATATATGCACATTGGTATTGGATTAAAAAGAAAGTTAAACTCTGCTGTCAAGACTGCTCTAACTCACGACTGCCCATTTGTGTCAGTGTAGATGTCAGCCCCGTGGGGTTTTCAGTGACAGTGAATTCTCATTCCTGGGTGGAATCAAACCTCCCACCTTTTGGTTAACAGCAGCTTCGTGCTTTACTGTCTGTGCCCAGGGATTCCCTTGTGGGATTAGATTACTGCTTCTCACCCAGGTAAAATAAACAAACACACATCATGATATTTATTGGTCTACTTGTGAGAATTACTGTTTATATTGTGATAGATTATAGTCAGCTATTGAGAAATCAACATACTGCACTGGGCAGATTTGGTGCCAGCAACCTCTTTACAGTGTTAAAGAGCAAGCATGTAACTTTTTAAAGACTAAGGTGTGCCTGGCCCAAGCCATGCTGTTTTCATCTGCTTTGTACACATGTGAAAGTTGGACAGTGAATAAGGAAGACAGAAAAAGAATTGATGCCTTTGAGTTGTATTGGTGAAGAGGACTGAATCTATCATAAACAGCCTGAAAAACAAATCTGTCTTGGAAGAAGCGTAGCCACAGTGAGTCTTGGAAGCGAGGATGATGTCACTTTGTGTCACATACTTTGGACATGTTATCCGGAGAGGCCAGTTGTTGGACGAAGACATTGTGCTTGTTAAATGTCTTTAGTACAGGATCAGAGGACAGAAGACTTGATGCCTCTGAGCTGTGATGTTGGGGAAGAGCTCTGAACATCCCATGGACGCCAAAAGAACAAACAGATACGTCTTGGAGAAGGTGCAGCTGGAATGCTCTTTGGAGGCAAGCATGATGATGCTTTGCCTCACATACTTTGGGCATGTTGCTAGGAGTTGCTGTTCCTTGGAGAAGGACATGATGCTGGGAAGGGTGGAGGGTCAGTGAAGGAGAAGACCTTCAACCAGGTGGATTGACACAGTGATTGCTGCAGTGGGCTCCAGTATGTCAGGAAGCGTGAGGATGGCACAGGCTAGAGAACGGTTCAGATCTGCTGTTCGTAGGGTTGCTATGAGTTGTACTTAACTCAGTGACACGTAACAACAACGGCAACAACAAGAGGGTCAATAAAATGAGGACGAACTTCAATAAGGTGGATTAACGCAGTGCCTGTGACATTGGGCTTGAGCACACAGGTTGTGATGATGATTAAGGATTGTTATTGTTGTGTGCCGTCCAGTCGGAACTGCCCATAGCTGACCCTCCAGCAGGTTTTCAGAGGCAGTTAATTACACGGGAAGAGATTGACCATCCTACTCCTGTGGAGCAGCTGGTGGCCTCGAACCACGTGCCTTTGGGATTTCAGCACAGCTTCTTGTCACTAGGCTCCCAGAGCTCCATGTGGTGAAGGATTAAGCCAGATTTCATTCTGTTGTTGACAGGGTTGCTATGAGTCAGAGCTGATTTAATAGCACCTAACAACAGTACTTCCCAATTTTGTTGGTTGTGACACTTTTCATAATCCATAGCATTTCCGTTTTATACTCAGACAATTGGATGCCTTCCTCCTGTTAACAGCTCATAGTGTGAGAAACAAGCCTAGCTTACTTGTGGACCCACTAACCCACTGACTTGAAGTTGATTTGCAGACAGTAGCGACCCTCCGTTGGGTTTCTGGAACTGTGCAGCTTTACAGGAGGAATGTGCCATCTTTCTAGTGTGGAGCAGCTGGTGGCTTTGAATTGCTGACCTGGCTGCCTGATACAATACACACTTTGGAACCAGACTGCCAGAGTTCGAATCCAGTGTCTCCCCCCGTGTACCAGTGACACGACTTGGAGCCACTGAAGCCCTTTTGTGGTTCATTTCCCCAAGTAGGAAATGAGATCATAGATGGATCTTCTCATAACATTGTAGATCTAAGATGGGAATGTTAAATTCCATAAACGTCGACCATCTTTGTGTTTATAGCTGCTTCAGTGCATGGTACAAAGGAAGGGTTGAAATTGTGCCCATTCACCGATATTTACTGGGTGACAGCCTTGTGTCTCACCCTGCCCTTGGAACTGAGGATAGAGATAGATTGTTCTTTAGTCTCTCACGGGATAACAGGTACCTCACTTTTCCCAATTTTCCTTTATGCTACTTTACTTTTACGAAAGACTTCCATCAAGTTCTGTTTTCACTAACCAAATGAAATCTGAAGAGAATTTTTGTTTCTACAAATTAAAGTAGAAAATGAAACTAGAGCTCAGTATTTAAAACAAACTTGTGTTCAGCATTGAAAACAAGCACTTATAAAACAGAGACTCATCCCCTGATGGTGAGGGGATTGTCATCAAGCTCCGTCCCTGAACTACACTCAGACAAACCAGTGTAATTCTGAACCATCTCAGCATCAAATACCATCACTCTGCACTGTGTCTGTGAACACTCTGGTAGTGTTATTTTAGATATTGTGTATTTTTGTATAATTTGATAGGGGTTTTTTGGGGGGTGCCAAGAACACTGAGAAGTTTTCCTATATAATTTAATGGGAATTGCTTCTTCGCTCGATGCCACTTTGGCTTAGCAAAGGTTTCTTAGAACATTCTACATTTGGATAGCAGGGGGGCCTGTATGACATGCAGGTAGGCCACCTGGCCCGAGTTAACCAGGTAAACAGGATTAGCCAGGCCCTCTGGAGATGACGGATTAGTCTGAAGGGAGATGGACAGGGGGATATGTGGAGTAGTGTCTTGTGAATGAGTAAATGAGGTCATTTTTAATGGTGGGAATTGCTCTGGAAGAAGTGGGTGGGATTTGTGGGAGGGAGATTGAGGAAGACTCTGGAGTGGGCAGTCAGGGAGGCCTGAAGCCGAACAACATCTCTCGAGTAGCCCACCCAGCCAGACCCCAGCGAGGACAGAGCCCTGTCAGGCCGAGGCCAGTTGTCTTGGGCTCCTGTGCTGAGTGTTTCCTGGTGGTCCCGCTGGTTGTCTTGTGTCCTTCCATCTCGGAATGGAAGCCCCTGAGTGTCATTTCTTTTCGCTCCTTGTTAGCTCAGTTGATGGGAAGTGATGGAGGCAGATCTGAGCGAGCCTGAGGCATTTGCCCCTCTCTCCTGAGGGGTTCTGGTTAGGCATTGGCTGGGTCCCTCGACCTGAGGCCACAGTTCCAGCCAGGTGGCCTCCTGGACTACACATCTTGCCAGATTCTTGTGACACAGTTCCCCAAACCTCGTCCTTTCTGTCCGAGTGCCGTGGCTCCTACCTGCTGCCATTCCCAGCATACCTTTTCCTTGTTTGCGCCTAGCGCACGTCTTTATAAAGCCTCCTCATCGGACGGCCCCTTTCCTAGACTCTTTGAGTGGATCATTTGAATCCTACCAGCTCCCTGGCCCAAACAGCAGTTTATAAGACAAGGAAAGATATTACCGGAGTCACCGGACAGAGGAGGCATGGGATGGGGCTGGGAGTGCTGGCCCGTTACTCATTTAAGAACACTCAGGAGTTTCTTGTCACCTCAATTAGAGGAAAGGTCCCATTGCTTATTCTGAACTGCAGAGCTCCCTGGGATCTGCCCATCCCAACCCCATCCTCACTCCACCCTTTCGCCGTCCAAGATCACCTCATGTTACCCCAGCCAGGTCTTTGTTGTCCCTGCAACAACTTGCTACATGGGCCAGGGCCCTGACTGTTTGGTTTGATGGTTTGAAATCACAGAAACTCTTAACCAGGTGGGTTGGCACGATGTCCCCTGCAATGGGCTCTTGTGTGTCAGGAAGTGTGAGGATGGCACAGGATAGAACAGGGTTCAGATCTTTTGTTAATAGGGTCACTATGAGTCATACTTGACTCAATGGCGCCTAACAACAAAAACAACAAGAAGAAGAATCTCACCTTTTTGCATCTGAACCCATTATTTTCTGTTGTGGATTTTTTTGAGCCTTGAGATGCAGTTTGGCAACTGAGAAACAATGTTTGCTATAAACTCTGTGACTATCTTTTAGTATTTTCCCAATTTGAATGTTGTTTCACATCCTTGTCATTGAAGAGCAGGGCTCTATTTAGAGTCAGTCCATCAGGGAAGATGGGGTAATTGGAGGCTTACCCAGTGTAGGTGGCTTCTGCTTTCCCATCTGCTGTGAGACTTGCAATCTTCCTTTTATAGTCAGAGGAATAGGACTTTTAATTTTTTTTTTTTAACCATGACACACATAAAAACAAGACTGTAATTTCTGGAAACAGGCCATTAGGCTGACAGGTAGCTCTGCTTTCCGTTTCTCAGACTCAGAAAGGAAGGCTCCAGAGCTTGTCTCCCCTGATGGGATGGAACGCGCTGGTTAACAGGGCATTTTGACGTTTTCCTTGCTATTGTTTAACCAGGGCTGGACGGGCCTTTGCCTTGTAAAGTAACTGGCATTTTAATTTCTCTACAGCTGCTACAGGGAGGGATCTGGGTTTCAGGGCGGGTTTATTTCTTGCTTCCCATGGGAACTTATTTGTCCTTACTTGTTTTTCTCCACCAGGACCATCCTGAACACGGGGTCCTGTTTCTTGTTCGAGAGCTTCTTAATGTGATCCAGGACTATACCTGGGAAGACAGCGGTGATGATAAAATCCGTATATACACCTGCGTCCTGCACCTCCTCTCTGCCATGAGCCAGGAGACCTACCTCTACCATATAGACAAAGGTACCCTAGATTCCCCCTCCACACCCTGTACTTGAATGTCATGAAGGTCTGATGGGATGTTTAGCATCCCTATTTCCTTGCTTTCCCCCTGTTTGTTTTATACCATTCTTGAGCGGTACATACCAAGCGTGCTTATCTGCTGATTGAAAGGTTGGCGGTTCAAGTCCACCTGAGACACGTTGGAAGAAAGGTCTGGCAATCTAATTCTAAAATTAAGCCATCATTTCACCACTTAATGAGTCAGATTTAAAATAAGGAAATAATGAATAAAATGTGTTATTATATACATTAAAAAAACAAACTCAACAAAAATAAGCCATTGTTGCTGTGTGGAGTCAGCCAGGTAAGGACAAATACTGTATGATTCCACTGTTAGAGAAAGCAAAGGAAGGTTAGCACACAGGCTCGTTCCTGGATGGTTATCAGGGATGGGAAAGATGAGAGAAGATAAGTGGAAATGAATGACTGATAGGTACATATGAAGATGGTCGTGAGAAAGGCAATATACAATAAAGGGATGACCAGCAGAGTGTCATGAAAGAAAGGGAAGATACAGAGCTGTGCACAAGACATACAGTCAACAAGGTCAACACGATGGCGTACACAGTCCTTCAGTATCAGCAATAAAGATGCTAATCTACAAAGGGTTATGTAGGCAGATGGCAAGATGAACAGATATGGATGGTTGAAAGGGACCACCCCTGTGATTATGCTTATGCATTAGGACTAAATCAGCCACTGGAAACCCTAGGGCACAGTTCCACTCCAACCCGCATGGAGTTGACGTGAGTTGAAAGCCACCGCACAGCAGTTGGTGGTGGTATGTTTTAGCTGCTGAAGATTTCTGGTCCAAAGTTTCTCTCAGCTGCCTCATTATCAGGATTTACCTTGAAGATATATTAGATTCCTGAGACCTTTCATGAACCTCTTAAATAAGCATTCCTATTTAAGTAGAATCCCGAGAACTTGTGTATAAGGCCCCTCAGATCTATTTTTATGGCTAGACAAGTTGGAGAAATGTCTGATTCAGTTGGTGAATCAGTGGCTTTTGTGGCTTCAGAATAACCCCATAAGTTGATGAACTGCACACATTCTTGAAGACTTCCTAGGTCTGTAACTGAAGCACAGCCTCTGGGAATCCTTGGTATGGATGTTTGTCAGATCCTCCGTTGGCCATGAGTTCACATGCTCCAGGAGGGAGAGATGGCCTTGTTTTCTCAGGCCACCAGACATTTTTAATTTCCTGGTACAAGGTTAGCACATGTATAGCATCGGACAGTCCCAGTTGCAGGGCTTCGCATACAGAGTCTGGTATCTCCTGCCTGTTGGACCCAATCCCCAGTTCCAACTTTTGGTTTCCAGAAAAAGTACCTGCCTTTGAAAGCCCTTCTCTCAGCAGTTTTAGCCCTTGGGTTTAAAAACTGCCTCTCGGGTTGGAAGTTTCCAGGACCACGATTGGAGCGCTGTGAAAAGAGCCCCAAAAAGGGACATAGGGGCACAGGCCTTTCAATGTCTCTCTGAAAGGGCCAAAAAGAGTGAGAGTATCATAGCTCCTTGCTGCCCCAGAGCAGAAAGTGGACAAAGAACCCGTAGCCCAGCCCCATGGTGCCTCAAGGGCCACACCAGCAGCAAGACATTCATTTATTCTTTATTGATTTACAGACTTTACTAATGGTTGTGGTGCCAAGAGTGGGGTTTATTAAGGAAATAAGTTGGGGAATGGGAGAGCCAAAGAATATCTCACACCACAAATCCAGGTTTAGTCCAGCAGTCCCAAGCCAGATTAACAGCAAAACACAATTCCTTAATATGTAAAAGTCCTGGTTTCAATTTAGCAATACAGAATTAAGAAGCCTCTGTTTTCCTCAGTCATCCAACAAGATTTGCCTCAGCACAGCTATAAGTCAGCGTCTCCTTCAATGATTCAGCAAGCACAGCAAAATTTTTTACTGTGACCTTTATCTCAGGGCTCCTCTGGTTACACCTTGCCACAATTTCTCTATAGTAATGCCAGTCTCTCCACCATCATCACCAGGGTCTTGCCATCACAGTCTTCCTCAAGTCTAGCTGCTCAGTGTGGGAAGCACTCTCTCTCTCTTATCCCAGTCCCACTGCTGCTGATGATTTACAAGACTATTTGCCTGGAGTTAAGGTAGCTGGAGACCAGAGGATGTTAAGGTATTGGCTAAAATTTGGACAAGAACAAACTGGGAGGAGGGTAGAGAGAATAGTGCAACAATGAATGAGTGGAAGCCCAAAATCTCTGTAAATGTTTATGAAAATTAATAAAATATAATTATAGGGAAAAAAAAGGTATTGGCTAAAAATGCCAACATTAGGCTAAAACCACAAGCACTAACAGTTGATAAGTTTCAGTTATCAAAGACTTTCTCTAACTGTGAGTGGGGCTGATGATAGAGCTGAAACTACGGCAGACTTATTAATGTTGATAATAACGATAACAATGTTATAACTACCAGTTACTCTGCTAGGCCCCACAGACCTTTTACTTTAATCCTCACAACAGTGATGTGTTTTCACATTAGACATGAATGAGCAACAGGAAACTCAGAAGGACAAAGTGCTGGACAGCAAATTCACCTTCAGCTGGGCAAGGAACTTTCTCCCCAAATAACAAAAAGCAGTGTTTTTGTTCATGTGTAACATGTAATTCATTGCCATTGAGTTAATACCAATTCAAGTCAAGCTGACCTTCCACCAGGTTTACAGAGGCTGTAAATCACTTGGTAGGAGATTGCCCATCTTTATTCCATGAAACGGCTGGTGGATTTGAACTACTTGCCTTTGGGTTGGCCGTGAAAACTTCCTTACCACAAGACTGCTAGAGCTTCCTGTAACATATACTGTAAAATAGAGAACTCAGTGGATTATCACAAAGCAAACATACCTATATAAGTTCTCGATCAAGAACTAGAACATTCACTAAGAGGAATTAAATACTTGTACTTGGTGCAACCTGGCTGAGCTCTTAAACCATGTTAAAGGAGCCACACGCAAAGAAGGCCTATATTCTGTAATTCCACTCATAAAAAGCATTCAAAATTAGCAGATCCATAGACACCACAAGAAAATGAGTGATTGTTAGAGAGTGAGGGGAGTAGACCCTGGAGAGGGAACTGCTGAGAAGTACGAGATCTCCTTTTGGAGTGATGGGACGGTCCTGAAATTAAGTGTGATGGTTTCCTGACAGTGAGTATACTAAAAACCACTGACTCCTGTGCTTTATACAGTAAATTTGATGCTATGTGAATTGTATCTCAAAAAATTTCAAGGAAAAAGTAGGATGTCACTACCTGGCCAGTAGTCTTCTCATGCTCCTTCCAGGTAGAGCCAACAATGGGTTTCCCAAAGATTTGTATACCACGCTCCTGATTTCTAGCATCATGAGGAAGTTTGCCAAGGTTTGGCTGCTTGTTTGGGGTTGTTGTGTTTGGGTGTTGGGTTTTATTTTTAATTTTATGGAAATGGAATAATTTAACAAGGTTTTGGTGTTTGGCCTCTTTTTGCTCAATGTTCGGTCTTTGGGATTCAGCGGTGTTATATGCCACTGAAGTATATCCTTTTTGTGGCTGTGTTGTATTCCATCACATGCGTATTTAATTTATCTGTTCCTTTAAGGGTGAATATTTATATGTGCCAAGTTGCAGATTTGGTTTATTGTAAATATTACTGCTATGAATCTCTTTACATATCTTTGTTGGATAAATGCCTTGGAGGTGCAGTGGTTGAGTGCATGACTGATCAAAAAAAGACTGGCAATTCAAATCCTCCAAAGCCGCTCTTGGAAGAAGTCTGTTCCATAAGGGAGATGGCCTTGAAAGCCCTGTGGGGTCGTCCTACTCATCCTATCGGGCTGATATAGGACTCCTACATTTATAGGGGATCAATATCAGCAGTCTTTTTACATGCCTAAGAGTAGAATTGGTTGCTCTTGGGGTTTGCTTGTGTTCAGCCCTGGTAGATCCTGCCTAACAGTTTTCTAAAATGAGAATACTGATTTACACCCCCACCAAGCATGCACAAGAGTTCCAGTTGCTCTACACCTTCACCAACACTTGCCATGGTCAGTTTTTTTTTAAAAAAGTTAAGCTGTTCTGATGAGTGAATAGAATTTGTTTTCTCTAGTAATGTATGAGGTTAAGCACCTCTTGCTCTGTTTAACAGCATCTTGATCTCTTGCTTGAAGTGTGTGTTGAAGGTCTCTAAGTGACAGAGGCATCAGAGGAATAGACTGTGAAGTGGAAGTGGGCTGTGATCATAGGGCACACCAGCGGAGCAGGCGAATCCTCCCTTCTCCCCCTCTTGATGGAGTTTCAGTGCATTCTCTCTCTAAATGCAGACTTGGATCATTTGTCAGCCAGGGAGCGAGGCTATTTGATAGGTAAGGAGTCTAACTTCCTAGCTTTTAAAGATGAAAACAGATGCCTGGATCCTTTCTCTTTCTTGCTAACCCAGCTGTGTTTATGTTGGATATGAAATTGTGACTTTGAAAAGGCACGAGCCCCCAGGGGGCCTGCATGAGGTTCTGCAGGGGCTGGGGGCTCCTCAATTGCCACTCCTTTTCCAGCCCTTTAGATAATGTTGACACAGGTCAGAGCTGCTGAAAAAGAGGATTTAAGTAGTTTGGGCATTTTTGAAACAGTGGTAGCGACTTCCTTTCCAGAATATTAAAAAGGAATGCTTTGTAATGACCTTGATCCAGTAACCCGAGTGCTTTGATGGGACTGAAGGGACCGTGTGTTTCATGAAAAATGATCACTATTTCTGTACACCAAACATCACTTTCTTAGTGTGAGACAGAGAGTTTTTACTCTCTGTTGGAAGAGTCCAACCTAAGATGCTGCTGTAAAACCACAGCAGCCCTCTCCTCTCCTCCGCACCATCTTCGAGGCTCTTGAAGCATTTGAGTTTGTAACCCTCTCCCCTCCACCCTCAACAGGTGCTGAGATCCTGGGTTATTTTTGGTACCCATTTGCCAAGGATCTCCCTTCTTCTTCTTCCCAAAGGCCATGTCTCTGAACTCTCAGTCCCATCTACCCACTGGCCTGAGCACAGTTCTTAGAATTCTGCCATCTACCTTTTGCTCTTTTTCTCTGTTCCCACCAAGTTGTAGCATAGGAAACCAGTTTTCCCTTTCCTGACCTCCTTTCCCACCTTCTCAGGTAGGGTCCACCTTGACGGCTCAGCTTGCTGTTGCCTGTAGTCAAGTTGGTTCTCACTCCCAGCAGCCTTCAGTATGACCAGCCAGAGAACATTGGCTGGTCCGGCATCATCTTCCTGGTCGTCAGCACATTTGAGCCCATTGTTGTGACCCTGGTGTCTGTCCATCTCCAGGAGGTGTCCTTGTTTTCACCGGCCCTCCGCTGTACCCAACAGTGAGTCCTCTTTTAGCAATTGGTCATTCTTGTGAATGTGTCCAAAGTTAAAAATTTTGGTCCTTATTTCTAAGAACATTCTATTTTGTGCCCATTTATCTAGGAGCTCGGGTTAGAGTTCACAGATTCCAGAACTCCTTTCTAAACCTAGATTTTAAGATCCCAGAACCCTCAGGACTGCTTCTTTCAAGCTCTTGGCACCAGTGATTGTGTCTGCCTGTTTGCTTGTCTGTTTTCCCAACAGGCTGTAACTCTGTAAAAACAAAGCCCTGGTCTCTTTCACTCTCTGTTAGTCCCAGCTCTGTGCCCAGAGCTCTCATTCAGTAGGAGTCGGTGGGTGTAGCTGTATGTCCCACTCTGAACACACCTCAAGCCCCGTGGGGCAGGAAGCTTGCAGTTCAGGTGGTTGACCACAGGGGTGGCTGGCCATGAGCTGTCCTTGAACTTCTCTCCTCCAGTGCTAGGCTGCTCAGACAAGAGTAGATTCTAACCCCTAGGAAGCTGGGGAATTTGTCCCAGGCGCTATTCTGGGTCTCCGCAGCAGACAGGAGAAATTCCTTCCCCAGCTGCAGCTTCGCCACCCTGTAAAATCCTGTGGTGGCGAATGCCTGGGTCAGATTCTTTCCTTTCTTACGAGTTGCCGGGAAGCAGATATGTCAGAGCATGTCAGACATCCAGAGCAGGGCCTGGCTGCTGCAGCCCCGGGCTGCTCCCCACTGACCTGGGTGCAGGGGCACATTCTCCAAGAATGCAGTTGCCACAGGAGCGAAGCATTCTTATGCACAGTTATTCAGAATTGGGTTAGATTACCTGGGTGATGAGCTGGAGAGCAGGGGCCCCTGCTTTTAGTCTTCCTTGCTTTCAGAGTGTAAATGTCTCAGTGATTTAGCCCAAATACAGGCCCACTCTAGCATTCACCTCGGGAGCAAACACCTGGACTTCCCTTGTTCCTACTTCTGACCCCTTGTTCCTACTTCTGACCTGTCCAGGCTGTGTGTGCCTCTAGGAGCTTCTTGTGCTGCTGGTGAACTGTGACATTGAATTGGGTTCCTCCAGAAGAGCACCGTTGGTGCCCATGGACATGAGGTGATGGGCACGTCAGTTTGGGAGCTGAGATAAAAGCAGCTAGAACATGGCCCGAGAATAGAGTGTCTATGGCAGTGGGAGTGTGGAGAGAAGATGGAATTGAGGGCAGGAGTGGAGGCTTCTTTGTGGCCTCACAGGTTTTCACAGGATGCCGGTTATTAACATACAAACCAGGAGGAAACAGCTGAACTGTCTGTCGTTTAGGGACCAACACTGTGGTCTGTCCATATAACCACTCAGACACATAAGACAGCACAGGGCGCTCTTGTGGCCCAGCGGGTAAGGAGTTGCCTTGCCAGTGCTAAGGTTCTTGGTTCACATCCAGCAGCTGCTCTGCAGAAGGAAGATGGGCAGGCTCCTCCTGTGTGTTTTACAGCCTCCGAAAACCCACCAGAAAGTCAGCTATGTGACAGTTTTGAATAAATAGCATCTAATGACAACAGCAACGATGGCACTTCTGATTGGTATATGCTAATGAGAAAGTGGCTCCAAGACTTCTTGTTGTTGTTGTTGTTAAGTGCCGTTGAGTCGCATGCGACTCATAGCGACCCTATAAAGGAGAGTCCTCAACTCTTGAGTGTCTTTCATCCTCTCTCCAGGTTCATAGGGTTTCCAGAGGCAAGCTATTACGGAAGTGGATGCTGCTCCTGCTTCCAAGCTTGTTTTAATTGGAGAGCTCCACCCCACTCTCTGTCCGCATTGGGTAGCCAACCATTAACGCATGTGACACATCTGTGTCACAGTGTTCAGCCTCACAGCAACCACAAGTGACCGCTTTCAGTGTAGTCAAGACTTATTAGTAAGTTAAAATAATAAAAGCCAATTGCAGTGTAGCCCCTCACTCTCCTTTCTGTGTGAGGGGCAGCGAGGAGGAAGGGCGGGAGGAAGGGTGGGAAGCCAGACTGAGGGGAGTGGCAGCAGGAGGCTGGCGTTGAGCAGTGATATAGTCACAGAGCGGTCAGAGAGGAAGGCTTCAGTCTCAGGCATTTTCGAGAGGATTCATTCAGGCTTTGCCAACAGTTGATTATACCGCAGTCACAGTCCATTGAAGGCTGTTTTGAAAAAAGGTCATGGGGCAGGTCACAAGTCAAGGTGCACCGTGCCGAGAATGTCCTGGTGCCTGTTTCCCCATCTGTGCTGGCCCGGGGACACTGGGCTTATGCACACAGAGCCCTTGGCCTGGTGCCTGACACACAGGAGGCACTCGGCAGTGGCAGCCACGATGGTGATGATTGTTGTGTCCTCCAGGAAGGGGACAGTTTCCGCACCACTGGGCCGCTGGCACAGGCCATCCCACAGGCCGCATGTCCTCTGTGTGATCCCAAGGCCCCAGCCCGGTGGGAAACAGTGACTGTTTCCACTCGCCCCGCCATGCTTTCCTGCCATCTGCTGCCGCCGCCTGATGCTCGCTGCCTCACTGTTCTTGTTTGTCCCTTCAGTGGACTCCAACGACAGCCTCTACGGGGGGGACGCCAAGTTCCTGGCGGAAAACAACAAGCTGTGTGAGACGGTGATGGCCCAGATCCTGGAGCACCTGAAAGCCCTGGCCAAGGATGAGGTGAGTGCCCTCTGCCTTCCCCTCAACCCCAGCGCTTGCTGGGAAATCAGGGGATTGTAAGAATGGTCTGGCAAGAGAGCAGTTTCATGGACGGGACGTGCTTACGTGCAGACTGTTTATAACGGGCCCTGGCTGTTTTCTCCGTGTGCAATGTCCCTGTCCCAGGTCTTCTCATCACTCAAGTGTTATTGCAATGTCACCTCTTCAGAGAGTCACTCTCAGCCCCAACTCTTAGCTACCACTTTTCCTAACGTCTCTACCATATTACCTTGTGAGTCTGCCTGTGGCTGGTGCCGAGCTGAGTCCTGAGCCCCTGGGATCCATCTGTCATCACAGAACAGAGGGGAACCCGGAGCAGTGACTGCGTGTTGAGTCAGTACTAGTGTGTGCCTTCTGCACGTCAGCTCCTGCAGCGCCCACAGCAACCCTGTGAGCCTCAGCTGTTCTGTTTATTCCCGGTGAACAGAATAGGAAACCAGAGCCGCTCTGGCTGCAGACTCCTAACTATCCCATGGTCCTCCTCAACCAAGGCCTGTGAGGAAGTGGCCTGTGGTCATTATCTAACTTAGAGTTTTCTGATTCCTTATAGATTACCTGCAGTTGGTGTATATTAAGTTCAGTGAGCTGAGAGAAAGTATTATCTCCCTTGTTAGAAAACAAAATCCCAGGGCTGTACCTAGGTAATGTGGGCAGGGTAGTCGTCTAAACCCATGCTCTTATCCACGAATGTATTCTTTCATCAGATGTTACATCTTTTCTCTTTCCACTGTAGTTTCTTGTTAATATTTTTCATTTAGAGTATGTTCAATATCCTTTCGATACGCTGTTGTTGTGTACTGTTGAGTCAGACGTGACTCATAACTGACCCCCAGCAGGTTCCCAGAGGCGGCCCGGGAGGAAATTTCCCATCTTTCTCTCACAAAGCAGCAAGTGGACTTGAAGTACATGCCCTTTGGGTGACAGCACACCACCTCCTTATCTACTAGTCCACTTGTTATCATTAAGTGCCATTGAATCACCTGCGACTCATAGCAAGATTACGTATGACAGCTCTGAAGCGAGTCCTAGCCTGAGCCAGTCTTGCTGACTCTGACACACCAACCCCTATTACCCCAGTCACTGAGTCAATCCATCCCATCAGGGGTTTTCCTATCCTGCACTGTCCTCCTACCCTTCCAAGCATAATTTCCTTCTCCAAGGACCAGTTTCTCCTGGCCGTGTCCCCAAAGTATGTGAGCTTCAAAATCCTTGCCTCCAAAGAGAAAGGTGATTTTACTCCTCCTCTAAGACAGACCTATTTGTTCATTTGGCAGTGTTCTCATGGTATGTTCAATGCTCTTTTCCACCGGCATGCAGAGGCATTGAATCTTCTTCTGTCATCCTTAGTCATTTTCCAGATTTTTGACTAGAGCTCCTTGTGTATCCATACTGTTGTTGTTATTTTGTGCCATCGAGTCGCTTGCGACTCTGTTTATAATAGTCCTAAACCTTGCTCTATCTTGAGCCAATTTCATTGTTCCTGACACACCTACCCCTATAATTCCAGTCACTGACTCAATCCATTTCATCCAGGGTCTTCCTCTTTTGCACTGACTCCCCACTCTCCCAAGCATAATGTCCTTCTCCAAGGACTGGTCCCGCCACACAACATGCCAAAAGCATGCGAGATGGAGTTTCAAAATCCTTGCATCTAAGGAGCAGCCTGGTTTCACCCTGTCCAGGATGGACCTTTTTGTTCTCTTGGTGGTACATGGTATGTTCAATACTCTTCTCCAGCACCACAACACAAATACTTCGATTCTTCTTCTGCCATCCTTGGCCAGTGTCCTGCTCTCTGATGCATAGCAAGTATTTGCAAAGACCATAGCCTGGATCAAACTCACCTCGGTCTCTAGGCTGACATCATTGCTCTTCAGTACTCTGGAGAGGTCCCTGACAGCAGATTTTTTTAACAGTTGTATTACCATTTTTATTTGGTTGGTTTTTGTTTTGTTTTGAGAATCAAATTACATGATCCTTGTAAAGTCTTCTGTATGGCAACCACTCTATACAAACAACATTGCAATAGAAAGAATCCACTTTGGCTCCTGTCTGCTCTGTATATCATCTAAGAAGACAATGAAATGCCTTACTGAAAATATTAACTATATATATGTTGTTATTGTTGTTGATTGCCATTGAGTCAAGCATGACTCATAGTGACCCTTTGAACAAAAGACCTGAAGTCCTTCCACAACCATTGCCATTTATCATAGTTCACAGAGTTTCCAGAGGCATGCTCTTTAGGAAGTGAATACCACCCCTGCTTCCAAAGACAGCAGATTTTTGTGCTGTATAAATAAGGGCTCTGGTGATGCAGTCCTGGGGGAATCCCACTGCTGACCCAAAGGCAGCACCTCTATGGCAGTTTGAATCCACCAGTAGCTTCATGGGAGAAAGACAGGCGATATCCTTCCATGTGATTTACAGCTTTGGAAACCTCCCAGAGGGTCAGCTATGAGGTGGTTCTGACTCAGTGTCAGTGAGTTAGGCAGTATAAATAGCTACCTAATTCCCTTCTACATCATGCACTCCGTTTTTTGGTGCCCCAAGCATTAGAGTGGCAGATGGACCCCAGTAACCCCATCTCGGGCTTGGCTGGGTCCTTGGTCATTCAGACACAGGCAGGCCTCTGTTATTGTCAAGGCCGATGCTGCTGAGTAGTCATGAGCTGTTTCAGGAAAACAAGTTCATGATCTAAGTGTTAGAGAAGACACCTTCCCCGCCCAGCTTACAGATGAAAGGCCTTTTGTCGACTTGTATAGTCAAGCGAGTCTGGGTGGCTCCGTTGCTGCACAGCTAATGGTTCTGATGCATCAGCTTCCACAAGAGGAAGATGGGCGGGTACTCTCTTCCTGTTGAGATTGTTGTTGTTGTTGTGTGCTGTCGACTTGTCTGTGACTCATAGCAACCCTGTGTACAACAGCCCTAAACCCTGCTCTGTCCTGTGCCAATCTCACTGTCTTTGACACACCTACCCCAATTACCCCAGTCACTGAATCAGTGCACCGCATAGAGGGTCTTCCTCTCCTGTGCTGTCCCTCCACCCTACCAAACATGATATCCCTGCCCTAGGACTGGTCCCTCCTTGCAACATGTCCAAAGTATGTCAGACAAAGCTTCAGAATCCTTGCCTCCAAGGAGCAGCCTGATTTAACCCTCTCCAGAACAAACCTGTTCGTTATCTTAGCAGTCTGTGGTGTATTCAATACTCTTCTCCAGCACCACAGCTCAAAGGCATCAATTCTCCTTCTATCCTCCTTAGTCATTGTCCAGCTTTTTCTGACATATAGCAAGTGATTGCAAAGACCATGGCCTGTATCACACGCACCTTAGTCTCCAGAGTGACACCATTGCTCTTCAGTACTTTGGAGAGGTCCCTAACAGCAGACTTTCCCATCACAATATGTCTTTTAATTTCCTGGCTGCTGGTGCCGAGAGTGTTGATTGTGGAGCCAAGCAAACTAAAGCTGTAAATGATCTCTTCGCCTTCCATCCTGATGCTGCCAGTTGGCCCAGTGGTGAGAATCTCTGTCTTCTTGATATTGAGCCTCAATCCATATTGCCTAAACAACCTGTTGGAGGGTCTCTGAGAGTTGGAATCCTCTGGATGGTAGAGAGTTGGATTTTTTGGGGGTGTGGGGATGGGGAGAATGGTCAAGGAGCCCTAATGGCACAGCATGTAAGTACTCAGCTGCTCACCAAGAGGTTGGTGGTTTGAACTCATGCAGCAGCTTGGTGGGGGAAGACCTGGATATCTGCTCCTGTAAGGACTACAGCTCAGGGAACTGCCTGGACATTGCTGCCGGGTCAGTGAGGTGGAATCAGCGCTGGAGGGCCAAGCACAGTAGCTCGGTCACAGGGCTCTGAGTGTGGGTTAAAGACCATGCTTTTCTTTCTCTTTATTTAAGGGGTTTTGGGAGCAAGTTAATGCTTGCTACCCTGCAGGAGAAATGAGCATCCCCTACCTTCAACTTGAACTTGTCAATACTAATTTATACTTATCCTGCCCCAATCCCCAGCTCCCTTCTCTGACTTTTTATCATTGTGAATTGGAGAGAAAGTTTACAAAGCTAATTAGTTTTCCATTCAGCCACTCATGGATTTTGTTTTCTAAGACTAATTACAACGTCTTCAGTGCTGCTGCACTCTTCACTCTTCCCCCTTCCTCCTTGGGATTCCTGTTTCCACCAGTCCATCTTTCCTGCCTTCTGAACTCAACTCATGGGCAGATGCTGCCCTTTTGATCTGATGTGGTTGATTCTTCTAAGGACTGAGGGTGCATGCCGCCCTGGTGTTATTGTTCATCTTGTAGACATGTCTGTGGCCTAGTGGTAAGAAGCTGTGCTACAGTCCCAAAGGCATGCGTTTCGAATCCACCAAAAGAAAAGGATGGGCCGTCTCCTCTTGTGTAATTTACTGTCTCTGAAAACTTGCTGGAGGTTCAGCTTTGGGTCATTTCCAACTTCACAGCACACAACAGCAACAAGGACTATAGTCTCGGGATATCAACCCGTCGCCATGAGACCAGGAAGCCTGGCATTTTATGTTTTTTAGTTTTGCTCTACATTTTCCACTCTTCCCAGGATCTTCTATTCTTATCCCTTTCTAAGTGATTGGTGGTGGTATCCAGGCACCTTCTAGTTATGCTCGTCTCCAGGTCATGGACCTTGAGCCTAAAGTGATCTGTTAGCTTTTTGTACTGATTGTTTCTGTGCCTCTTTCCTTTTCTTCCCTCATCTCTGTTCTGTGCAGGAAGAGAACCATAGTTTCACCTTAGATGGCTGTTCGCAAGCTTTTGAGACCTCAGGGGCTACTCAGCAAAGTTGGACATAGGATTTAAGTTTTTGTGGCCTTCCATGCCAGTCAACCTTGATGGCCCTTAGGACCAGGTTCTCAAAGCCCTTGAACCAGCAACTTATCCACAGAGTAGTAGGTTCTGATCCAGATGTTTACCTCTCTTTGCCCCTTATTGTCTCAGCTATAAAAAACAAAGAAAACTCACTGCCATTAGCTTGGTTCCAACTCATAACAATCCACCATCAGTTTCTGAGTATAAATCACAACAGGAAGTTGTGTCTCAAGCAGACACTTTTTTTTATTTGCGTCCAAGGGAGAAAGATGAACAGTCTCTTCTCATGAGATTTATCACCTCAGAAAACCACCGAGAGGTCAGCTGTCTGTTCCAACTCAACAGCAGTGAATAGAGTAGTAGTACTAGTAAGGTCGTCTAGATTCATCTTTCTTATGTGGTGTTTTGTGAATTCTTCAATATTACTTAGTATTGTATAGTATTCCACTGTATAGAATAGTTTATCCATTTGTTTGTTGATGGACATAGGTTATTCCCATCTCTTTCCTATTGTAAATAATGGTGCAGTAAATATGGGTGTGAAGTTGTTGCTAAAAAGCAATGATCTAAGTCTAGAGACTAAGGTGCACCTGATTCAGGCCATTGTCTTCGCCAATACCTGCTGTGCATCAGAGAGGTGGACAGTGACTAAGGATGAAAGAAAAAGAGTCAATGCCTTTGAGTTGTGGTGCTGGAGAAGAGTCTTGAATGTACTACATAATGCCAAGAAAACTCATCAGTCTATCTTGGAAAGGGTAATAAAACCAAGTTTCTCCTTGGAGGCTAGGATTTTCAAGCTCATATACTTTGGGCATGTGGCCAGGAGGAACTGGTCCTTGGAGAAGGACATCATGCTTGGAAGGGTGGAGGACAGCACAAGAGAGGAAGACCCCTGATAAGATGGATTGATACAGTAACTGGGACAATGGGGATAGGTGTGTTGGGGTCAGTGAGACTGGCTCAGGACAGGGCAGGCTTCAGAGCTGTTGTGCATAGGGTCGCTGTGAGTCACAGGCAACTCAACAGCACATAACAACAACAAATATGAGTGTGCGTGTTGTAAGGAGAGACAGGTCTTTGGAGAGGGACATCATGCTGGGCAAAGTGGAGGGACAGCGCAGGAGGGGAAAACCCTCTATGAGGTGGATTGATTCAGTGACTGGGATAATGAGGATGGGTGTGTCAGAGGCAATGTGATTGGCGCAGGATAGAGCAGGGTTTAGGGCTGTTGTGCATAGGGTCGCTATGAGTCGCAAACGACTTGACGACACATAACAACAACATGTATTAGTTTATGTCACCGCTCTTATTTCCAACTTTTTGAGGAGGTGCCAGACTAATTTTTCACAAAGGTTGCCCCATTTTACAGGCCCTTGAGCATTATGTGAGAATTCCAGTCTTTCCTCACCCTATTTGTTGTTTGCTTTCTCTCTGATTTTTGCTGTTGTTGCTGGGGCGAGATGATATCTCATTGTTGTTTTGATTTGCATTTCTAATAGCTTCATGTGTTTATTGGCCAACTGAATGTGTCTTCTTTGGTGAAGTGTCTTTTCATGTCCTCTGCCCATTTTATAATTTAGTTATGTGTCTTTCTTTTTCTATACATTTTAGAGATTATCCCCTTGTCAGGTATGTCATTATCGAATATTTTCGCCACCCATAGACTCTCCTTTTGCTTTTATGGAGCAGCTTCTGATGCATATAAGCCTTTAATTTTTAGACAGTTCCAGGCATCTGGTTTATCCTGTTGCTGTCTGTACATTTTTGGTTATGCCTCCTAGTCTATTTATGCCATAGATTAGAGCTCCTAAGTTTGCCCTTATGTTTTCTTTGATGGTGATCTTTCTTTTTTTAATTTTTTTAAAATGTTTTTCTTTTTTGTGTGCATGTACCGTCAAATCAGATCTGACTGGCACAGGAGGAGATTGTCCCTCCTTCCCTGGCAGAACATCTGGTGGATTCGAACTGTTCGTCTCTGGGATTGTAGTTGCAGCTCCTTGCCACTAGTCCACCAGAGCTTCCCTGATGGTGATCTTTCTAAGTTTCAATTTTACACTTGAGACCTTGATTCCTCTTGAGTTAGTTTTTGTATATGGTGTGAGGTATGGGTGTTCAGGGTTCTGCATGTGAGTATCCGATTTTGCCGGCCTTACTTGCTAATGAGGCTCTTTTCCTTCCTAATGGGTTTCATGTCTTTATCCAAGATCAGCTGTCCACAGATGGATAGATTGACTTCAGAGTTCTCAAATCTCTGTACCAGCACCAGCTGCTTTGATGACTGTGGCTGTGGAGCAGGTTTTGGGCTTGAGAGACAGAGTTTTCCTTTTTCAGAAGTGCTTTACTACTTCTCTGGGATCTATTTCCTTTCCTTAAAAGTAAATTATTCCCCACCCCAATCTCTTTGAAAAGTGAGGACGGAATCTCATTCACGGAAGCTCCTTTGGGGTTGTTGTTGTTGTGCCATTGAGTCGCCTGCGACTCATAGCACGCTGTGGACAACAGCTCTGAAGCCAGTCCTGTCCTGAGCCAGTCTCACTGACTCCGACACACCTAATCCTATTGCCCCAGTCACTGAGTCAATCCATCTCATCCGGGATCTTCCTCTCCTGCTCTGTGTCTCCATTCTTCCAAGCAAGATGTCCTTCTCCAAGGACCAGTTCCTCCTGGCCACGTGCCCAAAGTATGTGAGACGGAGCTTCAGAATCCTTTGGGTAGTATCACTATTTTCACAATATTAAGTCTTCCTATCCATATTTCTCTGAAAATTTCTTAAAAATACTGAGTCTGGCTCTCTCTTCTTGCTAAGGAACCAAAGAAAAGTAATGTGAGTTTGACAAACTGCACCGGGAAAAAATGTGCAGTGTGGCTTAAAAAGACATTTCTTTACTCTAATGCAACAGGATGGGTTTAATCTGAGGCAACTATGACGGCATAAATGACTGTGACTCTTGGCCTCCCCTCCACCCAAGCTTAGAAGGAAAGGAAAGCACAGAGCCAGAGAATTTGGAGCTATTTTAATTTAACATTTATTCTTTGCTCTGGGCGGTGATGGTGATAATGAGCCTGAAACTGAGTTCTGAAATAGCTGAGCTGGGATGTTTCCAGAGAGTATTCTGATTCATGTAAATACCAGCGATGTTCAGTGAACCGGTCTCTCCAGACACATGTCTGTTAAAAAAAAAATACCAGCGGACTGAGCTGAAATGGAACCTACCATCCTTGTTTGGCCGGTGGCCTGTGCAGTTCAACTCCGACCTCCAGTACCCCAGAGGTGAGGTGCTCAGGACTGGGTGACCCAAGAATACAGGCTTGTTCCCCAGGCCTTTTACAGCCGGGGAGAGGAATCCTGCAGCTGCTGTGTCCACCTCATCACTTCTTGGCGCTGTGACAGCCCTGCTTCCAAAACCAGCCTTCAGCCCAGCGTGGCCTAAAAGAAAAGCATTTATTTTGGGTGTGGGGATGCCCGGTACTTGGGCCAGGCCCTTCAGGCTTCCTGGAAATGACCATTCTCATAGAAAAGAATAAAAAGGAACTCCTGTATGAACCTCTGAGGACTGGGGTGACTCAGGCCCTTGTTTGATTCTCTCTGTAACAAGTTTTTATTTTGGAAACTTTCTTGCTTGTTGAGTGCTTTCTTACCCCTCACACCCAGCCTTAACAATCTTATTTTTAATGGGCTCTTACATCCAAAGCTCACATCCGTTGAGCTTTTTTCAGGTAAAATTCTTAGGTCAGAATATAAAGCATTGGAGAAAAAGCCACTCAAAGATCATGTTCGGACTTAAAAAAAATCTGTCTGTCCTGAAATGTCATTCAAGGACCACTTAGGGGAGATGATTTAAGTTGGTTATGAAATATCTTTTTACTTGGGGCTATGGATCCACAGAGAATTGGGGGTCTTTTGTTCACCCAAGAGTCAGAGGAGGTGTGAGAGGTGGGCAGAGTGGGCTGGAACCTGCTTACTGGAACGCTCTGCCCAGGTGCCTGAATAAGCCGCACTGCACTGTCTGATAAAGAAAGTGAATCCAGAGCAGGCAGGCCAGGTACTGATTGAGGTCACATGGGGATGCCAGCCCTCTCGCCCTCACTGTGCAAGCTGACCTTGTGCCTCAGGGGTCACTGAGGTGTTCCTGTGACTGCCATGTGGTCCACGCTGTCGCTAAGGTAAACTCAGTTTGGGGGCCTGTGTCTGTTGATGGTTGTTCAGCCTTCCACACTCAGCTGTATCTTAAGCGACACCTTGGTTGTTATCGTTCTTTTTCTTCACTAAAAGACTTGACTTCTTGGGAGTGGCCACCAGAGAAGTTGGGGGACAGTTGGTCCAGGGGTTAGCACCAAATCACCTCTGTAGGATTCATATGCTTGTTTGTGGATAATGGTTCTATCCATCTGGAATTCTGACTGTTTCTGCTTCCCTGGGGAATACTGCATAGCTGCTAGCAGCATCCAGCAGGTCTGTGAACTGCTGTGGTATGTGGATTCCTAACACGGGATGGATTGGACTGCCATGAGAACAAATAGGTCTGTCTTGGAAAGGGCGAAATCAAGTTTCTCCTTGGAGACTAGGATTTTGAAGCTCTGTCTCACATACTTTGAGCACGTGGCCAGGAGGGACCTGTCCTTGGAGAAGGACATCATGCTTGGAAGGGTGGAAGGACAGTGCAGGACAGGAAAACCCTGCATGAGATGGATTGACATAGTAACTGGGGTAATGAGAGTAGTTGTGTCGGAGTCAGTGAGACTGGCTCAGGACAAGACAGCCTTCTGAGCAGTTGTACATAGGGTAGCTGTGAGTCATGGGAAACTCGACAGCACATAACAAAAATATGAGGCGAAGGGAGCTCTGGTGGCTTAGCGTTGAGGAACTTTACTATCAGCCCAGAGGTACACAGTTCAAACCCACCAGCTGTCCCATGTGAGAAAGATGGACAAGTATCTCCTCTCTGAAAACCCGCCAGAGGGTCAGCTATAGGTTGGTTCAGACTCCGTGGTAGACGACAACAACATGAGGTGACGTAGCCATGACTGCCGTGGTTAATTGCTTGACTGCTAACCCGAAGAGTCAGTGGACTGAGCTCCTGCCTGCTCTCCGGGAGAAAGCTGTGGCCACTTGTTCAGTCAAGATTTACAGCCTGGCAAGCCCCGTGGGGCAGGTCTACACAATCCTATTCAGGTGACTGCGAGTCAGAATAGTCTAGACGGCAGCTTGATATACATCTCATTAACCCTCCGGAGATCTTTAGAATCCCTCCGAAGCCACCTGTTGTGTAGTCTTACCTTCAAGGTGAAGAAGCTGGGGCTCACAGAGGGTAAGCAGCTGCCCAGGCCCTACAGCAATTAAGTGGCAAAGCTGACACTGGAACCCAGGCTTGACCTGCTCCATCATCAGCACTGCCCACTGGGTGCCCACCCACCCACAGGCCTGCCCTGGACGCAGCCTGAGCCCCAGCTCGAGACAGTAACCTCCCATGTCTTCTTTTTCAGGCCCTGAAACGCCAGAGCTTGTTGGGCCTCTCCTTCTTTAACAGCATCCTGGCCCACGGGGACCTACGAAACAACAAGCTGAACCAGCTTTCCGTCAACTTGTGGCACCTGGCACAGAGGCATGGCTGTGCAGACACCAGGACCATGGTGAGGCGCTCAGAGGGCCCCTCAGGTACTCATAGCACGGGCCCATCATGGGGCTCAGGACAGATAGCCCCTGGCTCCAGTAGCCCCAGGGCTCCCTTTGGAGGGGTGCTCAGGCCCACCATTTTTTTTTAAATTATTTTATTATTTTTTATGTGTGTGTACTGTCAAATTGGATCTGAATGGTACAGGAGGAGACTGCCTCTCCTTCTCCAGCAGAGCACCTGGTGGATTTGAGCTGTGTGCCTTCGGGGTTGCAGTGCAGCTTCTTGCCACTAGGCCACCAGACCTCCCTGGTAGGCCCACCATTTTTGCTGGCCGCCTGACTAGAACCAGAAAGGAGAATATGAAATGTTCATTCTGTCTGATTACAGTAACCACACACATTGAAGTCTTCCCTTGTTCATACCCCAATCTGATTTTATAGGGACTAAGTATAATTTAAGTTGTATTAAACTTCGCTGGTGTCCGCCGTCCCCCAAGTTCTTCATTGCCACCTGTTCTCTGCTAGGTCACGTGAAGCTCATAACAATGGCCGACTTGCTGGAGCCTTCAGTTCCATGAATGGATAATTATGAACCAGAATGTAAACAGTTCTGCCTTTTCTTCCTAGGTGAAAACTCTGGAATACATCAAGAAGCAAAGCAAACAGCCAGACATGAGTCACCTGACGGAGCTGGCCCTGAGACTCCCCCTGCAGACGCGGACCTGATGGCTCGTCCCCAGGCCTGGGTCCAGGGCTTCAGAGAGACACATCTTGCTCTAGGCTTGTACTGGAATCCAGGCTCTTTGTTCTTCAGGTTTTCGTTTCTCTTAAAACATGAATACAGATGGGTTCATTCTTTGGCTCTTGTCCAGACTTTCTGACAGTGAAAAAGGGGGAAGCGCGAGCACACACATCACATCTTGCTCACTGAGAAGCAGCATCTTCGTGTTTCTTTGTCCAAGTGACATTCAGGTTCTCAGTCAGCGCTTACAAGAATCCACTGACCCTCTAGCAAGAGAGAAGCTTAAAAATGCCAGTGATACATTTTTAGTAGGTTCTTTTTTATTTCTATATTTTTGGAAAGCAATCCACTTTTCAAGAGCGACTGTCCACACTGAGGACTGGAATCTGGAATTGAATGTAAAGTCTGTTGCTCACACCAGACTCAAGTTAGCTGCTTCTGATAAAAGCATCTCTTGGTGAGACTCAGAGCATGTGGGTTGGTCAAAGGAGGAAATGAGGTCAGAGTGGACAAGCCTCACTGTGGCTTCAGCGGCAAGTTCACAGGAACTAAGGAAGCATCCTGGAGGAACCTGACCGCTCATTTAATTACTCTTGACTTTCTTCATCCAGATTGCGCTTATTAGCCCATCTTGTCTTTCAACTGTCATTCCAAACAGCATGTAGTTCTGGCTACTTTTCTGTTGCCAGTTTGGTAGAATCGGAATTTTGTATTACCGCTCATAGGCTTTGAACATTTACTTAAGTAAAAATTTCCCCATGAACATGCATCCAGGTTATGGAGTAAAAGTGTCCTAAAACATGTTATTTGGAGGGGGGGGGAACCCAACAAACCCAGACAGACCACCAAAACAAAAAATGTTATTTTGTGAAGCTGTATTCACATTGATCATATTTTAGTTCTTCACTCTGGGTGTGCAAATTAATTGGGGGATCACAGTTAACTTCAGAAAGTAAAATGATTTAAAAGTTGTTTATATAAACTTCTGTTCTTACTGAAAACACAGGCTGCGAACACAGATCTGCTGGCTGTCTTGGTAATGATGATAACCACAACCACCCCATTTTCCCACTCTCCCCCGCCACCTGAGAAACTCTGAGAAAATAAGACTAAACAATGCTGTTAGGTGCTATCGAGTCAACTGTTACAACCCAGTGAACAGCAGACCTGAACCTTCTCCTGTCCTGCACCAGCACCGTCTGTCATGCTCAGGTCTAATGCAGTAATCACTATGTCTGTCTTGTTGGGGGAACTTCCTCTCTCTCAATGAATGATGTCTCTTCTGCTCAAAGTGTGACCAAGTTTCAGTGAAGAACAGGATACTGAGGACTTCCCACACAGCCCTGTTGGCTGGCAGTACCGAGATGCACCGCTAACCCAAAGTGTGCTTCTATCGGGCATCTGAACCTGTCAGCAGCTCTGCTGTATAGAAGATAGACAGTCTCCTCCGCCGTGATTTACAGTCCTGGACACCCAAGGGCGGATCACAAGAGGCAGAACCTACTTGATGAAAAAGAATAAATTTCTCTTTTACTGATCAAAGCAATTTTTAAAAAAATCAATTAAGTACTGTATTATCAGGACAAAGGTGCCATGTCACATTTATATTTACACCAAAATTATTTTACATACCATCTTTATGTGATGCTATTTAAGTGAAGGAAAAAAACAAACAGTGGCAAATTCACAAAGGATGCTAATTTTTTTTTTTATCCTTGGAGGTTATAAATGTCACTGGGTTTATGACAATGACTAGGACCTGGGTTTTCACACCAGGACATGTACGTGCCATATCAGAGGGCACTCTGTGCCATCCACTGCTATAGCCATCCACTGCCTTCTCTTGGCAGCCAAGATGACTCACGTACTTTCTCCAAGCCCACTGCTATCAATACGCTGATAATCCGGAAGCCAGTCTGCAGCAGGTAAAATCCACCATCAGTAACAGTACAACAGAGTTTTATCAAGAGTGATAAAAATTAAGGAAATATCTGCAGGAGTCCTGTGTTCCTAGGTGCTATAACAAATTAGCTGGTTTAAAGCCAAAATATCTTATTTTACGGTTCCAGGGAGCTCTGCTGGCCTAGCGGTAAGGAGCTGCACTGTTGAGGCGCACAGTTCAGATTTACCACCTGCTCCGTGGGATCGATCGCCCCTGGAATCTACTACCTCTGAAAACCTGCTGGAGGGTCAGCTAGGAGGGAGTTCAGCCCCAGCAGTGCTCAACAAAAACAAGGGGTCAGAAGACCACCTCACCAGGATAGAGAAGTCAAGGTGTTAACAAGCCGCCTGCCTTCAGGCAAGTTCTTCAGGGAAAGGGTAGGCTTTTGCTTTTTCAGCTTTTAAAAGCCACCTGCCTTCTTTGACTCTTAGCCCCTTTCCAGAGCCAACAGTGACCAGGTGACGCTTAGCACATTGCCCGGCACTGGCTCTTCTGCCTGCCTCCTCCATATTTAAGATTACACTTGGCTCACCCAGATAGTACAAGATGATCCCCCTATTTTAAAGTCACCTCGCTAGTGGCCTTAACATCACCTGCAGCCACCACCACCAACCACCCTGCTTTATAATCTCTAGGGTCTAGAAATCTGGATGTAGACTTGGTTGGGGGGGTGGGTGAATTCTACCTACCACAAGGCCTAAATAATTTTAATTGTAAAAATAGGCATTTTCTTTGGAAAAATGTTGTGAAGGCCTATCAAGGAAAGGTAGCCTCTGATGGGCCAGGGCATTTCCTGTTCAGAGAAGCCTGCGTTGGAGTCTGCTCGATGATGTGAAATGGACCCAATCAGAACCTGTATTTGGGATGTAAAATGCTGGGTGAGTGGGAAGAACGTGAGCACTGGGCACCTGGTCATTGTTCCTGGAGCTCTTTGAGGCTTGCTGGTGAGTCCAGGCTTAGAAAAAATGGGATTGTCCCCATAGCTGATGAGGCCACTTCCTGGGTCTCCTTGCACTTATCTCCCTCTTTGAAGTCACCTGTGCCTCTTCCTTGTTTGTGGCCACAAAGAGCAAAACACACCTGGGAATTCGCTGTTCAGCCCATCTGGAGGACTCAAAGCTGGGGCCAACACACTGGTTCCCACTGTGCAGCCCTACAGGACGGAGAACGGTCTGATAAGGTTTCCAAGGCTGACAGCTTCATCAGCGTTGAACCGCCACACCTTTCTTCCCCAGGGCAGCTGAACGTGACCCTCCAGCCAGTCAGTTAGCAAATGCAGCCTCCTTTTCAGACTGTCTCGCGAATTCTATCATTAAAAGGGACATGCTTGATTTTGGGGGATCCTTGGGGCCATCCTAGGGACCAAAGAGGACAACACAGTTTAGGGGTTGGGACTTTAATCAGGCAAGAGACTCACAGGTGCTAGTGGTGCAGCTGCCTTCAAAGCCCACCGGACAGAAATGGCTTATGTTGGTGCACCTGTTTGTGCCACTCCACAGAGAAAGGAGGACAAGACGACTTCAGGGAGGGAACTCCAATAAGGCAGAATTCACGTAGGGCTATGATGCAGACTGAGGGTAAAGTATAAAAGTATTGATAACGAGACAGAACACCAAGAATGTAGGAGAAAACAGGTGAAGCAGGAGGCAAACAGTTCTCAAGCAACTGAAGTGAAGACCTTCGCTTCCCTGTATCTATACTGAAAGTTGCCAGGGAGCAAATCACCAAGAGAATTCAATGCAAATGAAGCTAAAACTCTTTCTACTGAAAACCTTATGCTTGACTCAGGAGGGAGGGGTTAGCAAATACAAGAATCCTGTAAATGCTAGTGCTTCAGGGTGAAATCCAGCTTGTATCAGCCTCCCTCATATCCTGAAGTAGCATTCAGTTTTATTACAAATATTTAGTATCAAATTTGGCTTCCCATAAGGCTGTTCTGCAGACCAGAGAGGACCTGAAAGACTTTAAAAAAGACAAACCTTCCCGCCCTGTAGTACCAGGAAGGACTTCAGTAAAGCGAGTCTCTCACTATATATTGAACATTTTAAGCTGGCAACTAATTAATATCATCATAAAGATAAAGAGGACATAGGACAACCTATGCAGACATAAAAGAAACAGCTCAACACATACAAGAAAAATTTCACATGTCAAAAAAACAGCAGGCAGCTTTAAACATGTGAAGAACAAATTTAGCCTTCTATAGAAAAAGGAGGGCATGTTGGAGACCCAATAAATACCCCAGAGTCAGGGAGGCAGAAGATATATATGGACATGGAGTCATACGAACAGTTATGGAAGAAGGTACAAATGAAAAAAGAGAAAAAAAGGAAGCCAAAAATAATACCCCGGAGGCAGAGAACCAGAAGAATTACACTGATGTGGAGTTATATGCACAACTACAAAGGTGCAAATGATGGAAGCCATAAAGGAAGCAAATACTCCAGAGACAGGGAGCCAGAAGAAAGATACTGGCACAGAGGAACTTCAACATTACAGAAGAAATTGCAAAAGACAAGAAAAAAGTCAAACTATAAAGTGGTACAAAAGCTTAAAAAAAATCACAAGACACAAAGGGTACAGCCAACACTGTACTGTAAATAACAGAAATACGTGAATATTAAGACCAAAATGGCAGAAGTGTCCAACATGCTGGAGGAACAAAAAAGAATAGAAGAGACAGAAGAAAGTGTCAGTGAGCTGAATGTCAAATTGTCAGCAGGAATATACTAGAAAAAAAAAATCAGAGCTATGACAGAAAAATGGAAAAAAACATTAGAATCATGTGAGATGACATCAAAAGAACAACATGTATGATCAGAATTTAGAACACAAGAGGGACAGGGAAATCACTGAGAAAACTTCAGGAAGAGGTACTAGAAGAAAATTACCCAGGTATGATGAACAGAGAAATCCATATTCAAGAAGCTCAGTGAACACCAAACAGACTAGACTCAAAAAGAAAAACAAGACATAACATAGTTTAATAGGAGCTACTACTAACACTGCATGCCTAGACATCTCTCTAGAAAAATTCCAGCATCTCTCAAATGCTCTCCAAGAGTCACTAGAAGATACTGCAGCTCAGCTCATTGCAGTTCAAGACCAAACTGACTACCTAGCGACAACTGTATTACAAAACATGAGGGGACACAAACTATAGAAAAAGGTGGTCTCTGCCTTTTGTTTCTATATCAGTAAATGAGTAGAGAAAGAGGAAAAAAAAGACAAAGCTAATGCCCCAAATAAGACAATCAGGGACCAAGGAGCAACTAGGAATTCCCTCTAGGCTACTCCCCCTCTTAATTCCTTTTCTAGTGGTCATTTTTGTAACTCTGTTTTAGAAATCTTTCAGAAATGTTAAATAGAATGTTTCACAGCCATCTCCTGAAACACTAACTGCCCAGAAACATGTGAAATCAGTGCTCCTCCTTCAGACCTTATGGGGAAGCCAACCTCAGCCTCTCTAGCATCACCCCTGTCCAGCAGGAAATGTTACGTGCTTTCGAGTCGTTTGCGATTCATAGCAACCCTGTGTACAACAGCCCTGAACCCTGCTCTATCCTGTGCCAATCGCATTGCCTCTCACACACCCATCCCGATTACCCCAGTCACTGAATCAACCCACCTCATAGAGGGTCTTCCCCTCCTGCGATGTCCCTCTCCAAAGACCTGTCTCTCCTTGCAACATGTCCAAAGTATGTCAGACGAAGCCCCAGAATCTTTGCCTCCAAGGAGTAGCCCTCTCTAGGAAGAATGTTTTCTTGGCAGTCCATGGTACATTCAATACTCTTCTCCAGCACCACAGCTCAAAGGCGTCAACTCTCCTTCTATCCTCCTTAGTCATTGTCCAGCTCTCTGATGCATAACAAGTGATTGTAAAGACCATGGCCTGTATCAGGCGCACCTTCTCCGTTGCTAGCTCAATTCTGGCCCTAATCCTTTTATACCTCTTCATGTCTGGAATGGAGAAAGCAGCTTGAGGAAACGGGATAATGTCTATCTCCTGATAAGGTGACTAGATGACTGGATACTGATAAGGCTTTGGGCCTGATCACACATAGAATTCCCCAAAATAAAAGAATAAAAGATAAGGATAGAATACTAAAAACAGCATGAGAAAAACAGAATCATCTACAAAGGAGAACCAAGTATGTGCCGATTTCTCAGCAGACCATTATTGTAAAACTAGAATGACAATTAGAAAAATGTGTATGAAGGTCCAAGGAGGGAAGGGAGGAAGTAGAGGGGTGAGGATGAACAAGGGAGAAATCACAGGGTTGCCAAATTTGGGGGGGGTGGAGGGCAGGAGTGAAGAAAATGGGAAAGATCCAGTGGGGAAGTGAAAAGACAGGGTAATGATATGCCTAGTTCAATGGTGATTAATTTTATAAAACACAATGTATGGGAATGATCGCATAAAACAATGTGAAAGAAGGAAAAGTGTGAAATACAATTCATGCACATTTTGTATATGCACAATATAAAATTTCAAAAAGTTACCAAAAAAAGGGACACGCTCAGAGTCTATGGCGCTGACGCCACTTCTAAGGCAGAGCTGTGCAAATTCTGCAGGACCCCTAGAATACTGAGTCTAGTAACAGCACAAAATTATCATATCGAAGACAAAATGGGCAAAGACAGAGTGCGTGTAGAAGCCACCTCATGTCTGCAGAGGAAGGGGATTCCACTTCACAAGCCTGCAGTCGCTTCAAGATGAGATGCAGGGACAGGGCTGTTCCTTTTTAATCATTAACGCAGTAATTTTGAGTTGTTACACATATAAAACTTAACTTTCTTAAACCAGAAGACATCTGGGCATCCTAGTAGCGTCCAGTAGCATCCCTTAGAGGAAACATTACAGTGACCAGTGACTTAAATTTTAAGTTCCACGAGTAATACTTGCGCTCACGGTGACTGGTGACCCTAGGCCATTTTATTCCTTCCTGAATCAGTTTTCTCATCTATGAGGTGGATTGATTCAGTGACTGGGGTAATCGGGATGGATGTGTCAGAGTCAATGAGATTGGCACAGGATAGAGCAGGGTTTAGAGCTGTTGTACATAGGGCCGCTATGAGTTGCAAGCGACTCGAGGGCACATAACAAGAAGAAGAAGATGGGAATAATGTGGCACCGATTTCATTGATTCGTGGAGAGTAAATACAAGTAATGCAAGGAAAACACAGAATCTGGTCCAAGCTAAAATGATAAACATGAAACCATTTATGGCAGCGCGTGCAGTGAATCAGGGTGCCCTCGCATCTCAGGGTAGAACTGAAACTGTGTCATCCAGACTCCCAACAAATGTGGTCATCTATTACTGGTAAACGCAGGCCTCTTCTGAGGTGGAATGTTCAACACAGAAGTCTAGGTTTTTGCTACTTCGGTGTTTTCTTGGCTTCTGAGACACGTGTTTCTTCAAGTACATCAAGTTCACTGTCAGTAATCTTTGCAGCTGTTCACTATGAGACAACTGACAATGTTCAGTTGCCTATATGAAGAAGAAAAACAGTTTTGACCTTCCCCCTTCCCCCAACAAGACCCAAGAGTTTAATCCTCAAACTTGATGGACTTGGAGGCGTTTCTGTCGATATAGAAGACTTTGTCCGGGGTTCTGGAGAAGCCGAGGCCGGCCCCGCGGTTGAACTTTCGGCTCATGGCCCGGTCGTAGTCCTGCTGCAGGTTCTGCTGCAGGGTGTTGGCCCCCTCCTTGCTGAGTGCCATGTTGGGCCTCGAGGTCACACTCGGGGGACGGCTGACCGAAGGGGAATGATTTTTAAAGCCACCCATCAGTTTGAGAAACTTCAGTTTCTGGTCCTCGGTTTCAAATCCAGCAGTGTCCCACTGGCCAAACTTGGTTCCCTGTGTCAAGAGAAAAGAAGGGAGTCATTTTCCCTGTTCCCAAAGCTTTCCATCCCCCGACGGCGCCAGTTTCACCATACAAACAGCTGATGAGCACATCCACCGATCGTCCTAGCTAAAGCTAACCAGAGGGAGACTCTTAGCTGTCCCACTTCACTGATGAGGAAAGGGAGGCTTACAGCTTCGCTGTGAATCACCTAGTAATCCCACCAAAATTCCAAATGGGGGGAAGCCACCTGTTTTTATCTTCCCTTAACCCATGTTAACAGGATAGCCCTTCAGTCTGAAATCTCTACACACGACACGAACGCAAGGAGTAAATGCCAGAGCCCCTCAGCGCAGTGGCCTGAGAAAAAAGTCTGCTTCTTCCTTGTGAGAACGCCAGAAAGATGGTGGCTTCCAAGTTAGACAGACGCTCGCTCGTTCAAGCCTCACCTGCAACCTGGGCCAGGTTACCCTCCCAGGCCTGTGCCTTCACCTACCGGGCATGCGACAGCCCCCTGGTGCACACTGCCTGGCATGGTTTTTAAGTCTTTAAAAATAGAGAGTTCTCCTCAGTCTCCTTGTTCATCATTCCACAGCTGACTTCCATACTGCCAGAACTCTGCATCTGCAGCCCAAATGCCGCCCAGGAGCATTTCTTGGTTGTCTCTGGGGAGAGTGAGCAGCAGATGCTGCTAGAGCTGCCCTGAGTGAAGGGTGATGTGGTCTCCCAGCTTCCTGTGACCCAGATGCTTGGCCCCATAGGCCAACCTTTCTAGTGAGAAATCACCTGTAACAGGCGCTGGCGGGGCAGCGGAGAGCACTGGTCTGCAGGAGCCAGCGCTTCTGAAGACTGACCGATCCAGAGGAACCCTCTGGCCAGACTGAGCCCCCTCACACGCCGCAGTGTTGGCTGGTTGTTAAGTCCCATTGGTTCTGCTTCCAAAATCAATGCTGAAGCTGTTTCTTCTAAACTGAGATCCTGGGGGGCAGCAGCACACCCGAAGTAGCCCTGGGTCCCACGAGCCAGAACTAGTCTTGTGCCACGCCTCCTGGGATTTGAACGTTACGGCCCTGTTTTTTCTTGTCCACCTCATATATTCAAGGCTATCCTGACAGCTCTCCTCAGCTCAGCAGGATGCAGAGAAAGGACATGCAGGAAAAGTAAAGCCCCATTCCAGGGTGTGAGTCTCATTTTACAGATGTGGAAACAAAGGCTCAGAAACGGAAGTTACTTGCCTAAAGTCTCACAATTCCAAAGTTAACAGCCAGGACTATGAATATAAGGGCTTTTGACCCAAATCAAGTTCTTGTTTGAACACTAAAGGCTTAAGAGCGAGCCAGTGAGCCGACTGTCACAGAGGCGAGCTGCATTATCATCTTGGGTTCTTTTCCCTGTCCCCCAAAACCCGCTGACTGACAAGTTCTGCTGGCTGTCTCTCAAAACCAATCTTGAAGCTGCTCTCTCAACTAGTGCCCCCCTCCTCAGCTCCAGCTTGCAGGATGGGCTGTCCCCTCCTTCTCCCTACTGCTGCTGCGTAACAAAAAAACCGGTCTCACCACAAGTCAAGTCAGTACAAGCTGCCTGCCTGACCCACCCTCCGCCTTTGGCCTTGACAGGACCCTCCCTCCAAGGCCTCTTCAACTTTCGGCCTTTCACTTGCTGCCCATCTGGCCTCCTCAGGGTCCATAACCCTGTACCCTTTGAGCCTGCGTTTCCTTCTCATCCCCGCCCCGTCACTTGGCAGCTCATCTGATTCTTCCAAGCATTCCCTCTGTACTGGTCTTTCTCCTCCTCTTTATCATCCCACCCACCCTCTGCCATGAAGGGTCCCTCCCCAGGTATCTCCTTGTCCCTGGGATCAGCGTGAAGCGTTCAGGAACAGATGATGCTGAGAGACCAAAGGGAGGTGCCTGGACAAGGCCGGCCTGTGCGTGGCGAGGCCACTGAGGATGGCCCTCCACCAGGCTGTGCAGGCTACGCCCATCCCTGCCTCATCTTCTCAGGCCTGGTTATCCCGAGTGACCATTCATCCCCCTGCCCACCTTCTGAGGGCTTCAGCCTTGGTTCTTTATCTTCCAAAGCTCATCTAGTCTGGTACAGAGCTTGCTGCAACATGACTTACACCTTAAGGACCAAGTTTCAAGGCTGGCCAGCGCTCCAGTGGGGAGGACTAACTGCTGTGGGGAGCTTCGGACCAACGTGCTCTCCATGACCTCCCTTCGCTGGCAGCAGGCCACGATGCTGGGGGACAAGTCAGGATACCAAGCATGCACGCCACCATGCAGAGCCCTGGTCCTGGTCCAACTTACCGTCCACTCTTTGGTTTCAAAAGCTTCTGTCTTGCCTGACTCACGGTCAATCTCTTCTTGCAAAGCCTTTCTCCTCACCTGAGCAGAGAAGAGGAAAGAGTTGGGAAGGAGTCACACAATTTCTCTTTAAATTCAGAAACCCAGGACAGGCTGTGGCTGGACGGTGGCAGGACAAAGAGGACCCCAGCTATTCCCTGCTGCAAAGCCGGGTGAAGCCTGTCAAGTGTCTTCAGAACCTAAGGAGGGCTGCACTGCCTTGGGCTAAAGTTGGCAAAGCTGCGTTCTCCCTAAAGTGTGAAAAAAGCCAACAGTCCTTAAAAAGGAGCTTTCCTAGAAACGGAAGATTGCCCACTGTCAGCATTATAGATTTTTTGCCTGTAATAACCATTTTGAGGGAGCTCTGGTGGCCCTGTGGCAAGCTACCCTGCAATCCCAGAGGTGTGCAGTTCAAATCCACCAGATGCTCTGCTGGAGAAGAAAGACAATCTCCTCCTGTACCAGTCAGATCCAATTTGACGGTACATGCACAAAAAATAATAAAAATTTAAAAAACAAAACAAAACAAAACACCCAAACAAAAAACACCACACAAACCATTTTGGGTGAAAACTTTCCCAACATATATTGCTTGGAGATCTGTGCATGGAAGACACTGAACCATATTTACCTTTCTAACAGTGTTGTGTTTTAGGAAAAACACAGCTACGGAGTCAGGGACAGCCTGGTTTGTGAGGCCTCGGGTAAGTCGCTTAACCTTTCTCAACACTGCGCTGTCTGCAGGACGCCTGGTGCGAGGCAGGTGCAGCTCCCACGTGGCTGCTGGCCTCGCCTGAAGTCCCTGCGCTGCCCCTTTCCTGTGGATCCAGGCTGAACTTTAGCTGCCCCAGGTTGTGGCCCTCCTTCCCCTCTTCTAACTGCTGCGGCTCAGAAATGCAGCCGGCCCGTTTACATCCCCTCTTAAGCACGAGCCAAGCAGCGGCTTTGGGAAAATGAGAAAGGAGGGTACAACCCGAAGGTGGAACCCCGCAGCTGTGAGTTACGAGGACGGTGTGAGGTGGTGATACAGATGTGATTCCACAGAAATGCAACACAGTTCACAAGTCAAATAAAGTAGACGAACCCAGGCTCCACATGGCTTTAAACTACACAAAAGGGAAAATGTGCGGAGCTAACATGTGAAGGGTTACAACCACCAGTTGGAGAGTTCAAGGCCCATATTCAGCCTGAACTTCCACGTCATGTCTGCCTCCACACATCAGCCCTCTTTTACATGCTTGCGTCATCTCTCTTCCTCTCCTGGAGCAGAAGGCCCATGTGTGCAGGAGCCACTTCTGTCTCCCACCCTGACTGGCTCTCATAAGCACTTGTTGATAAAGGACAGGGATGGCCACTTACTAAACATGCCCAGTGTCCTACAAACAGGGACAGGCATGGCCGCATGTGTGTAGGTGACCTATCCATGGCCCCCATCTTACAGGGGGATGGTGAGGGCCAGGAGAGTAGTGATTTGTCCAAGGTCTGCTGTGTAAGGGGCCTACTGGTCACCACTGGCCCTGCCAGGCCTTGCGATCCAGGATCTTAAAAATACCCCAAATCCACAGCATGTGGTTCCCACACAGGACATGAATGCCAGGGTTAACCAGACAGAAGCTAGTCTACACTAAACATCTCCTCCAATTACTCCTGAAACAAGCCCATGAGTGGCTGGCAGTCCACAGACCTAGCTGACAGGGTCCTAGGGACCCACCCTCTGTTTTGGTCACAGAGAGGGCCGTAGACTAGGTTCCAGCGAGCAGTCAGGCCCCTCTATCATCCTGGCAGCTGGAGGGAGTCTCCTGGCCTGAGGTGTGGGGAGGAGGGGGCCCACGCCGTACCTTGTCTATGCACGCCTCATCCATGTTACCCTTCTTCTCCAGGACCACCTCTAGGTCGGGGTCTGGCTCCTGCACAAGAGGGTAAAGTCAGGTGAGATCCAAGCTCATGGCAGGGAGTCCTCTGCCTCAGTGGCCCCGCCAAGCCGAAAGCGGGACACCACATCACCATTCCAACCCCTGCCATCGATATAACACCCCACTGTGAGCCAAGCCCTTCCCATCCTTCCTCTTCCTCAGCTCTCCATCCTAAATGCTAACTCAAATGACGGACAAAGAACTGAAGGCTTGGGACAAGCTGATATGGAGCTCGCCTTGTCCTTTGCTGGCACACACGTCACCTGGCTCCCCATGGTGGTACCAAAGCAGAGAGAGGAGACAGGCCAAAGGGGCCAGGGGTGTGAAAGTGAATTTATGGTTCCGTCACCAGACCGACCACCTGAGTCCACCCACTTCTGACCCTCTGACGCACACATCCCTCCTGGTTGCTGCCTTCTCTCCTGCCTGGACAACAGCAATGAACTCCTATCCTGCTGCCCTTTTCACAATCTACTCCCGCCCCCACCCCCAGCACTCCCAGGATGCACTGCTCCATCAGACATTGTTCCTCATCCTCCAGAGTCCCAGGGTGGTGCTCGGTTCACACGCTCGGCTCGTGCCAAGCATTGCGCGTTTTAACAGCTATAATCTTGCGGTTCACCAGGCCTTTCGTCTGAGGAACCTCTGTGTGGACTCTCACACCATGACTTTTTTTAAAAAAAAAATTTAGAGTAAAGATTTTAGAGTAAATTTACAAGAAAGGATGGGTTCACTGACTGATACTTATTTTTCTCCCTGGCTTAGTGCATTAATCATTTTTACCACGCGGGGCAACTGTAACTGATTAAAGGGTAAAAAAAATGTGGAATGTTTTTCCAGGCGTTCACCTGTTCCTGTATCTCTGGAAACAGGACCCCAGGGTCCCTCTCAGAAACTGTCCCCCTTTGAGCTCAGATGAGGTGGCTCAGGTGGGCCTGGCCCCAAACCTCTCCTTGCTCCTGGCTTCATACTGCAGCCCTGAGAGAGGCCAGGCCTAGACAGCGAAGCTGGCACCATCCTGAGATCGTTGTGAGGGGACATCATCTTCCTCAGGAGGGTGGAGCATCAAGGATAAAGCCTGGAGCTGAGGGCTGGTGGGTTAGAGGGAGCCTGCCTGCAGCTGAGACCAAGGTGGAAAGACAAAGCTGGGATAAACAGACGACACCTACAGCTGGGATGGTGTGCTCCCTCGGCAAGCCGAGAGCGCCATGGATACCATCTCACCGCAAACTCTTTTTAGTCCCTGCATGTGAGAGATCAGGAATTGGAAAAAGCAAGGGATTCATCTGAAAAAACAAATCCTGATTCATCTAAACCTTTGCATCGCAAGAACTTGGGCAGCATTTCAATGGCAAGGGATAGCTGTATTACTACTTCTGTAGGAGTCCCTGGATCCAGCCAGCCCTGAAGCCTGCAAACCCTCAGCTTTTCCAATTCCTTGTGCCAAAAAACTCCTTTTCTGGCTGAAGTCAGTTTCATCAGGGCGCTCGAGTCGAGAAGCACGGGCATGTGAGAATGTACACACGCACCTGTGTTGTGAACACGTGAACAACACTGCTAGCAGTCCCCTCAACCCCATTACTGTCCCTCGGCTAGTCTGTTTCTGAAGGAGAGCCTACCTCCTCATAAGGTTCTCTCAATATCTGGCTGTCTTTTCTCTTTTTCTTCTTCAGGGCCGACTCCTCCATGCCTAGAGGTTCTGTCTGCTTCTCGGATTTGCTTTTCTTCTTCATGGGGGTTCTGGACCCATCTCCTACTGGGATGTATTCCAGAACCTCGACTTTGGCTTGGTTCTTTTCACCCCCTTTCCCCACGGACTTGGAGGCTTGGAGGTGGCTGCAGGCCACGTCTCCCTCCTGGTACATCTTCTTCTTCTTCATTTTGACTTGGTGTTCACTGGGGCTCTCCTGCTTCCGTTTCTGCCCCAAGGCTGCCAGCTCCTCACTCACCCTCTGTGCACAAGCAAAGGTCGCATCCCCGGCCTCCACAGGCCTGGGGTTCTGGACCATGAAGGCCACGCTGTCCTGAGTGCATTTCTCCTTCTTGTGTTTTTTGACCTTCTTGACACCTCCGATACCCTCTTTGGCTTGTCCAGGGCTCAGGGAGGTCTCTGCCTCTAGTCCGTGGGGCCCAGACAAGGACCTCCTCTTCATTTTCTTCTCCCCACTTGGACACTCAGTAGAATCAATGATCTGCTTCCTGGAGCTGGGTGACCTTTCTGCCCGCCTGGCTGAAAGCACAGTTTTGGGTTCTAAATGGTGTTCACTAAGAAGTTTCTTTTTCTTCTTCTTTTTCTTCACTAGAGGCACTTCAGGTGCCTGGACCACGTTGTTACAGTGGGATGGACCTCTCTGAGGAGAAACCTTGGTGAGATAATCGTCTTTTACACCTGAACACAGACTCTCTGGCTCTTTGACCACTTTCTTTTTCTTCTTTTTCTTTTCTGAGAGCCCAGAGCCTGCATCTGCTTGCTGAGTCTTAGTGATCATTCCTGAGGAAAAAAAGAAAGGGGACAAGTTATTTCTGCACCAAACCACTCTAGACCCAGTTCAATCAGGCATCATCAACTCTACTAGGAGCTCTGGTGGCCCAGAGGGTAAGGCATTGTGCCGCCAATCCAAAGATGCACGGGTGCAACCTACCAGCTGCTCCACAGGAGAGAAATGGGTGCTTGCCTCCCAGGCGAGTTACAGACTTTCAAAATCTGCTGGAAGGTCAACTAAGAGTTGGTTCCGACTCAAAAGCAATGAGGGAATGAGTGAGGTCTCTCTTTTAGGAGCCATTATTTCTTGAACTGAACTCTAGAATGAACTAGAAAAGTAACAAAAGAAAAACGTCCAAATGTTCCCTTAAAGCAACACCAGGAATACACATCATGACCCAAATATCAACTCCTAGGAAGTATTTCCTGACACCTAACACAGAACGGTCATGTTCTCTTAAACGACTCTCAACCACATCACTCAGTCTTTCACAAAGTGAATCACAAACTGGAACTAACTTTCTTATTATTTATTTACATCCTCATTATCACCCTCCTTTGTTCTGTATAGGCAACAACTATTTTTTTTTTTTCACAGCAATCAATCCATTTTCCCTAGAACACTATATGACACAAGAATTGATAAACACTTGTCAAGTAAAAGTTGTTCCAACTTTTATTTTTGCTAACTTTGATTTCTGTGATACATTAAGTGTGACAAATTAGTTAAGATGATAATAAAGAAAAACAAAACAAAACAAAAACCACAACAGGAAGGTTGAGTTCCAGAAGAGGCTATCTAACTTGGCAACTTTGAAGAAAAAGACTGCCAAAATCATTTAAAGAGTGATGGGATCTCCCCTAATTCCTCGTTATTTCACCACCCTTGGCCCCTCTCCACTGCAGTATGGCAAATGAAAGATAGGTGGTGGAGAGTTTGGTGATTAATAAAACTCAGTAGGGGAAAGATCATATGAAAACCAAGGTGAATAGAAGAAAGTATGAAACACAAGGTATATAAACGAGACACAATGTATACAAATTTTGTATACAGACCAATATAAAAGAATTTTAAAAAATAAAGAGCTGGAATAGCGGTCTGAAGTGTTAGTGATGGAGAAGATGATGAAAGGAAAAATTATAAAAGAAATGCAGGGAGTTTAAATTCAAACATACCGGGGTGCCAAACTCCGCTCTCTAACCTGGAGTCAGTTACTAAAGCTCATGGAACCTACCTGGAAAATAACAATTATTCTCAAAGGAGTCTTGGAAGAAGGGGTGGGGGGGGGGGGGGTGTAGTGTTCTTTATCAGAAGAGAAAGAGCGAGAGAGGGGAGGGGAGGGGTGGGGAGGAAAGGGAGAGGGAACAGGGTAAAGGGGAGAGGGAAGAGAGAGAAGCCACATAAAGTACTTGCCATATTTTTCTAACCCTTCTTCAAATCTCTAAAGCCTAGTCAGTCAATAGATACTCTTCAACTACCATTTATGTGGCAGCAAACAAGGTGACAAATGCAATCAGGCCAGTTGTTGTCCCTGGGCTTGCCTACCACGGATGACATAGATGATGTGGACAGAGAGCCTGAGGCACTGCCTCTGGATAGCTGCTTATGGCAAAGTGATTGCAGGACAATTAACCCCAGACCTGCCCTCATTTAAATACTTTTCCACTTTGCTTGCTTTAGAAAGTAATTCGCCCCAAAGTGCAGTCAGAGAGAACTCTGGTGTTCTAGTGCTAATGAGGTGCACTGTCCACCCAAAGGCATACAGTTCAAATCTCTCTCTCAGCTGCTTTGAGAAAGAAGGACGATCTCTTCCCCTGTGATCTGAAAACCTGCTGCTCAGCTATGGGTCAGTTTTGACTTGATGGTACAGGACAACAACAAACAAGTACATCCTGGGAGACTGACTCTCCTCAAAGCCTGTGCAACTGGTAATAAGAGCAACGGTGAGGGATGGGGAGAAGGGCTTTAGAGTCATGAGTTCCAAGGGTGAGTCTGACACTCTGATGTCCATATGCCTTGACTTCTCTGAGCCTCTATTTCCTCATTAAAAAAGGGTGTTCCTCTAAGGTGGTCTGGTGGGTAAGGAGTTGCTATGCCAACCCAAAGGCAGGTCATGTGGATCCACTAGCTGCTTGCTCGATGGGAGTAAGATGGGCAATCTCCTCAGATCTGCAGCCTCTGAAAAGCCCTCGGAGGGTCAACTATAAGGTTGTTCCAACTAGACTCTACAGTAGTGGACAACCACAACAACAACCAGGCCAGAGATTACAAACTAGGGGTCATGGGGCCACATGGGGCCTTTATGCTTAATTCATGATTTTTAAAATGTCAAATCAATTACCAACATTTAATGACTGGGGGTGATATACACAAACATGGACTGCCCAGCTTTTGTGGAGAAATGAAAAGATTAGACAGCCATTGGTGGGAAGGGAGGCCTGTGAGTCAGGTCTGCATACATATCTGCTTCCCACTCTCACTGCAGTCTCTGCTGATGCTTGGACTGGATGACACTGAGGCAAAGGGTCCAGGAGTAGCTTGGACACAGGAAGGGAAAGGTCAGTAGCTCTTCTTAGCCTCCCAGCAGGGCCACAGGCCCCTGGCTCACCCTTGGCAGCTTCAGAAAGCCAGTCCACACGTGAGTTTGAGCTCAAGTTCATTCCTAGCCTGCTCCAGGAGCATCAGGAGAGCCAAAGGCATTACTGTTCTTGTCTCCTCATTCCTGTCTGGTTTCCAGCTATTTGCAGGGTCTTCCACACTGCCTGGCATATAGCAGGTGCTCAATAAAAACCAAATGAATGAGTGAAAGAAAACCAAGGAGACAAAAACAGCAGGGGGGGAAAAAACCATTTGCCTTCAAGATCCAGGTAGGTGAGGGAGGAAGGGAAAAGTATTAACAGTATACAGATGGGAAAAGCTAACAGTGCTAAGGTTAGGATGGTAGGGGTGTGTGTGTATAGGGTGTACAGTGAGTTTTCAGGGGGTATGGCTGTGAACTCAGCAGGTTTGAGCAGACTCAGTCTGAGGTGCTTTGAGCTACGCAACTGCAGATAGCTGGAAATTCAGTCATTACCACTCACTGGCTGAGCTCTAGCAGCTTAGTGGTAAGGAGGCGTGCACTGTCAATCCAAAAACACCGGTTTGAATCCAGCAGCCGGCTGCTCCTTGGAAGAAAGACTGGCAATTTCCTGTGCCATTGATTTACTGCCTCTGAAAACCCGCTGGAGAGTCAGCTCCAAGTCTGTTCAGACTGGAAAGCAAATAGTAACAAGACACATCGCTGAGTCCAGTGGATTTCAATTGACTCCAACTTTACAGGACAGAGAACGGACCCATAGTGTTTCCAAGGCTGCATGCAAGCTATTGAACCTGACAGAACGGCTGGGGGCTTCCAACACTGACCTTCCAATTAGCATTCTAACATGTAACCGATTAGGCACCTGGGATCGCAGCAATCACTGCATATAGTTAGGCCAACACAACAGCCACAAGGGGAAAAGCTTCAGACAGGAACGTTAAAGTGGGTGAACAGAGGAAACGGAGAAGGTGCAGACTGGTGAAAGGGGGTCAGACAAGTCCAACAGCGGGAAGGAGGGATCATGAAAACTGCGGAGAACAAAGGCCACGGAGAAGGTGAACTTGATCCTTTCCGCCCACTTGGCCACTTCAGAGGCCCAGCGCAAGTCCTTCACCCTGTATGTGATCATCTACATAAAGATTAAAGAGGCAACGTGTCCTCCGTTTTTGTCTCCTGCAGTCCTCGCTGGAACACAGTGAGGATCGGTGTGAAGATCCCAACTCGGACTTGGGCTCTAGAGCGAAGTAAGCAAAACGTCAAAACCGGGATTCGAACTCAGCGCGCAAGAGCCGAGAGCCTGTGCCCAGCACGAGGGGCGACAAGCCGTTGCGGCCACAGTGACGTGAGCAGGAACAAGGGAACCTCGGGGATCCGCCGCACCGCGGCTTCGGCATAAACACCCAGGGAGTGAGTTCGAAGTCCAGGGCCAGCCAGGATCAATATCGGAAAGCTTCCTGGAGACGGCGGCCTCGGCCCGGACGCACGCGGTCGGCTGGGCGGCGGCCCGCCCGCTCGTCTCCTCGTTTGTCCGCCGCGTAAACCCCCAAAGAGCCCACACCGCTCCGCCCGGCGCCACGACCTCCCCACTCACCAGCCGGCCAGGCTTCCCCGCCTCCACGTGAACGCCAGCTCCGCCGTGACCCGGAAATAGACCTCGCCTTGCTGCCCCGCCCCCGCCGGCTCCGGCTCCTTCCGGGTCGTGGCCGAGTGGCGTGGCCGGTTACCGTGGGAACGGCGTCTCGGGCTCCTAGGGCTGAGCCGCCTGCGCTGTCCCGCCGCATGGACGCACGCGAGGAGTCAGCCGACTCTCCCGAGTCGTCGGCCACGACCAGAACCCCGGCGCCCACCGTGTCGCCGGTGTCCCCCGAACTGCCCGTCTCTCCGAAACATGTCGCGGAATCGCCGGGCAAGAGCTTGTGGGAGCAGATCTGCGAGGGTAGGCGAGCCGAGAGCGACCGGCGGCCGGGACACGGGCGGACGCGGGTTCCGAGCGCCCGCTGTGTGCCAGGCCCCCAGTGTCACGTACCGGGAAACTGAGTCAGTGGTGGTTGTTGGGTGTACCGCTGAGTCGGAACCCACCCGTCGCCGATCCTCCAGCGGGTTTTCAGAGGCTTTAAACCGCAGGGGAGGCGACTGTCTCCCGCGGAGCAGCTCCTGCTTTCCAACTGCGTGCCTTTACTTTGGCAGCACAGCTTCTTCTTATTCTTTTTAATTTAATTTTTGTGTGTGTACCTTGGCTCCATGGTCAACGTTCTTGGCACCAGCAGCCAGGAAATCAAAAAACGTATTGCGATGGGAAAGTCGGCTGGTAGGGACCTCTCCAGGGTTCTGATGAGCAATGGTGTCTCTCTGGAGACTAAGGTGCGTCTGATACAGGCTGTGGTCTTTGCAATCACTTGTTATGCATCAGAGAGTTGGACGATGACTAGGGAGGATAGAAAGAGAATTGATGCCTTTGAGTTGTGGTGCTGGAGAAGAGTATTGAATGTACCCTGGACTGCCAAGAAAACAAACAGATCCATCCTGTAAAGGGTTAAACCAGGCTACTCCTTGGAGTCAAGGATTCTGGGGCTTCGTCTGACATATTTTGGACATGTTGTAAGGAGGGACAGGTCCTTGGAGAGGGACATCATGCTTGGGAGGGTGGAGGGACAGCGCAGGAGGGGAAGACCCTCTATGAGGTGGATTGATTCAGTGACTGGGATACTTGTGATGGGCGTGTCAGAGGCAGTGGGCGTGTCAGAGGCAGTGTGATTGGCACAGGATATAGCAGGGTTTAGGGCTGTTGTACATAGAGTCGCTATGAGTCGCAAGCGACTCAACGGCACATAACAACAACAACAACAACCGTTAAATCATATCTGACTGGTGCAGGAAGAGATTGTTCCTCCTTCTCCAGCAGAGCATATGGTGGATTAGAACTGTGAATCTCTGGGATTGCAGTGCAACTTCTTGCACTAGGACAGCAGAGCTCACCATCATCGCAGCTTCTTACCACTTAGTCCGAGTTCCCTTCCCTAAAGTTAGAGGGAGAGGAAGGCGAGGGGCAAAGAGGACCCAGTGGTTCTCCATCCCTTTTCAATGAGCAGAAAAGAAAAAGAGGTTGGACACCTGCATCCAGTGGGTCCATGGAATCTGCATTTTTATCCAGTTGGGGACACGCCTCTCTGGCGGCTGGAATCCACCAGCTTCTCCGCTGGAGACAGATGGGCTATCTCCCATGAGCAATTAATTGACAGCCTCAGGAACCCAGTGGGAGTTCTGATTTGCACAGCCGCGAACTGACAAATGTAGATTTTAATCCGATTCGGCTTCTGTTAGCCTCCAGCGGAATTCAGCTCACATTAGCTAAATTTGATTTACAGGAAGATTGCAAGAAATGGTAGCGGCTTTTACTTAAGTTTGGACACCCCACTCCCACCTTTGCCTAAGCAATGACCACCTCGAGATCAAGGACCCAAATTCTTGTAGCCACCGTCTCCACTTCAGCTGTCTGAAACGAGAGAAAACTACTAGCCACGGGTGGGTATTGAACTCTGGGAATCTCGGTAATATGACCAAGGAGCTGCATTTATTTTATTTTGTATTCAAAACCCCCTCAAAAGTCAACGTCATTGCCGTCTGGTCGGAACTGACTCATAGTGGACTGTCCAGTGGTTTTTCAGAGGCTGTAGCTTGCCGTGGAGCTCTGGTGGCCTGATGGTAAGAAGCTGCCCTGCAATCTTGAAGGCACGCAGTTCGAGGCGACCAGCTGCTCTTTGGAAGAAGGATGGGCAGTCTCCTCCCATGGGATTAACTGCCTCTGGAAACGCACTGGAGTGTCAGCTGTGGGTTGGTTCCGACTCTGTGGTGCACAACACAACAACAGCAGGTTGCCTAGGACAGTATTGCCCACCTCTCTTCCATTTGCTTCTGGTGGATTTGAACCTCCAGAGGGACGCTGCTTTTGAGTTAGCCACACAACTCACGATAGCCTATGCTACGAGTGGTTGGTCCCCTATTTTGTACCAGTAAATTTAAATAGCTGCTTGTAGCTCATACGAAAAGCCATCCTGTGGATTCTGATGCCATCCTGTGGGTCTGTCCATCATGTTTCTGAAGCTGTAAATCTTCCCCCTGAGAGACTGCTAGTGAGTTCAAACTGCTGGCCTCTCTGTTAAAAGCCTGATAGTTTATGCACTATGCCACCAGGATGCCTTTACTTGTAGCCAGTGACAGGTATATCTCACAGTGCAGGTCAATAAATGGGTGTGGAATGGTAGAATGAGTGTCCCAGGGTATGAAGGACAACAGTAGGCGCCAAGACAGTGAAGAGCTGAGAGAGGTGGAGAATCTGCAGGAGAAGTGGTCTATGAATTGCTGAGGCTACAAGGGCAGTCTGTGTGTCCCCATCCAGTGCTTGGACACCTTCTTCCAGCTTTACATTGCATTATCATTGCATGCTGTTAGGTGGTAATAGACCCACAGCTGACCCTCCAGCAGGTTTTTAGACACAATAAATCATACCAAAGCAGATTGCCCATCTCTCCTGCAGAGCAGCTGGTGGATTCAAACATGCATTTGAGATTGCAGCACAGTTTCTTACCACTAAATCAACAGAACTCCCTGTTGCATTACATCTAGGAAAGTTGGCTACATTCCTGAATGTTCTCTTTGTGTCTTCCACATTTTGGTCCTTACCCGCTTTGTACACTTCCCAGAGAATCCCTTCATACATTTGAGAAGCGCCTTCAAGAGTGCTCTCTTTTCCTTGCCAGTTTTGTTTTTTTAATAGAATGGCTCGTTGAGCAAACTCCGTCAGTTAAAGAAGGAGAAAGAGAAGCAGTTAACTCTTGTGTTGTGCAATTTACTGCCTCTGAAAACCCACTGGAGAGTCAGCCTTGGGTTTGTTCTGACTTGACGGTACTCAACAATAATAATCCTACAAGGAGTGTTAGTGGTATAGTGTGTTATGCAGTGTGTTAACCCGAAGGTTAGTGGTTCAAATCCAGCGGCCACTCTACAAGATAAAGATTTACTATCTTGATGAGCCTGTGGAAGGTGATCATCAGTTGGGACTGACTCTAGATCAATGCTGGGTTTTTGTTGTTGTTGTGGGAGATGGGATGTTAATCATTATATAGAGGGGCATTGGTGGTGTGGTGGGTACACACTCAACTAAAATATTATTAGTTCGAAGCCACATGCTCTGCAAGAGAAAGATGGGGCTGTCTCCTATAAATGATTGTTGTTGTTGTTGATTGCCTTCAAGTCAAGCACTATGCATAGCGACCCTATGAACAAAAGGCCTGAAGCCCCTCTACAGCTATCGACGTTTATCAAAGTTCATGGAGTTTCCAGAGGTGTGTTGTTTAGGAAGTGGATGCCACTGCTGCTTCCAATATTAAAGATTAGTCTTGGAAACCTAAGGGTAGTTCTTCCCTGTTCATTGGGGTTACTGTGAATTAGAATCAACTGGAAAAGGACAGAACTACAACAGTCCTACCTGTGAGCCCTGGTGGCACAACTTTAAGCACTCAGTTGGTAACTGAAAAGTTGGCAGTTTGAACCCATCAGCTGCTTCATAGAAGAGACTTGGGAGTCTGCTCTTGAAAAGACTGTGCAAGGAACACTGTGGGACCGTTCTACTGTGTCACTTGTGGTTCTGTGAGTTGACAATGACTGGACAGTACCCGTCACGTAACATAACTGTTGCTGTACAAAAGCAGTCATCATACCTACCTCACAGGGATGTTGTGAGGATTCAGCCTGTATGTGTGTGACAGGGCTCGCACAGGGCCTGGTATTTAGTAGGTGCTCAATAAATGTATGTTATTGTTGACAAACAAAAATGCTCTGTGGTGTGTTTCGGAATCGTGGAAGGGGTTTTGTTTTGTTTTTTGTCAAACAAGCCAAAAGGGAGAAAGCATTGTTTTCTCTGCTAAGTAAGGGGTTGATGCTGCTTACAAAGTTGAAGGAGTATATATACCTGGGCTCTGTGAAGATTGTTAGAACCTAGATGAATGAGCCTAGCTTGCACACTTTTTAACAATTTTCTGTACAGACATATATGGTTATGTGCTGTCAAGTCAGCCATGACTCATAGAGACCCAATGAACAATAGACCTGAACCCTGCCATCTCCTGTGCCTTCCTCATCATCACAGACACACTTGAATTTGCTGTTGCAATCACTGTATCAATCCTGTCTTATTGATGGTCTTCCTTTCTTACTCAGACCCTCTACATTTCATGGAAGAATGATGTCCTTTTCCAAGGACTGGTCCCTCCAAACATGTCCAAATATGTGAGATGAAGTTTAACCATATTTGCCTCCAAGGAAACCCTGGTTGCATGCTTTCCAAGACATTTTTGTTCTTTTGGCAGTCCGTGGAATATATTCAGTTCTCTTCTCCAACACCACGACTCAAAGGCATTGATTGTTCTTCTGTCATCCTTAGTCATTGTCCTACTTTCTGATGCCTAATAAGTAATCAAAAAGACCCTGGCTTGAGTTAGGTGCATCTGGTGGCCTAGGGGTAAGAAACTGAGCTGCAGTCCCAAAGGCATGCAGTTCAGATCCACCACCTGCTCTGTGGAAGAAGGATGAGCAAGCTCGCACGCAATTAACTGCCTCAATAAACCTGCCAGAGGGTCAGCTATGAGTCTGTTCCGACTCGATGGTACACAACAACAAGTCTTTAAGCTGACATTACTGCTCTTCACTTTGGAGAGGTCCTTGACAGCAGATTTTCCCAGTGCAGCATATATTGATTTCTTGAATGCTAGTACCAAGGGTCTTGTGGATCCAAATAAAACATACAGTGAGTATTCTCATCATAAACATTAAAAAGTAGACTTCCCAAGAATCTTAACTTTGAGATGAAGAGTTACCTTCCATTAGATTATCTCCATTTAAAAATAAAATGATATCACAGTAAACAGATCTGCCAGAAATTCAATTTCATGAGGACAAGCTAGAGAATAGGTAAATATCTACAAGACATTAATCCTGTCTGGTTAGTGCTCATTTTTGCCAGGGGCAGGGGTGGCAGTTTGGGAGAGGTGAATGAGTTTGTTTTCTGCCCTTTCTTTGCGGGGTGCTTTTATGATAACTTAATTATAAACATTCTTCACTTTTTTTGTTCTCTTTCTATTGACAACTACCCCAGGGCTTTATATTCTCAAAAGCACTTCTATTTGTATGATATTTTTTCTTGCCAGGTAAATTTCGTAGTAGCCTGTGACCTCTTTAGAAGATGAGATTAGAACCAAGTCTGAGTCAACATTTTTGAGCTTTATTTTGTTGTTTATTGTTAAGTGCCACTGAGTCAGTTCTGATTCAGAGCAACACTGTATGCAAGAGAATGGAGCAAGGCCTCCCCGGTGCCACCCTGATGATATTTTGTGCTGTGCTTGACACCACTTTTATGGCCATTGTGTTAGTCCATGTTGTTGAAGGCTTTCTCTTGACCCTCTAACAAGCTTGTTGTCCTTCTTGAAGGACGAGGTCTCCTGATAGCATGTCCTGTATGCCTGATAGGTCAGTCAAGTCATCCACACTTCTAAGGAACATTCTGGCTGGCCTCTCATGGCAAGTTTGTTTTTTTGGCAGTCCATAATTCTAGTCCATTTTATTCACCAACACCATAATTCAAAGCCATATTCAGTCTTACTCATTTTCCAGCTTTCGCATGTATTTGAGGCAGTTGAAACACCATGAGGTACCTGTTGAAATACCATAGCTAGCGTCAGACACGTCTTAGTGACACCCTTGCTCTTGAACACTTCGAGGAGATCACAGGCAGCGGATTTACTCACTTGATTTCTTAACAACTACTATAGGTGTTAATTACAGATCTGAGTAAAATGAAATCCTCGACAATTTCAGTCTTTTCTCTGTTTAACATGATTTTGCTTATTGGCCCAGTTATGAGGATTTTTATTTTGTGTTGACACATAATCCATATTCAGGGCTATAATCTTTGACTTTCACCAGTGAATGCCTCAGTTCCTTATTTTCAGAAAGGAAGGTTGTGTCATCTGCATATTGCAGGTTATTGTTGAGTCTTCCTCTGATACTGATCTTCTTCATATAATGTAGTTTGTTATTGCTCAATGTAAAGATTAAGTTTTTATGGTGAAAAGATACCACTCTGACACACAAGTTTCCTAATTTTGAACCTCACAGAATTTCCTTTTGGACTAGGTATATGCAGGTTCCCCAGTAGCACAGTTAAATGTTCGGGAATTCCCATTGTTCACAGTGTTATTCATAATTTGTTGACTTAATCTAAAATGATGAAGATGGCACAGGGTTCAGATCTGTTGTTCATAGGACCTCTGTGAATCATACCCAGCACCTAACAACAACATCTTTGCATACATAGTCAATGCAGCCCAGGTAAGCATCTTTTTTTGTATTGTCTGCTTTTAGACAGAATCAGATTTATCCCACAAACATCTTTATTCCCACTGGGTTTTCTATTAATCACTCAAAACATTCTATTGTATCAATCCTCAATGCTATTGAGAATTTAAAAATCTTATTTTTCTTCATCCCACCTGCCAGATACCAAAGTGGATTAATTCTGAATCAGTGCTTGTTCATCCGTCACATCAGCTCAGCACAGCCGGAGAAAAATGACTCCAGGTGGTTCTCAGCACTGCCCACCAGTGGATATCTATCAATGCCGACATCTCTCCCAACCCACATCGCCTTTTTACCTGCTGCTGAAATGTTATTTGATACCACTTAGTAGACGTTGGAGGAATTCACTCAGAAGGGTCAGGCACTTGGAGGCTGGGAGAGAAATCCTTCAACTTTCCTTATACCCAGAAACATAACTTGGATCAGCACACATCTTTTTTTAAAGTTCTTTTTTTGTCTTAAATGGGCAGACACGTTGACTACCTACAGGTCAGCCCTCCATCTGTTTTGTGTCTCTTACCACCCCCTCATCCTGCTCTATCACCTTCTTCCTTTCCAAGATCTTTAACTTCCCTCCAAAGACCTTCTGATCTGTCATTTTAGGCAAACCTTTTCCTTAACCTCCATATCCTTTTTTAGCCTCTATCCAGCCTGCTTGCCCTCTCAACCAGCCTTCTGGAAAGAAGACATTAGTTGTCCTTGTTCACACTCCTTTCATTCCCATCTAGTATCAACTCAGTTAAAACTGCCTATGACTTCAACGAACTGATTCTTGTATGTTAAATCAGCAGGTGTCTACTTCATGTCAGAAAAAAACCCAAAACCATTGGCGTTGACTCCCGCATCGTGTTCTGAGGCTGCGAATCTTGATGGGAGGCAATTGCTCATCTTTCCCCTACAGAGCAGCTGATAGATCCACGCTACTGACTTCGACCAGTTTCAGAGCAAGTCATTTGAAATTCTGGGCCAACATGGTTTTAGGCTCTAGCAGTATATTCTCTTCCTTAATGAGTTTATTCCTTAGTGAATGTCTGGAAACTTGGGAGTCATTGGCCACACTTTCTTTTCACTTTCTATGTTCCCTGCATTTGTTTGCCAAACCCCTATAGATTCTGCCTGCTTATCAAGTCTCGTAATGCCCTTCCTGTTGTAACCCTCATGTTCACACTCTAGACCAAGCCTTCCCAGTTCCTGGTGATGACTTCTAGCCTCTTCTTAATTGGGTTGGGCCTCATCGGCCATTTTTCCTATTTGCCACAGGAACCTCTCACGTTTAAATCCAGCACATTATGTCTTGTAGAATTCACGATAAGATTTCTTACTGAGCACATAAGCCTTTTCATACTTCAGGTCTTATTTTTCTGGTCTCATCACTTAAATTGTCCCAATGGCAAACACCTACTGAGCTGCACTCAATGTGTTAAGTCTTATACTGGGTGTGTTATTTATCATTTAAACTTCATATCTACTTAGTGAGGATGTTAATGAGATGGGGACATTAAAGATTAGAGAGGTTAGAAAATTTATTCAAGTGGGAGAACCATAGATAGAATCATCTTTTCATAACAGATGAAGAAAAGTTTCAAATTGTCAATTGTTTCATCTTGTTTGGATCCACAATCAACAACCTTGGTATCAGCAATCAAGAAACCAAAAGACATGTTGTTTTGGGAAAATCTGTCAAGGACTTCTCCAAAGTGTTAAAGAACACGGATATCAGTTTAAAGACTATGGTCCATCTGATCCAAACCATGGTCTTTTCAGTTACTTTATGCATCCAGAAATTGTACAATGAATAAGGACGACAGAAGAATCAATGCCTTTGTGTTGCAGTGTTGGAGAAGAGTATTGAGTATATTACAGACTACTGATAGAATCTTAGAGAATGCTCCTTAGTGAAACTTCATCTCACGTGTTCTGGATGTGTTGTTAGGAAGGGCCAGTGCTTGGAAAGGGATGCTTGGGAAGGTAGAGAATCAGCAACACAGAGGAGGACCTTCAACAAGATAGATTGGCACAGTGACGACAGCAGTGGACTCAGGTATATCAGAGATGGTGAGAACGGCACAGGATAGAGTGGTTTCAGATCTGTTGTTTATAGGCTCTCCATGAGTCATAATCAAATCAATGGCACATAAAAGCAAAAGGCCATCAGAGCTCCTTAGGCAACAGAATTTCTTGGATTCTTGTTAAAATGCACATCCTATCACTCCTTGGTGTGCCAGTCCCTGAGCACTGCATTTAAAACAACCTCTGTACCATTTTTGTCCTGTGTCCTTCATCCACAGGAGACTAGTCCTCCAGGGTGTCAGTACTGTCGCCCTCCTCTGCACCTTTGCATGTGCTTTGCCTCTTAGAGGGAATATTTGCCTTCTGCTCATGGTTATTCATACTCAGCCAGAGCGGCCTCTCTCCCAGAAAACTTCCGTAATTCCCCAGAAGTCCCTGCTCTTTGCTGCTCTCAGAATTTAACTACAACCTTAGAGCCCAACTTCCCCATCTGATCTCACAACCATCAATTTGCGAGTTATCTCCCTCTCCGGCTCTGTTCATCATATTTACTTCTGCCTTCTTCATCTTCCTGTTCCTGCCCTTCCAGTGAGCCATTCTTGGTAAAATTTGCATGTTAATAGCTACTTTAGCTAGGAACACCTTCAGCCAAATAGAACAAAGTCAGCCTAAGCAACGAGACATTTGATCGTCTCGGAAGTATGAAGATGAGTGGTTCCAAGTTTGGTACAAGGACCCCACTTGGCAGCCACCAAGGGTTCAGGCTCTTTCTGCTTGGCCTCTCACAGAAGGCTGCCTTTGTTGTATACAGAGAAAAACAGCTTCCACTTGTTCTCAGGTTAATGTTCATTTAATGTGCATGGAGCAGTTAAATGCCTCCCCAATAATCCCATTTACAAATTTAGATAACCAAAAAGATTGTAAACTCTATGAGTTCAACGTGTCTGATTTTCTTTGTTATGCGCTGTCAAGTTGCTTGCAGCTCATAGCGACCCTATGTATAAGAGCCCTAAACCCTGCTCTATCCTGTGCCAACCTCCCTGAATCTGACACACTCACTCCCACCACCCCAGTCACAGAATCGATCCATCTCATTGAGGGTTTTCCTCTCCTGCGCCATCCCTCCACTCTCCCAAACGTGATGTCCAAACATGCCCAGAGTATGTCAGTCAAAGCTTCAGAATATTTGACTCCAAGGAGCAGCCCAGCTTCACCCTCTCCAGGACAAACCTGTTTGTTCTCCTAGCAGTCCATGGTATATTCAACACTCCAGCACCACAGCTCAAAGGCATCAATTCTCTTTCTATCATCCCTAGTCACTGTCCAACTCTCCAGTGCATTGCACGTAATTGCAAAGACCTTTAGCCCGGATCAGGTGCACTTTAGTCTCCTTTTTAAAAATTGTGATCTGAGTGAAAGTTTTATAAAGCATACTGTTTTTTCAATAATTCTTGCTTATTTTGTTTGATTACAAGACCCATAGATTGTCTATCCCATATTAGACAATTATATTACATGCAGAAGGTGTAATAAATATAATGCCTTCATATGTGATATATAGCGATGCTATGAACGAAAGTCTTGAACACAAAACTTTCTTTTCTCCAAGTTCATAGAATTTCTGGAGGTAGGCTTGTTGTTGCTGTTATGTGCCATCAAGCCTCTTGCAACTCATAGCAACCCTATGTACAACAGCCCTATACCCTTCTGTATCGTGTGCCAGTCTCATTGTCTCCAACACACCTACCCCCATTTCCCCAGTCACTGAATCAATCCATCTCAGTAAGGGTCTTCCTGTCTTGCGCTGTCTGTCCCTCCATCCTCCCAAGCATGGCATCCCTCTCCAAGGACTGGTCCCTCCTTGCAGCATGTCCAGAGTATGTCAGAGGGAGCTTCAGAAACCTTACCTCCAGGGAGCATCTTGGTTTCACCCTCATCAGGTTCAACCTGTTTGTTCTCCTAGCCATCCATGGTATATTCAGTACTCTTCTCCAGCACCACAGCTCAAAGGCAGTTTTGTCTAGCTTTCTGATATCTATTAATTAATTTTCTGCTCCTTCCTTCTCTTCCTGATAACAGTACTATTAGGTTTTTCACTGTGTGTAAGCCTTTCTTTAACATTTTATATAAGTAGTTTTGTACAGTATTGGGGAGCTTTGAAGGCCCAGTGGTATGAAGCTACACTGCCAACCCGAAAGCACCTGGCTCAGATTCACCAGCTGCTCTGCAGGTGAAAGATGGGCCGTCTCCTCCTGTGTAGTTTACAGCCTCCTGAGAGCTCCCTGGAGAATCAGCTGTGGGCTGGTTCCGTGATTTTGAGGGTTTTTAATACAGTATTGTCCCTTTGTGACTGACTCATTTCACTCAGCATAATGTCCTCTGGATTTATCCATGTTATCAGCATTTCACCAATTCCTCATTATTTAATAGTATTGCTCAGGACTCCATTGTTTGTATATATCAGATGCACTTTTAATGCCAAACAGGACCGAAGTTTTTCCAAGCACCTTAGCCACTCTTAAGGAAAGCTGATCTAATTTATGTCACTGAACTGTGATGGAAAGATTATTGAGATAGGGGATATTTTGTTACATACATAGCTACCACAATGAAAACAAAGAATGAAGGATTAAAAAAAAGAAAGCAGGCTGATGAATCAGGCTGATATATGTGGCCATCGTGTTCTTTTAAAGAATTCAGTCCAATTTAGAAACGTAATCATATTCTCTATGCTTCTCAACATAAAAGGCACCAGTCTGTAACCAATTACATATTTGAAATTGAAATCACAGGGCAAAACTGACAAATTCTCAAATATTCCAGATTTTCTTAAACATTACAGAGGCTTTAAATCACAAACATATCAGATTCTTCTGAAGCTAACATATTGCCCATTTTCCTATATAACCATCTCAGCTATATAGCTTTTGTTGTGTGATGGGAAAGTTTGAATCTTCCATCCAGTTTAAATTAACTTCTAGAAGATTTTGTGGGGAGAAGTGGAGGTAAATAACTAACAATTAAAGTTATGCAAATAAAAGCAAAGTCATTTTGAATATGGGTAAGATTACTGATTCCTATCCTGAGTGGAATAATTAGGTCTGTCTTGGAGAGAGTGAAATGAAGTTTCTCCTTGGAGGCTAGGAGTTTGAAGCTTCGTCTCACATACTTTGGGCACATGGCCAGGAGAGACTGGTCCTTGGAGAAGGACATCATAATCAGAAAAGTGGAGGGACAGCACAGGAGAGGAAGACCCTAGAAGAGATGGATTGATAGAGTAACTGGGGCAATGGGGGTTGATGTATCAGAATTAGGGGGACTGGCTCAGGACAGGGCAGGGCTCCTAGCTGCTGTAAATAGGGTCACTATGTGTCACAGGTGACTCGACGGCACATAACAACAAAAACAATAAACATGCTACAGTTCTTTGTCCTGTAACTACGAAGCTGACTTGCTTTGGAAGTAGGGCCTTTGGATATTTTATCAGTTAGATTAACACAGGGTTCTATTGGTGCAGCGTGGGCCCTAATTCTATGTGACTTGTCCTGATAGAAGAGAAGAAGATATATAGACAGCGAGGCAGAATACCACCAGATATGACTAAAGCTGCAAGCCAAGGAATGTTTGGAGCTATCAGAAGCCAGGAAAAAAGTCATGGAACAGTTTTCTTCAGGATCCTCAGGAAGAAATCAGTACAACTAATACCTGTTCTTCTAAGCCATCCAATTTTTACTGGCAGTGTGAATAATAATCCTTTTAAAGGAAAATAAGACAATGTCCAAATTTTAAGTTGTTTTTCTTTGACAGAAAAACCTGCATCTCTTAAGAGTTAATCCAAGAAGAAATATACTTCTGTGGATACCCTTATGGTATAATTAAAAATGTGCCAGGAGGTTGCACTTCTCTGTCCTGCAGGAAAGTATCAGATGATAGAATGAACTGCTCAAGACTTTAGTTGGCCAGGAGGCTCATGGGAGAGGAACTCAAAGCTGTATGTCCTCCTGACTTGGCCATCTTCATAGCTTTTACTGAGAAGGTTTCCAGTATATAAGCAAAAGAAAATATTACCAAGAATTAGGAGATTTACACAAGACATCCTGTTTGTTACACTGACCCTTCCCTTTTTTTATGACTACATTCTTAGTAATTTTGAGTTAGCAAGAGAATGTTTTCTCTGAGATATAGCACAGACACACATTTTTATAAGGCGTAATTTTCTGAATATGTTGTCATTTACTTGCTAACTTACTCCTTTGTTCTGTTGAACAATTCAACATTTACTTGGGAATGTTTTCTTTTTTTCACAATGTACACTTTAATAGAGTTATCTATTTCTCTGATTACATTCTCTTGATCCAAGCAACCCCTTATTTAGTTAGCTTAACCTCTGTGTCTGGTTTTTACCTGAAAGATTACCCACCAGCTTTTCTGGGGAGAAAGATAAGTAGGTATCTCGCAGAAAGATTTATACCATTGAATGCCCAACAGAGGGTCTCAATAAATCGGAATTGACACTAGTGGGTATAAGAATGTTCTTTGTAGCATTCTTTGTAATAATGATAAATGGGAAATGATTCAAACATCCACCAAGAATTATTGATCGGTGCCCTAAAGCAACCCCGTGTAGGACCAATACTTTTCCCCCCCCATAATAAAAACTTTATTGAAAAAACTGACACCAATAGAAGTGCCACATACTTTACCCAAAACTGAAATGTTATTATATTATTATGATGGATTAACCAGACTTACTGATTGGTAAGGCTTTCTGTGACCGAAGAGAAATTTAGACAGTCGTAGAGAGCATTAGTGTTGTTTTCTTCTGAATGAACAACCTTCTGTGATTCTGGTTTTTCTGCCTGTGGGCTAACACAACACTGTTGAACAATCAGATTACCACAGTTGTCAGCCATGCTCAGACAGTAGGATCAATACTTTGGCCAATCCTAAACATCTTCACAGTCTGCCGTGTAGTTACTTACTGTGTCAGTTCATCTCATCAGGTGTCTTCCTCTCCTCCGACTCTCCGTTTAGAAGTGTAATATTCTAACAACTAGACCCTCCTGATCACATGTCCAGAGTATGTGAGATGAAGTCTCACCATCCTTGCTTCTAAGCAGCATTGTGGCTGCACATCTTTCAAGATACGTTTGTTTGGCATTCGGTGATAAGTCAATGCTCTTTGTTTTTTGTTTTTGTTTTTTTTAATTTTAATTGTGATTTTAATGAATGTTTACAGGAAAGTTGGATTTTCATTCATTCATTGTTGCACATCAGCCCTCCTCTCCCTCCTTTTCCCCTCCCCCACTTCACTCTCTTTTTAAAAAATACTCATTAATTGTTGCATAATGTTCAATACTCTTTGACGACACCACAGTTAAAAGCCTCAACTCTTGGCTGGCCTTACTCATTGTCCAATTTTCACATGTGTCTAAAGCAATTGAAAATACCATAACCATCTTTTGGAAGCAGAAGGGGCAACCACTTCCTAAACAACATGCCTCTGGAAACTATGAATTTTGATAAATGTCTATAGTTGTAGAGGGCTTTGGGCCTTTTGTTCATAGGGTCACTATGAGTCATGCTTGACTCAAAGGCAATCAACAACAGCAACAACATAGCAAGCCACCTTAGCCTTTAACACTTGAAAAAGATCCTTGACAGCAGATTTGCCCAATTGTCTTTTGACTTCTTGACTGCTGCTTCCAAAATGAAGTTATTGACAGCTTTGAAACATTCATCATGTTGCTACCTATTGGTCCAGCTGAGAGGATTTTTGTTTTCTCGGTGGTTGTCTTTGCTGTTATGTGCCATCAAGTCACCTGCAACCTATAGCCATCCTATGTACAGCAGCTCTGAAGCCTGCCTTGTCCTGAGCCGGTCTCACTAATTCTGACACACCAACCCCCATCACCCCAGTTACTGTATCAATCCATCTCATCAGGGGTCTTCCTCTCCTGTGCAGTCCCTCCACCCTTCCAAGCATGATGTCCTTCTCCAAGAACTGGTCTCTCACTGAAGGTTACAATATTTGATCTTCAGCAAATGCTTCCGGTCCTCTTCACTTTCTAAAAGTTAGCTTTGCCATCCATACATTGCAGGTTGTCAGTTAGTCTTCCTCCAATTCTGATGTCACACTGGTCTTCATAAAGTCCAAATTCTAGAATGATTTGCTCAGCATAGAGATTGAATAGGTATAGAGAAAGAATACAAAGCTGACGCACATATTTCCTGATTTTAAATCATGCCGTGTTCCTTTGTTCTGTTTGGACAACAGCTTTTTGTTCTATGTAGAAGTTTTGCATGAGCACAAGTAAAGGTTTTGAAATTCCCTTTCTTCTCAGTGTTAACCATAATTTATTATGATCCTCACAGTTGAAAGCTGTGACTACACCTGCACTGTGTGTAGCCAGTACAACAAAAATAAATGTCTCTTTGTTATTCTTTGCTTTTAGCCAAGAAGTGGCTGACATCAGCAAAGATATCCCTCATGGTACGGGCTCTTCAGAATCCAGCTTGAATTTCTGGCAGTTCTCTGTTCAGCTCACGAAGATTTGTTGTTGTGTACTGTCGAGTCACTTGTGACTCATAGCGACCCTATGTACAACAGCCCTATACCCTACTCTATCCTGTGCCAATCTCATTGTGTCCAGCACACCTACCCCTGTTACTCCAGTCACTGAATCAATCCGTCTCATTGAGGGCTTTCCTCTCTTTTGCTGTCTGTCCCTCCATCCTCCCAAGCATGACATCCCTCTCCAAGGACTGGACCTCCTTACAACATGTCCAAAGTATGTCAGACGAAGCTTCAGAATCCTTGTCTCCAAGGAGCAGCCTGGTTTCACCCTCTGTAGGACAAACCTGCTTGTTCTCCTAGCAGTCCATGGTATATTCAGTACTCCAGCACCACAGCTCAAAGGCATCAATTGTTCTATCATCCTAGTCATCCAGCATTATGATGCATAGCAAGGAATTGCCAAGACCATGAATGGCATTTGACTCTGAGGATCATAACAAACTATGGCTAACTCTCAGAAGAATGGGAATCCCAGAACACTTGATTATGCTTGTGCAAAACCTATACTTGGACCAGGAGGCAGTCGTCAGGGCAAGGAAACACTGCATGGTTCAAAATTGGGAAGGGTGTATGCCAGGATGTGTCTTATCTCCATACCTTTTCAATCTCTATGCAGAACAGACTATCTGGGAGACTGGGTTATATGAGGAGAATTGTGGTATTAGGATTGGAGAAAGACTCATCAACAACAATCTGTGTTATGCAGATGACACAACCCTGCTTGCTGAAACAGAGGAGGACCTGAAGCACCTGCTGCAGAAGGTCAAGGACTGCAGCCTTCCATATGGATTGAAGCTCAACATCAAGAAAGCAAAGATTCTCACCAAGAGTACTCTCATTAAATAATTGTACCACATCCAGTGAGTTCCAGTATTGAAAGATTTAACACTACAGCATGTCCTTCCTGACTCGTAATGGGCTTTTGAAAAGTATATATGAATAAAGAGATTAAGTGATAAGAGTATCTTGCCAAGGACTTTGAGTCATTTATTCAACTGTTTGGGGCTATGTTTGTGAATACAGCAGATGTGGGTCCTGTCTTCGTGAAACATACAGTCTGTTAGAAGAGGCAGTCATTGATTTTTAGAAATATCAAATGAGGGTAAAGCTTATACATTATGAGGAAAAAGAAAGCATTATATAAAGATCCTTTGAGTTCTGATGTTGGAGAAAAATATTGAACATACCATGGACCGCGAGGAGAACAAATAGGCCTGTCGTGGAGAGAGTGAAATGAAGTTTCTCCTTGGAGGCTAGGATTTTGAAGCTCTGTCTCACATACTTTGGAAACATGGCCAGGAGGGACCGGTCCTTAGAGAAGGACATTATGCTTGGAATGCTGATGGGACAGCACAGGAGAGGAAGACCCCGAATGAGATGTATTGACCGATAACTGGGGCAGTAGGACTAGGTGTGTCGGAGTCAGTAAGACTAGCTCAAGACAGAGCAGACTTCAGATCTATTTTACATAAGGTTGCTATGAGTTGAGTTTTGCACACGATTTGATGGCACACAGCGAAAACAACAACAACAACAACAACAACATATAAGGACTCAAAGTAAGGTGATTTGACCTAGTACGGGAGATTGAAAAGAATGTGTTGGGGTATCATATCCACTTGACAGTAAATGCATGGAAAAAGATTTGATTGATTCTCTGTAAAATCTTTACATCATCAACAAACTGCAAACAAATAATTTAGTCTCTGCTTTCGGGTAAGAAACATTTGATGTCAACAGTTATGTCCCTCTTTTCACAGCCTTTTTTAAAATCTGCCTTCACTTTTTGGCAGTTTCCCTGACTGCTCGTAACTATTTTAAACTTATCTTTAGCAAGGAGATACTTTTCTCAGAGTTGCTATGAGTCATAGTTGACTGGTGTCACCTAACAACAGCATCAGCTTCAGCAAGATTTTCCTTGCACACAGTGTTTGTGCAGTAATTTCCTCCTCCTGTTGGATTTCCTTTTTTTTTATGAGTACAAACATGTATCTCTTCTAGTGAAGACTGAAGGAAAGTGATGTTTTTGAATTATGGTATTATAAGCAAAATTTAACACAGAGAAATAAAACTCTTGGAAGAAATAACAATCAGAAAGCTCCTTAGAAACAAGATTAGAAAGGTTTCATATCATATACTTTGGCCATGTTATCAGGAATGTCCAGGAATCACTGGAGAAAGAATTTCATGTTTGGAAAAATGGAAGGTCAGCTAGAGAAGGGAAGATCCTCAACGAGATGCCCTGACAGCGTAGCTTTAACAATGATAAACAGTTTGTGAGGATGGTCAGGACTGGGCAAGGATTCCTTCTGTTGAATGTAGAGTCCTTGGCTGGAGCCGACTTCAGGGCACCTGACAGCAGCCATGAGCCCGCTCTAACAATGGCTTAAGATCAGAATGGGATTAGGTGTGACTCTCACTTTCTTTCTTTTTTAAAATTTATTATTTTAATGAAAATTTACAGAGACTTTGGGTTTCCATTCACTCATTGTTGCACTTTTCTCCCCTCCCAGCCCTCCCCCCTAGTACACTACCCTCTTGGAAAAGTAAAAGACAAATTCTTTCACTGTTTTACAAACCCTCCCCCCAGGTCCACTCCACTATGCAGTCTTCGCTCTGGACTCCTTTCATGACAAAAATACCTAATCACATATCCCTCTTAACCAGTTTTCTCCCTTATCTGTTTCAATGCAGTATACATTATTGAACCCATCTTTCTCAGTCTCCTCCCAACCCTGATGTCAGTCCTGTTTTACAACCGTGGTACCATGCAGTATTTATCCTTTGTGACTGAGATACTTCACTCAGCATAATGCCCTCCAGGCTCACCCATTTTGAATAATATTGCATTAGTTCCTTGTTTTTCAATGCAGCGTAGTATTCCATTGTGTGAATATACCACAGCTTCTCTGTCCATTTGTTTGTTGATGGGCACTTAGGTTGTTTCGAACTCCTTGCTATTGTGAACAAAGCCGCAGTAAACATGGGTGTGCGTATATCTGCTTGGATGTCAGTTATATCTTTTTGGGATATATTCCCACTCTCACTTTCTTGATAAGCTATAGCTACATGATTTAACATTTATCACAGTAAGTCTGTGTTGCTTTGATATCAGACTAAGCTAAATATATTTTGAATGCACATAAGCAGTTTTCACATTAAAGTGATCACAAGGCACGATGAAAACAGGGGTGCATATGCTTACTAACTTGTGGGGGGAGTGACAGAGCTCTGGCTGGTGTGGTAGTCAACATTCTAAGGTGGCTCCTCAAGTTATTGTCCTCTAATGTCGTACTGTCAAAAGCCGAACTGCAATTCCAAAGGCACGCGGTTCAAGGCCACCGGCTGCTCCACGGGGAAAGGATGGGCAGTCTCCTCCCGCCGATTAACTGCCTCTGAAAACCTGCTGGAGGATCAGCTATGGGTCGGTTCTGACTCGATGGTACACAACAACAAAAATAGATGTACGTCCCACTTATTCAAATAAACATTGATGTGAAGGAATTTTCTAGATGTCCATGGCAACAATTTTAAGTCCCTAATTGTTGTTATGTGTCATCGAATATGATTCATTGTGACCCTACGAACAGTAGCTCTGAACCCTGTCCTATCCTGTGCCGTCCTCACAATCTCTGACACACTTGTGTCTGTTGCTAGTCACTATATTAGTCCACCTGGTTGAGGGTCTTCCTTTCTTTCTCCCTTCCACCTTTCTAAGCATGAAGTCTTCTCCATGGAATAGCCTCTCCTAGCAGCATGCCCAGAGTGTGTAAGATGAAGCTTTATCATCTTTGCTTCTAAGAAACACTCTGGCTGCACCGTCTCCAAGACGTGTCTGTTTATTCTTTTGGCAGCCCATGGGATATTTAGATACCACCATTCAGAGGCATCACATTTTATTCTACCATCCTTAATCATTGTTTAGCTCCCAGATGCATAGCAAGTGATTGAAAAGACTATGGTCTGAATCAGGCGCACCTTTGTCCTCAGACTGACATCATTGCTCCTCCATAATTTGGAGAAGTTCCTAACTAGTTGACTTGAAATTAGGAAAGTTATCATGGGTGGATATCATCTAATAAAGTGAACTCTTAAAATAATTCAGAGAGATTTTAAACAGAGCCTCATTACAGGACTTGAAGTAGTAGCAAACACAGGAAGTGTGAGATGATAAATTGGCGTTGTTTGTGCTCAGTTTGTCATGGAACAATAAAAAGTTAATACACTTGGTATAAGTTCCCTGGGGTGGATTCTGACTCATTTATGACCCTCCATCAGATTTCCAGGGCTATAAATATGGGAGGAGACTTCCCATCTTTCTCTCATGGAACATCCTTTTGGTTGGCAGCACAACATAATACACTGTGCCACCAGAACTCCCATGCACCACACCCCAGCTGGTATGTTAGGTACCAGCGAGTCAAGTATAACTCATAGTGTGACCCCATGAAAAATAGATCTGAACTCTGTTCTATCCTGCGCCATCCTCACACTTCCTGACACACTAGAGCCCATTACGGTAGTCACCATGTCAGTACCTGGTCAAGGACCTTCTCCTTCGCCAGCCCTCCCAGCATCATGTCCCTCTCCAAGTAATAGCCCCCTCCTAGCAACATGTCCAAAGTATGTGAGGCGAAGCTTCATCATCTTTGCCTCCAAAGAGCACTCCAGCTGCACCCTCTCCGAGACGTATTTGTTTGTTCTTTTGGCCGCTCATGAGATATTCAGTGCTCTTCTCCAACATCACAGTTCAAAGGCATCTATTCTTTTTCTGCCATTCTTATTTATTGTCCAGCTCTCAGATGACCTGGATCAGGCATATCTTAGTCTCCAGACTGATGTCGTTGCACTTCAGTACTCTAGAGAGGTCTCTGACAGCCGACTTTCCCAATGCAATTGGTCTTTTGATTTTCTGGCCCCTGGTACTAAGAGTGTTGATTGTGAAGCCAAGCAAACAAAATCTGTTAACAATCTCAGTCTCTTCTCTGTCTATCACAATGCTGCTGTTTCCCTAGAGGTGAGAATCTTTGTTTTCTTGATGTTTAGCTTTCAATCCATATTAATGGATTGCAGCAAGTGCTTCAGTATCAGCAAGCAGGGTTGTGTCATCTGCCTAACAAATGATGAGATGATCAATAGTTGTTGACAAGTCTTTCTCCAATCCTGATGCCACATTCCCCCTCATACAGCCCAGCCTCCCAAATGATATTTTCTGCATATAAAGTTAAAAGGTAGGGAGATATGATATCCCTGGTGTATATCTTTCCAGTTTTGAACCATGCAGTGTTTCCTTGATCTGTTCTGATGATTGAGGCTGAAGAAAATGAAAATAAGTCCACATGACCAGTGATATTATCTTAAATCAATTCCATCTAATTTCAAGATCATTTTAGGAATACGTTTGAGCATTGAACACCAATGATCAAAAACCAGATGAGTTGTAGGATGATATCAAGGGTATCATCCATGAAGAAAGCAAAAGGTCATTACAAAAACAATCTAAACAAACAAAAAATCTAAGTAGATGCCAGCTGCTATGGGGTATCGGAATTGCAGCCTCACTTAAGCCTGATATTAAGGTATTTTTTATTTTTAACAAACAATGGATACCTGAAAAGTAAGTAATGGATTAAACCTGGTGCCAAAAAGCTGTATTCTGTCAGTATTATCTCAGAAATTCCTTTTTTTCTCATTACTGAAGAGTGACTATGTCTTTAAAATATGGGGCTTTCCAGAAATAATTTTACCAATCTTTCCTTTAAGGATGTCACTGATAGAGCCCCTGATCATTTTCAGTCTCTTGCCCAGCAAGAGTTGTTACCCCAGAGAGTTATGTCAAAACATATAGTCTGTAAGGAGTTGTGTTTCTAACCCCAAACCACGTCTCTCTCTGGTTCTTCCCAGGTGAGTTGCAGTGTTGGAAACCCAAGGGCGGGTCAGCTGGAAGCCCAGTGGAGGGAAGAAAATGACTTGATGGCAGTGAGTTGGGTTGTATGGTGTGTCCTTTGGATCAGGATTTCCAACATGTCAATTCTGATAAGTTTTGAAATTTAGTGTTAGAATCATCTGGGGGACTTTAAATCTACTGAAGTCTCAGTCTCTTGTACCCCACCAGTTTCTGGCGTGGGTGTGGATATTGGTATGTTCAGAAAGCTCTTCAAGTGGTCCCAATGTACAGTCAAGATGAAAAGCTTGGCATTTGTGATGTAGTTAGGTGCCATCAGTTGAGTACAACTCATAGTGACCCTATGGACAGCAGATCTGAACCCTGCCCCACCCTGTGCCTACTTCACAATCTCTGACACACTCAAGCCCGTTGCTGCAGTCATTGTGTCAGTCCACCTGGTTGAGAGTCTCCCTCTCTTTCACTGACCTTCCACTTTCCAATCATGATGTCCTTCTCCAAGGAATAGCTGGCCTCTCCTAGCAACATGCCTAAAGTATGAGAGACAGATCTTTATTGTCTTTGTTTTCAAGGAGCACTCTGGCTGCACCTTTTCCAAGACATATCTGTGTTAAGACTCTAACATACTTTGTTAAACTTCTCATTTGGATTCTGTAGGTTTGGGTTGGGTCCCGAGGGGCTGAATTTCTAACCTGAGTGATTCTGATGCTGCAAACTTGCTTGGAGTAGAAAGAGAGTGTGGCATTCCTCTTCCAACCAAGTGGCCAGTCTGGGTGTCTGACCTGTATACTCCATTCCTGTGGCTGCATGGGGTGATTCATGGTCCTCTTCCTTCCATTCATTCTGGCCTTTCATCATATTTTTCTCTCTTTTTTTACTTTTGCTACTATTGGCCTGCCTTAACCACTCTGCTCACATCCTTTCTCCCTTGGATTGAACTACATCTGGTCATTCTGCATTGTGTCTTCTTGATGAAAAAATATCAGACTCACCCATACAGATTTCCCTCTTTCACACGAGAGACCCATCTCATGCATTTAAAATGAGATGGCCACATTTAATATTCACCTGTAATGAATGAAAAGCCATTGTTTTTCATCTCTGTAAAACACCAGCTGAAATAAAAATTCACCTGTAATGAATGAAAAGCCATTGTTTTTCATCTCTGTAAAACACCAGCTGAAATAAAATTTAAGAATGTTTTATTCAGAGGAAAAGAAATATCACAGACTGCACTGAAGTATGGAATTAAGAATTATTTTTACTTCTCCCTTTAGAGTATGAAGCTGAGCTGCCTCTCCCTCCAGAGAGGTATAAAGTCAAACAAGAAGCCCTGATCGATGTGAGTATCTCCCAGCCCCTGATTTAAATGGAAAGATCACTGACAGCAGTTCAAATGTCCTGAGTTAGGGAGGGGTGACGGGCAAGACACAAGAGCTAGAATCTGAAACCTAATGCTAACAGTGTGACTTCAAGTGCATCATGGAGTCTTTTTGCGTCTTAATTCCTACATCTGTTAAATGGAACAGATAATCCTCAACTAACAGGCTCTTTGTGGAGTTCAGATGAGATCCTAGATGAGAAAGGCCTTGACAGGGACAGTGTTGGACAGAGCAGAGTCAGGGACATTGGTGAACAGAGCTTTTTCTGTGCATACCAAAGCAAGAAAGACTTCCAAAGAGAGAGGGCTGAGGACAGGAAGTCAGGAAGAGAGGCCCTCAGCAACTGCACCTGAGAATAAAATAGGGAGTTCTGGTGGCTAAGTTTTAAGAATCTGTGCTGCAGTCCTGAAGGCACAGGGTTCAAATCCACCAGCTGCTCCACGGAAGAAGGATGAGCAGTCTCTCTCCATGCAGTTACTGCCTTTGAAAACCACTGAAGGCTCAGCTATGAGTCAGTTCTGACTTGATGGCATATAATAACAACAGGGGCAGTTAGGAGTCAGTTCTGACCTGATAACACAGAACAACAAAAAATGGAGTTTAAAATAAGGAAAGGCCCCAAGAGAGAAGGGTAATTAAACTGGAAATAAAATCCAAGGCTTTAGATTTCAGGTCTGTTACAGCAGCTTGGATTTTTTGTTTGTTTGTTTGTTTTTGTTGATCCTCTTGACCACTGTTAGGTTTAGGGCCCCCTACTTCTGCTTTTAATAGTTTTTGGTAAAACATTCTTCTGAGTGGTACAGCACTGCTCTGTCCGTTTGCTGTGTAGAGGTAACTCATGGTTGCTGTGATGCTGAACACTGTGACCCTGATGTGTCAAATGTGATAATGGTGACCGACCCATGGTGGACAGTGTTTGGTGGAGCTCTCCAATTAAAAAAGCCTGGAAGCAGGAGTGGCATCCACTTCCGAAATGGCTTGCCTCCAGAAACTCTATGAACTTGGAGAAATTATTAGTTATACAAGTGTTCAGGTCTTTCCTTCATAGAGTTGCTCTGAGTAATCTACGACTCAATGTTGCTTAACCACTACCACCACCACGACAACAACAACAACTCCTTGTCAGACTGTTTGTTGTAATTTTTTTTTTTTTTTTTGCAAACCAGTCCTCCACTGTGGGTGCAGTAGGTACAAAATGCTGATACAAGTCTAACCTTGTGTGTGTGTGTAGGGTCCGATTGGGAAGGGGGTGAACCAGGCAACAGGCTAGTGGAGCCCAGTAGAGTCTCACTGCTTGTTATCAGAAGCCATTTACACTTCTGGTCCCACACCATTCTCAGTGTCTTTGGTTGAGTCCATTGTTAAAGCCACATGTCATCCGTCTTCTTTTGCGTCTTTTTCTTTTTCACTGTGTCTCTGCTGTCCTGAACATGTCATTTCCAGGGACTGTTCCTTCCTGAGAACATGTCCTTAGTATGTGGGACAAAGTCTCTGCTGCTTCTGGGGAACATTCTCACTGTATTTCTTCCAAGACAGATACTCTTTTCTTTCTTTTTTTTTTTTAGCAGCTTACCATTGAATCAATATTCTTCACCAAGACAACATTCAAAGCCATGGGTGATTCTTCAGTCCTCCTTATTCATTGCTTTTGCATGCATGTGAAGCAACTGAAATACCATTGCTTGATTCAGGCACATCTTCATCCTCAAAGTAATGCCTTTGCTTTTGAACATTTTGAAGAAGTCTATTACTGTAGATTTTCCCAGTGCAGTACATCATCTGATTTCTTCTGCACCTTCCATGGGTGTTGATTGTGAATCCAAAAATCCTTGATGATTTCAGTATTTTCTCTACTTACTATGATATTACCTATTGGTCCAGTTGTGAGGAATTTTGTTTTATTATGTTGTGATATAATCTACACCTTGAAAGCTGTTAGTCTTTGTTTTTCAGAAGTGTTTCAGGTCCTCTTCACTTTCAGCAAACAGTGTTGTGTCATCTGCGTATGCCAGGTTGTTGACAAGCCCTCTTCCATTCCTGATGCTACACTCTTCTTCGTTATTTGCGAAACATACAGATGGAATATGTATGGTGAAAGAATACAGCCCTGATGCACACCTTTTCTGGTTTTTATAATTTTTTTAATTATTAATTTTAGTGAAAGTTTACAGAGGCTTTGGATTTCCATCCATTCATTGTTGCACTTTTCTCCCTGTTTCACCCCTCTTCCCCCAGTTTGCTCTTCTCTTTGAAAAGTAAAAGAAAAATTCTTTCATTGTTATACAATCCCTCCCCCCACGTCCACTCCACTACGCAGCCTTAATTCTGCACTCCTGTCATGACATTAATACCTAATCATAATATCCCTTTTAAGCAGTTCTCTCCCTCATCTGTTTCAATGTAGTATACATACTTTATTCTATCTTTCTCAGTCTCCTCCCAACCCTGACATCAGTCTTGTTTTACAACAGTGGCACTATGCAGTATTTGTCCTTTTGTGACTGAGATATTTCACTCAGCATAATGTCCTCCAGGGTCACCCATTTTGCATAATATTTCATGAGTTCCTTGTTTTTCAGTGCTGCATAGTAATTCCATTGTGTGAGTATACCAGAGCTTCTCTATCCATTGGTTTGTTGATAGGCACTTGGGTTGTTTCCAGCTCTTTGCTATTGTGAACAAAGCCGTGATAAACATGGGTGAATATATCTGCTTGGGTGGCAGTTATGGTCTGTTTGAGGTATATTCCCAGTAGTGGAATTGCTGGATCAAATGGTATTTCTATTTTCAACTTTTTGAGAATGCACCATACAGCCTTCCATAGTGGTTACACCATTTTACACTCCCACCAACAGTGAATAAGGGTTGCAGTTTCTCCACAACCTTGCCAGTATTTGATATTTGCTGTTCTCTTACATTTTGCTATGGTTACTGGGGTGAGATGATATCTTGTAGTTGTTTTAAATGTTATCCTTTTATAAGGCTATTCTAAAAAAATTGCAATTACTTAAACGGTTTCAATTGGCTTCCCTCCCCTCCAGGTTTCCCCAGTGACAGAACCCATTTTTCACGGCTTCAACAGAGAGCACTTCTTCTCAATTCCACATTACACCATGTTCTCTCAGGCCCCTAGTCCTGAAGTGAAGACGAAAACAATAGACCCCAAAACATGTAAGTGAAGAAGGAAGAGTTCATCTTTTATAGTTTTATGCTTAGAATGCTGCAGAATTACAGGCTAGGTGTCCCAAGTATGCCGTCAAACACCAAGAACAACAAATAGAAAAAGAATAATTTGGTTTTGTTTTAATTATTATTATTATTTTATGTAAATAAAATTTTTCTTTTCTACTGGTTTACTTACAAAGCTTGTGTGCATTGTTTTTCACACTAGATCTTTTCCATTTCTTTTATGCATCGCTCCATCCACCCATCAAATTGTGCGACCTTTTAATTCATACTGCCCACCCTCAACCCTCTGCTCCCTCTTTCCCTCTTGGATCCTCATACACGTTCTACAGTAATGGTTTTATACAGTCTTTGACCTTACAGAACTGAGTTAATTTAATTATTATTTTTAAGATATGCCCACTTTTCTCCCCTGATCTAACAGATATCATCAACAACAACCAGCTTGTGGTGGGATGCTTTCCTTTATGTGGACTGTTGTCTTGGTTTTTTGGAAAAAAGGCTGGGAATTTTCCTCCTCAGCCCTGAGGAATGTTTGCTTCTATTCTGAGGCATACGTAGGGTTGCTGTGAGTGAGAACTGACTTGATGGCACATAACAATAACACCAAAAGTTTTTTTGAGAAGCAGGTTGTGGGATAGGAAGGTCACTCAGATTGTTTTCTATCCGAGAGGATTTATTCTTTAATCCAGGGCTTTTGCTGGGACTAATAGATGTTTTGGTGACAGAAATGAGGTTGGAGATTAGAATGATAGAATTCTGGGCGACGCAGCACGAGGGCGACGCAGCGCGAGGGCGACGCAGCGCGAGGGCGAGGC
>NW_006399867.1:6561551-6565670 GCF_000299155.1 Elephantulus edwardii | reverse complement strand
AAACACAGGCTGTACGCATGGATTTCACCTGATGTGATAAACAGGAATCAGATTGATTACATCTGTGAAAGGAATTGCTGGAGAAGTTCAATATCAGTTGTGAAAAGTAGGTCAGGTGCTGTTTGTGGAACAGACCATCAACTGCTCATATGCAAGTTCAAATTAAAGCAGAAGGTTAAATCATATAACAAGAATCAAAATTTGATTCCCACTGAATTTAAAAACCAAATCAGAAGCAGGTTTGAGACCTTGAACACTAATGAACAAAGACCAGATGAACTGAGGGAAGATATCAAGAATATTGTTCATGAAGAATGCAAATTGTCACTACAAAGAAGGAAGAAGAAGAGACCAAAATGGGTATCGGAAGAGACTCTGAATATTGCACTAGAGCGCCAAGAAGCCAAAGGAAAGGGAAGAAGTCAAGACATTAAGGAGCTGAATAGAAAATTTCAAGTAGCAGCTCGGGAAGACAAGGCAAAATATTATAATGAAATGTGCAAGGAGCTGGAGTCAGAAAATCAAAAGGGCTGAACTTGCTCAGCATTTTTCTTGAGCTGAAGGAACTGAAGGACAAATTCAGGCCATGAGTTGCAGTGCTTAAGGATGCTATGGGCAGAATATGGAATGATTGAGGAAGCATTTAAAAGAAGATGGAAGGAATTTACAGAGCCACTGTACCAAAAAGAATTGGCTGACACAGAAGAATTTAATGAAACAACATATGATCAAGAGGCAATGGTGATGAAGGAGGAAGTTCAGGCTGCTGTGAAGGACTTGACAAAAAAAATAATAAAATAAAGCCTCAGCAATTGATGACACCAATTGACATATTTCAACAAACAAATGCTGCCGTGGACATGCTTACCATGGTGTATCAAGAAATCTGGAGGACGAAGAGATCCATATTTACTCCTATTCCAAAAAGTGGTGACACAACAGAGTGTGAAAATTACTGAATGATGTTACTACTATCACTAATAAAATCCTGCTGAAGATTATCTAAAAACTATCAGAATAGTACACTGACAGAGAACTACCAGGAATACAGGCTGGGTTTAGAAGATGTCGTGGCACTAGAGACATTATTGCTAATGTCAGATGGATGGATCTTGGCAGAACGCAAAGAATTCCAGAGGGATATCTATCTAATATTTCATTGACTATGCAAAGGCATTTGACTATATGGATCACAAGAAATCGTGGCTAACCTTGAGGAAAATGGGAATCCCAGAATACTTCATGTGACCTAACCAGAATGTTGATTTCGACTTCTAGCTTCCGGAACTGTGAGACAACAAATTTCTGTTCTCATAATCCATCTAGTTTAAAATACTGAAGGTATTTTGTTAGAGCAGTTTAGGAAACAAATGCAGAAACGTTTTAACACAGCCTAATTCACAAGTGCTGTGTAAAATATAACATTTAACAAGGTACTGACTGTGAATGGTTGATGTCTTCTTTGGTTCGTAGGCAAACGTTTCTTCATTCTGACTTTTCAGTGGGATTGCTTTGATTGTTTGTTTTAGGTTCCCCCAAAGACTACTTGGAAACGTTCATCTTTCCGGTCCTGCTTCCTGGAATGGCTCAGCTGCTTCACCAGGCAAAGATCGAAAAATGTTTTGAGGTCAGTTGCTTTGTTAGAATTCTTTTTTAGCAGGTAGTGACTCTTGAGCCCTGTGCCATCAAGTTGTAGTTCTCAACGTGACCTCTCTGGAGGTAGGGATGGGGCCGGGTCCTGGGCTCTGGGTCACTCACTCGTTCCAGCCACTGTCCCTTCTTGTGCACACACTGAGTGCTGTGCCTCTGCCCCCTTGGGTTTGGAGAGGTTTTTCCATCTTCCCCAACTTCCCTGCCTGCCTTCTTCCTGCCTCATTTCAAATTGGCCACATTTCTTGGTTCTTCTCCTTCTTATCACATGAACTGGTTAAAGCTCCCAGTACTTTGTTGGGTTTTTTCTTTCTTTTTTTTTTTTGTGTGTGTGTGTTTACCATCAAATCAGATCTGACTGGTACAAGATAGTTTTAGAAAGGCTTCAAGCCTTATGTTCATAGGGTCACTATGAGTCGTGCTCGACTTGATGGCAATCAACAACAAAAACAACAACAACAACAACATACTATAAAACAAAATGTGTATGAATGATTTTGTAAAGACAAAATTATTTCAAAACTTTTACTCAAATAATAATGAAGGACATAATAGTAATAAATAGGAAAAAAATAATTTCACATAATGGAGATCAAACCCAAGTAATTGCTATCTTCTCAGATGTTAATTTGATTACTTCTTTGATAATATTGACAGTCCAAGTTGTGGTGCTGGAGAAGAGTCTCGAACATACCATGAACCACCAAGAAAACAAATAAGTCTGTCTTAGAGAAGGTTAAATCAAGTTTCTCCTTGGAGGTTAGAATTTTGAAGCTCTGTCTCACATACTTTAGGCATGTGGCCAGGAGAAGGACATCATGCTTGGGAGGGTGGAGGGACAGTGCAGGAGAGGAAGACCCTCGATGAGAGGGATTACTACAGGGACTAGGGCAATGGAGGAGGTTGGTGTGTTGGAGTCAGTGAAATTTGGCTCAGGACTCAGGACAGGGCAGGCTCCAAAGGTGCTGTACCTAGGGTCACTATGAGTCGCAGGCGACTCAGTGGCACAGGACAACAACAGTAGAGATTTTGTCTCGTTTTTCAGCTGCCCACTGCACGTGAGCACTGGTCCAAGTGCCTTTGATGTGTCATCTCATTCTGTCCTCACAGCAACCCTCAAAGCCAGAACCTTCCATCATTTGTCTTTCCGTAGAGGCCTTAATACTCAGAGAGGTTGAAGGTAATGAAAAATTGCCCAGCTGATGAGGGGTAGATCACCTGTTCAACCAGAGCCCAGCTGAACTTGGAGCTTTTTTTTCTCTCCTCAAATGGGAACTGGGGCTGTTCCACTGAATAGCTCTGGGAAATTCTGATTTTTAATTCATAACTATTTTTGAGAGAGTAGACTGCTGTTTGGCTTAAATTTAAAAATCTGAAATGCTTCCAGTTTTTAAAATTTGCTGGTTTATTTTTCCCTTTATTTGCTCATTCAGCTTCCTGTAACAATGTAATTCTTGTCCTTTCTTCACACCTGACCACCCCTTCTAGATGTGGTGGGAAGGAGTGGCCGAATGGAACAGCGTGGAGGCTGGGGTAGCCCGTGGAGTGTTGCTCTCTGCTGGTCTGGCCTCTGGCGGGTCAGTTTGCTCTCTGCTGGTCTGGCCTCTGGCGGGTCAGTTGGTCTCTAATTTCAGTTCCTGCTGCCAAAGCAGGGAGACCAGCATATCTTGCAATCACATTTGAGGGGGTTTTGTCTCTTCTTTAAAACAAACAAAAATCTTTCTGTTGGCTAATATATCGTCAGTGTTCTGTACCTTTTGCTAGATTAAACAAAGCGTGAATTCTAATAATTAAACAAGGAAAGAAATACAGTTAAACACCTGAATACATATCTGCAGTCTAGGGGTGTAGCCCAAATTGAGTTTCTTTTGACTAACATTGGTTAAGTCCTGCTTTGTCCTTCCTATAGTACCTGGCCTGTGACACAGAGAGGATAAGACACAGCCGGTGTCTTTAACAAAACCACAGACCAGCAGTCTCACCTCATTAGGAAAAGGGAAGTGGCAGAAAGGGGCTTAACCCTACGGGGCCAGGGACGTTGTGAGGACGGCACAGGACTGGGCAGCGTGGCACTGGTGCTGCGAGTTCACTTTTGGACCCTGCATTCCATTGTGCAGTCTTAGTTCTGACTTATTCAGTTACTCATCTCCTAAGTTATACGCCTCAGAAGGAAAACAAATAATAATCCACTCAAAGGGCAGTAATTGAAAGCAAAAGTAAGACTTTTTACATTGATGGTCATGTGTGTAATAGTTGTCCATAAAGAAGTTTTTGACCTGAGGGGCCAGAAAAGAGTTTTTAGTCTCTGTTGTTGTTGATTGCCTTCGAGTTGAGCACGACTCATCACGACCCTATGAACAAAAGGCCTGAAACCGCCTAGCCCTAAGAGAGATGCAAATTAAAACAACTATGAGATATCATCTCACCCCAGTCAAAATAGCAAAATTTAACAGAACAGCAAGCAACAAA
>NW_006399867.1:6551536-6560504 GCF_000299155.1 Elephantulus edwardii | reverse complement strand
CAGCAATGAAGGAATGAAAACCCAAAATCCCTGTAAATGTTCATTAAAACTAATAAAATTTAATAAAATAAAATAAAAAAAGGCCTGAAGCATTTCTAGAACTATTGACATTTATCAACGTTCATAGGGTTTCCGGAGGCATGTTGTTTAGGAAGTGGATGCCACTCCTGCTTTTGCTTCTAGGCAGTGATAAAATGCTCTTAAAGAAGTGGAGAAAATTCTCTTTGGATTAGAGATTAATGAGGCGTCTTGTGCTGACTCATACTTCATCTTTGACATCTGCTGATGTGCTGTCCCTGGGAGTAAATGAGAACCGTGTAAACCTCAGATGCCACCAGGCACGTGGTGGGAGCAGGAACGGTTACATTTCATAATAAACAGTCAAGCGTCAGGGAACCTGTGCGTTCTTAAAACTTGCCATAACTGGTACACATGACAGGCAGCCAGGGATGCTAGGGTTTAAAATCCAATTTGGCCACTTCCTTGCACTGTGACCTCAAGTAACCTGTGAACCTCGGTTTCCTCAACGAATAAAGCCTTGTCGAAATGCTGTGTATTTTGAATGCTGCAGATGTGCAAGCATGGTGGGTCACGTCACTATGAGCTTTTCTCATTTCCTGCCTTACACTTTCTTAATTAAACTTGTTAACGCTCAGGGGTTCCCCCCCCTTACTCTTTTGTGGGCTATTTTGGAAAATTTAAAAATTGCATCATTGCCGTCTTAAGGTTTGCCAGGCCCACGTGGCACTCCCATTATTCAGATGTGCACAATGGATTTGCATTTTCTGGCTTCAGCTGTTCCTTACATCCTGCCTTGGGGAATAGATGCTTAAATTGAGTGATAGCCGGCCTCCAGCCAGGATCTCAGAACTGGGGCATTCTTATCTGTCACCCACAACCCGACTCGCATCCAAACGGCCCTCAAACAGCGGCATCATTCACTGTTTATTGGAGCCGCTCAAATTCGATCTTCAAGCAGCATTTCTGTGAGGCGGCTCAAGGATAATTGCTGATTTGTATTTTGCTTTTAAAATGCTGACTTGCTGTTTTCTTTCCCGGCTTCCATCATTTCCTATTTTCTCCTCTGATGTGGCCTTATAGGGACTCAACAAGCATTTATTGGGCAAGTGAATATGACTGTGGTCCCTCAGAATCAGAACCTGATTTTAAGATCTCAATCAAGTTACAGTAACACTCTGTGGATACAAGGGACTCTTTTCCCAGTTTGCCACCGCTGGTACATGCACAGGGTAATTGACTAACTGCAGAGCCTGGTCCACTTCTGCTTCTGAATCCAGACCAGGCAAGGCCGCCCAGGCCTTTTGGATTCCTTGACACCAGATAGAGCTGGGCAAGGATAAGATTCCTCTGGAATTTGGTTTAGATTCACCAGCAACTGCACAGGAGAAAGATGAGCAAACGTCTTCCTGTGCAGTTTACAGCCTTGGAGACCTGCTGCAAGGTAGTCCATCAGCAGTGAGTGAATGAATAAAGGGACCCCCTTAGCCAGCCAGAGAAGAGCCAGAGGGGTTGAGCACGAAACTGCAGCTGAAGAATAGAATTGCATGCACTACTGGAGCTCTTACTTTGTTCCAGACACGGGTCACAGCATTTGACCCTCAGCAACTCATTAAATCTTCCCATCTCTGAGGTGTTGTTTGTTGTTGTGTACCATAGAGTTGGAATCAACCCACAGCTGACCCTCCAGCAGGTTTTCAAAGGCTGTTAATCACACGTGGGAGGAGATTGCCTGTCCTTCTCCCATGGAGCAGCTGGTGGACTTGAACTGCATACCTTCGGGATTGTAGTGCAGCTAACTGAGGAGCATGCAGCGTTGAGGTTAAATAGCAATCTTGTATGTACAGCTAGGAGTTAGGGAACCAAGACTCCAGCCAAGCTCTCTGGTTCCTGAGTGTGGAGTTTAGCCACCAGATCACATTGTCAGTTGGGGTAGCAGCTGGCCGAAGGCAGAGGCCAGATGCTGGTAGAAAAGGTGAGTCTGGAGGTTGTTGAAAAGAAGAAAGTCTGGCTTGGGGGTCTAGAGAGGTAACCCAGAACAGGTACCTTATATAGAGTACATAAGCCAACCTTCATGAAGAGTATTCTATGAGGATCATTTGCTTCAAGGAAGAGCAGGGGAAAGAAAGTAGAAAAATAGTGAAAGGTGATGTCTAATTGTTAGTTGCTGCCTCCAGAGTGCTTGACCAGTTACACACAGACACACTCAGAAGTGAGGTGAACTCTGGTGCATGGTGCAGAGTCCAGATTTACAATCACACTTTACCTCTTTCTCAAATCTGTCCCTCATGATCCGTGTAAGCTTGGCTCTTTTGATGCATTTATAGAACTCCTTTTTCATTTTATCCTCTTAAATATTTTTGTGAATTAAAATGCCAGTGAATTTAGTTATGATCCTAATCAAATAGTTTGCTTATCAGTTGTTGTTATGATCCATTGAGTCACTTGCAACTCATAGAGACCCTGTGTACAGTAGCCCTAAACCGTGCTCTGTCCTGTGCCAGTCTTATTGTCTATGACACACCTATCTTCGTTTCCCCAGTCACTGAATCAATCCATCTCATTGAAGGTCTTCCTCTCTTGAGCTGTCCCTCCACTCTTCCAAGCATGATGTCCCTCTCCAAGGACTAGTCCTTCCTTGGAACATGCCCAAAGTATGTCAGATGAAGCCTCAGAATCCTTGCCTTCAAGGATCAGCTTGGTTTATCAACTGTTGTTGTTACATGCTGTCAAGTTATAGATGACTCACAGCGACCCTATGAACGAAAGACCTGAGCACTGTTCATGGAGTTTCCGGAGGTAAGCCATTTTGGAAGTGGATGCCACTCCTGCTTCCCAGTTTGTTTTAATCTGGAAGCTGCACCAAACACTGTCCACCATGGGTAACCATTAGTGCATTTGGCACATCAGTGTCACAGTGTTTAGCTTTACAGCAACCACAAGTTACCTCTGTCCAGCAATGCAGAGTTTATCAGTAGATACTTAAATATATTAAATACTCAGAACAAAATTTCCATTTATCCAAGTTAGCACAGCCTTACAAAATAGATTAAGGCCCATATTTTATGATAGGAATTTAGCAACTAAAACCCTTATTGAACCCTCTCCCAGATGATAATTTTCCAATTTCTGTGAAAAAGGTGGTAGGTAAGAGTTAAAAGGCTGTGTAGCATTAAAGACAGTCTATCAATAAACCCAATGAGCCTTTTCATTTTGCTGAGATTAGCTGGGTGCTAACAGTATTTATACGACGTTAAACAAATCTACCCAGTGAAAGATAAAGAATGAAAAATGATTGCGTGGTGCAAATAGCTGGTACCTCTGTGGGCTGACAGGAGATACTGTACAGGCAGTTCCTGTGTGTACACTGCATTGTGCAGCATATGTAGGCCATGCTAGAAGTAAACGCTTGTAGATAACAGTATTTCAAGCCTATAGCCAATAAATAGACTTTTATAATGTTTAAGGGAGAGATGAGAATTCTGGGATCTTTGCTTTTCTGTGATGTATTGATAATATTTAGTGCTTAAAGTAAGTGTGAATTAATTTTTTAGTTCGGCGCGAAAAATTGGTAAATAAATAACATTTTAAAGTAATTTATTTGACCCTGCTCTCCATCTAGCTTCTGTTCCCTTTTGTTTTTATTGATGCACAGGGTAAATCATCTCACTGTCTTCCCACTCCCCACTCTGTTCAATCTCTTGCCTTGTTACGTAGCTATCTTTAAATAGAATTCTCTTCGGGTTTATTTAATGGCTTAATTTTGCCAGTCTTAGTAACCTATTCCAGGAACTAAAATGTCTCGTGTTGCTGGAATGTTCCTTGAGTAGTTGTTTTGTGTCATCGAGTCGTTTGTGACTCATAGTGACCCTAAACCCTGCTCTATCCTGAGCAAACCTTATTGTCTCTGACACACCTACTTCCATTACCCTAGTCACTGAATCAATCCATCTCATTGAGGGTCTTCCTCTCCTGAGCTGTCCCTCCACCCTCCCTAGCATGATGTCCCTCTCCAAGGACCGGTCCCTCCTTACAACATGCCCAAAGTATGTCAGACAAAGCCTCGGAATCTTTGCCTCCAAGGAGCAGCCTGGTTTCACTCTCTCCATGGTATCACTCGGCTGTTAAGAGTCCACCCAAATGGAGTTCTAGCCCACCCAGATTGCTTTGGAAATCCACACTGGTCTACTTCCATAAAACCCTGCTGGGCACCATTCTACCCTGGCAAACAGGGTTGGCATCAAGTCCACAGCTGCTAGCAATAAGAATCACAACAACCCGTGAGTGGGTGCTGCTGTGTTTCCCATATTGTGGATGAGTAAACTGAGACCCAGAAAGTAGTCCAGTCCACTTGGTTGCTCCCCTTTGGCATTTCTCCCTACCGTGTCACATGGCAGCGAGGCTGTTTGTGCTGAAAAAACTTCCCTTTTGTAAGCTGTTATTGCTGTCAGATGCAGTTTACCAGTGACGCAAGAAAATCTTATTATAATGTTAGACTCATAGTTTTTTTTTCTTTTCAACAAAAGCAGCATTGATCACTTCATTGCACAAACTTGGCCAAGAGTTGCTTTTTGTTTCTCAAAATCAAAGTCATCCTTCAAAGGATACGGCTGTAAAAAGAAAGTCAACAGTCTTTGACCTGAGAGTGACCCCATGGTTCTTGAACAAAAAAAAGGGCCGTGGCTTTGCGCTGGCTTTCCCTTCACTGGTCTGAAGCTTTATCCTCTTGCTTTTGGGATGCGCCTTTGTGCCAGATAGCTGGATTTGCAGTCCTGACTGACCACAAAGGGGGGGCTTATTGTCATTTGACCATTAATTGTATTTTGGTTGTTATATAACATAACCAAGAGCTTTTTTTTGTTGTTGTTGTTACTATTTTATTTTATTGATATTTTAAGGAAAGTTTACAGAAAACTTGACTTTCCATTCATTCATTGTTGCACCTTTTCCTCCCTATCCCCTGACAGCTTTTGCTGCAAAAAGAACCACCTAGAACATTAATGGCTTATAACAACCACTACAGATTTGACTCATGGTTCTGGCATCTGGGTTGGACTCAGTGGAGATGTTCATCTGTCCTGGTTGAGTTCACTCCTTATCTGTGGGGTGGATCTTCTCAGTCTCACTTGGCCTCGTCTAGCAGATTTACCTTGGCTTGTTCACAGGCAGCTAAGACAAATATTCAAGGGAAAGGCCTTAAACCAAGCTCAGGGTCTTTGAGCCAGTTCTTTGAGTCAGCTCACAGCAGCCCTAAAGGACAGAATAAACTACTTCGCCACAACCAGACACCCCGAGGGACTGAGTCAGGGGGCCACAAGAGCATAGTCTCAATATGTGTTAGTTGCGTTTATCTCCTGCCTGAAGAATATGAGAGACACAGAAACAACTAGTCTTTAACACTGATATTTAACCTCATGATTCTCAGCTTCCACAACCCTAAAATGAGAAGAGCTAGATGGTGCCCACCTTCCACTGCTGACTGATCAGAAAGGGATCCCAACAAGCCATGAATAGAGTGAGAGATAAATGTTGAACAAAAATCAAAATCGTTAAAGTCATCAGGCTTGCTGGTCAGATAAAGACCCTGGGAACCCTTGAGATTTTGGCCCTTATCCGCTCTTTGAGCCTGTAACTGAGCTGACTCTGGTGACACAACTTTGAGCCAAACAGTAGTTAGTCCTGGAAGATAAAAAGTAACATTAGGGAGGTCCTTGGCCCTTAGAACAGCCCAGCACACAAGATCAAAAGGAGAGCGTCAGCCCAGAGATAGGAAGAGATGGATGGAGGGTGAATGGGGACAAGAAGCACGGGAGGTAAGGAGAAGAGCGTGGTTACGATGTGGGGAGTAACTTCAGTGCCATAAAATTTGTATGAGTGATGCAAAGAAATAGCAGCCTGCTCTGTAAGCTTTCACTCTGCTCACCAAAAATAAGGTTATAAACATCTTAAATCATAATAATCCTCTTATTTATAGTTACATTTTCTGCTACTATTATATGTTGTTGTTGTTATGTGCCATCGAGTCGTTTCCGACTCATAGCGACCCTATGCACAACAGCCCTAAACCCTGCTCTGTCCTGCGCCAAACGCACCGCCTCTGACACACCCATCCCGATTACCCCAGTCACTGAATCAATCCATCTCATAGAGGGTCTTCCCCTCCTGCATTGTCCCTCCACCCTCCCAAGCATGATGTCCCTCTCCAAGGACCCGTCCCTCCTGGCAACATGTCCAAAATATGCCCCAGAATCCTTGCCTCCAAGGAGTAGCTTGGTTTAATCCTCTCCAAGATAAATCTGTTTGTTTTCCTGGCAGTCCAGGGTACATTCAGTACCCTTCTCCAGCACCATAGCTCAAAAGCATCCACTCTCCTTCTGTCCTCCCTAGTCATTGTCCAACTCTCTGATGCATAACAAGCGATTGCAAATACCATGGCCTGTATCAGGCGCACCTTAGTCTCCAGAGAGACACTGTTGCTCCTGAGTACCTTTGAGAGGTCCCTAACAGCAGACTTTCCCATTGCGATACGCTTTTTGATTTCCTGACTACTGGTGCCAAGAGTGTTGACTGTGGAGCCGAGCAAACTGAAGCTATGAACAATCTCAATCTCTTCGTCATCCATCCTGACGCTGCTTATTGGTCCATTGGCGAGAATCTTTGTCTTCTTGACATTGAGCCTTAGTCCATACTGAAGGCTGCAGTCCTTGACCCTTTGCAGCAAGTGCATGAGGTCCTCCTCAGTTTCAGCAAGCAGGGTTGTGTCATCTGCATAATGGAGATTGTTAATAGATCTTCCACCAATCCTGATGCCACAATTCTCCTCATAGAGCCCAGTCTCTCGGATAATCTGCTCTGCATATATGTTGAAAAGGTATGGAGACAGGATGCATCCCTGGCGTACACCCTTCCCAGTTTTGAACCATGCAGTGTTACCCTGCTCTGTTCTGACTACTGCCTCTTGGTCCAAGTATAGGTTTCGTACTATTATATAGAACAGGAAAAATCTCAAGTCATAAACAACTCCTAGATCCCAAAATTGTTTAAATTGTGACTCCTTTGGAATCATGAAGGCTTATTTGGGGGAAAAGGGATCAGGGGTGAAATAGCACTTTTTTGAAATGATACTTCTTTTTTTCAGAAGCCTAATATTCTGGATGTTTTCATGCTTCCACAAGAACAATCATCTCTCAGTTTTGGTAACGTTCTGAAGCCAGAAGATAGCCACCTGCAATGTATGCTGACCCCTTGATTTTTGTGAATAAAGTTTTATTGGAACACAGCCACACTCTTTCCTTTTACACATTACCTATGCTTGCTTTTGTGCTCGGAAGGGCAGAACTGAATAGTTGTGACAGAGACTGTGACTATGCTATAGCTCATAGGCCTAAAATCTTTGTTCTCTGGCCTTTTAATGGAAATATTTGCCAGATCTTGTTTTGAAGTCCAGGAAGTGTCCAGATCTTTGTTGTTATTCTCTGAAGACAGAATGCTGTTGTTGTTTTTGGTAAGTGCCACCAAGCTGATTCTGACTCCTAAAAATCCTGTGTACATCAGAGCAAAACCCTACCCAGTCCTGCACCATCCTCCTGTTCTTGCCGTCACTGTGTCTGTTCATTTTACTGAAGATCTTTCCCCCCCATCCTCAGTTTACCAAGCATGTTGTCTTTCTTCAGGGACTGATCCTTCCTGTGAACCTGTTAAAAGACATGAGACAGAGTCTGTCTGTCCTTGCTTCCAAGGAACATTCTGGCTATACTTCCTCCAAGACAGAGCTGTTTGTTCTTCTGGGAATCCATGGTCTATTCATTCTTTGACACCACTGCAGTGCAAATGCTTCAGTTTGTCTTTGGTTTTCTTTCTTCATTGTTTAGCTTTCACACACAGTATTGGAAATCTTTTCTAATTTGTAGAGAATCTGGAACTTCGCTAGTCTGATCTTAAGACCTAGTCCCACCTCTTTCTGCAGGTTTGACTTTGAACTTTGCTAGTTTTGTGGCCTTACCCCTATTATCTTCCTCAGTGTCAATTTTATCATTTATGAAATAGAGATAATCATAATAATTGCTTTATAAAGGGGATGAAATAAGTTATTGTCTCTTGGCTTAGAGACTGGTATAGTTGCTATGACATATATCAATAAACTAAAATTAAGTTGGAGGATATTCCTTGGACTTGAAATGGGAGATTGAAAATAATTATAATGGAAGGTAGAGTGTTTTACAAGCTTAAAAGAAAAATCCAAGAGACCGTACCTTATCACACAATCATAAATACACAGAGCACTGATGGCCTAGTGGCAAGAAGCTGCACTGAAATCCTGAAGGCATGTGGTTCGAGTCCAACAGCTGTTCCATGGGAGAAGGAAGGGCAGTCTCTGCCTGTGTGATTAACTGCCTCTGAAAAACCCACTGGGGAGTCAGCTATGGGTCAGGTCTGACTTGATGGTACACAACGACAGCCCACCACCCCAGCTCATTGTCTGTGTTATTTGCAATCATTTGAACACAAATAGAAGAATCACACACAGTATGAATTGTTGAACCAAGCCTCTTTTGCTCATGAACATGTTAAAATTCCAGTGGTTGCTTGCAAGTCAGCTCTAAAGTCATTTACTGTAAATTCAAAGTGCTACCCAACGGGGAACCTGTGTGGGTATATTAGCAGATTTCCTTTTGTATGGAATTGACATATTTCAACAAGCAGATGCTGCCCTGGACGTACTCACCAAGTTGTGCCAAGAAATCTGGAGGACACTGCTTGGCCAACTGATTGGAAGAGATCCATATTTATTCCTGTTCCAAAAAAAGGTGGCCCAACAGAGTGTGGAAACTTTTGTACAATATCACTAATATCACATGCAAACAAAATCCTACTGAAGATTGTCTAAAAAAAGACTGGAACAGTACATTGACAGAGAATTACCAGAAATACAAGCTGGGTTTAGAAGATA
>NW_006399867.1:6493251-6548766 GCF_000299155.1 Elephantulus edwardii | reverse complement strand
AGGGTCGCTATGAGTCGCAAGCGACTCAAAGGCACATAACAACAACAACAACAACAACAACCTCTGAGATTGCAATGCAGCTTCTTGCCACTAGGCCACCAGAGCTCACCGGGAAGCTACGGTTTATGAGGAGGAATGTGGCATCAGGATTGGAGGAAGACTCATCAATATCCTATGTTATGCAGATGAGACAATCTTGCTTGCTGAAACTGAAGAAGACCTGAAGCACTTGCTGCAGAAGGTCAAGGACTGTAGTCTTCAATATTAATTGAAGCTCAACATCAAGAATACAAAGATTCTCACTACTGAGCCAGTTGGCAGCATCATAATAGATGGAGAAAAGATTGAAGTTGTTAACTATTTCATCTTGCTCAGATCCACAATTAACACTCTTGGCACCAGCAGTTAGGTAATCAAAAGTTGGGTGTCTTTGAGAAAGTCTGCTGTTAGGGTCCTCTCCAGAGTGCTAATGAGCAACTATGTCAGTCTATAGAGACTAAGGTGCACCTGATCCAGGCCATGGTCTTCTTAATTGCTTGCTATGCATAAGAGAGCTGGATAATCACTAAGGATGACAGATGAAGAATTGATGCCTTTGAATTGCAGTGTTGGAGAAGAGGTCTTGAACACATCATGGACTACCAAGAAAACAAACAGCTCTGTCTTGGAGAGGGTAAAACCAAGTTTCTCCTCAAGGGCTAGAATTTTGAAGCTTTGTCTCACATACTTTCATCATGTGGCCAAGGAGGGACTGACCCTTGGAGAAAAACATCATGCTAGGAAGGGTGGAGGGAGAGCGCAGGAGAGGAAGGCCCTGGATAAGATGGAGTAATTCATTACTGGAGTAATGAAGGTAAGTGTGTCAGAGTTAGTGAGACTGGCTCAGAATAGGGAAGGCTCCAGAGCTGTTGTATGTAGGGTCGCTATGAGTTGCAGGGGACTCGATGGCACATAACAATAACAACATCAACTTGTACCTTTTATTCACCCTTTCCACCTAACAGATGAGAAAACTAAGGCTCAGATAGGTTGTTGGTGGTTGTTGTTCTGTGCCATCAAGTTGCCAGTGACTCATAGCAACCCTATGTACAACAGCCTCTCTATCTCTTGCCAATCTTATTGTCTTGGACACACCTATCCCCATTACCCCAGTCACTGAATCAATCCATCTCATCGAGGGTCTTCTCCTGCGCTGTCCCTCCACTCCCAAGCATGATGTCCCTCTCCAAGGACTGATCCCGCCTTACAGCATGTCCAAATTATGTCAGATGAAGCTTCAGAATCCTTGCTTCCAAGGAGCAGCCTGGCTTTACTCTCTCCAGGACAAACTTGTTTGTTCTCATAGCAGTCCATGGTATATTCAGTCTTTTCCAGCAGCACAGCTCAAAGGCATCAACTCTCCCATGATCCTAGTCATTGTCCAGCTTGAATGATGGCCTAGTGGGAAAGATGCTATATGGACAACTAAAAGGCACTCGGTTTGAAAGATGGAGATAGGGTTAGCTGCTGGTAATACTGATCCAAATTCTACTGGCTTCTTTTAAACTATCTTGAAAAGCATATCCAGTCATTTTCATATTTTTTTTTCTTCATCAGTGTATTTTTATTCAATGAAAACACTGTTGGCTCTGAGTCAGAACCAGTTCCTAGTTAACCATTCAGTGGGTCTCCAGAGACTGTGAATCTCATGGGAGGAGATGACCCATCAGAGTTTCTTCCAAAGAGCCTTTGGTGGACTCAGACTGCCCTAGAGGCGCCACCTTCGTGTTAACATCACAGCTCCCTATGGACAATGCCATCAGAGCTCCCTACATTAAGACATCATTTTAAACCATGCACACATGCACACACACCATAGACCAGATGTAAACATCCTAGGTCCTGAGGTAAGGTTGTTTAGAGGGACATCAAGCTTGGAAGGGTGGAGGGACAGAGAAAGAGAGAGAGACCCTCGATGAGATGGATTGATAGAGTGATGGAGGTAGTGAGGGTAGGTGTGTCAGAGACAGCAAAGTTGCCACTGCATAGAGCCGGTTTCAGGGCTGCTGTTGTACACAGAGTCACTATGAGTCAGAAGCGACTCAATAGCGCACATCATAACAACAATTTTAAAATAATGATACATCCAGAAGCAGTTTTGCAAATAGAGATTATTTTTTTTCTCAAGTTTCTTGAGCTTAGGTGGCCTAGTGATAAGTAGTTATGGTGCCAACCAGCACAGAGCTCAAATCCAGCTGTTCTGCAAAAAAAAAAAAACAAAACTCACTTGAGGGTCACCTGTGAGTCATTTTCACTGGAAAAACATGACAGTTACTTGTGAGGGTAGTAATCATAGCACTCACATCCTGGAGCCATAGCAAGAAGAACCATCACTATTAGGCATTGGACTTAGAAAAGAGAGGAGAGATGGGTACAGCTCAATAGTCAGAGATAGTATTTCAGGCAGTAACAGTAAAATGGTTCAAGAGAAACATAACAGCAGGCCCTGTGCTAAAAGGGAGCCTCTGCAGAAGCTTCTGTTTACATAGGCCCTCCAAGTAGCAAGAAGCTGTGCTGCAATCCTGAAGGTACACAGTTCGAGGTCACCAGCTGCTCTGCGGCAGTAGGGTGGGCAATCTCCTCTGTGATAAAAACTGCCTCTGAAAACCCACCGGAGGGTCAGCTGTGGGTCAGTGCCAACTCTGAGGTACACAACGACTCCTGATACACTTTCTTCCAAAGTTAGGGCAAGGCCCTTTGCAATGTCCCAAACTCCTAGTTCTCCTAGAGTCATGACTATGAAGCTTGGTTTGCAGAGAAGGGAGATACTGAGAGAGGAGGATTTTCCAGAAGAAGCTTCCTTCCTTGATTGGCTCTGACACTGAGCCTCCCAGCCCGCCTGTCATAGCCTGATAGCTGCCTTATGAGGAGCTACTGAGCTGCCTACAATCTTCATGAAACGGAAGAGAGAAATTAACTCTCTACCCTTGTTAAACTAGACCTCCAGCTGTCTCCTTAGACTTCTGATGGATTAGATGCCATTCCTTTGCTGTCCAGAACTGGGTTGTTGCATTCACAGGAGAAAATTAAGTTTGAGTCATGTAAATATCATAAAGATTAAACATTCAGTCAAGCTGATGTTCTTTAGTGATCCCCTGATGCCAGTTGTGGCTTTGGACTAGCTTAATTAGAACATAAGCGATCAGATCTTAATGAGGCCATAATTGAACTGCCATATAAAACAAAGCTGGCTTAGTGACTGCGTCGAAAAATTTCCTTTGGTTATTCTTCCTTCCAGTAAATCTCTGAAAACATCTTGGGTACTTAGAGTGAAACAAATAATTTTAACAGTTAGAAATTTTTTATAAAAGCTTCTTCTTCTTATTATTATGTGCTGTCAAGTTGGTTGTGACTCATAGCAACCCTATGGACAGGAGCCCTAAACCCTGCTCTGTCCTGTGCCAACCTCACTGTCTCTGACACACCTACTTCCATTACCCCAGTCACTGAATCAATCCATCTCATCAAGGGTCTTCCTCTTCTGCACTGTCCCTCCACCTTCCCAAAGATGACATCCATCTCCAAGGACTGGTACCTCCTTGCAACATGTCCAAAGTATGTCAGACGAAGCTTCAGAATCCTTGCCTCCAAGGAACAGCCTGGTTTAACCCTCTCCAGGATGAACCTGTTTGTTCTCCTAGCATTCCATGGGATATTCAACACTCTTCTCCAGCATCACAGCTCAAAGGCATTAATTCTTTTTCTATCATCCCTAGTTACTGACCAGCTCTCTGGCTCAGAGCACACAATTGCAAAGACTATGTATGGCCTGGATCAGGCACACCTTAGTCTCCAGCATGACGTTGTTGCTCTTCAGTACTCTGGAGAGGTCCCCGACAGCTGACTTTTCCAATGCAATTTATCTCTTGATTTCTTGGCTTCTGGTACCAAGAGTGTTGATTGTGGAGCCAAGTGAACTAAAACTGTTACCAATCTCAATCTCTTCACCATCCATAATGATGTGGTGGAAGAAGTGCTCAAAAAGGACTGCTGAGTCAAACTGGCTTGATTAAAAGGGATTCATTCACTGGCTTTGAAGACTCCAAGGGCTTGAGGTAAAGAGCGGAAGCTTCAGGACTGGTTCGTTCAGCGCCTCAGTGAGGTGACTGGGAACTTTGGTTCTTTTCTGCCTCTCTGTTTGGCCTCTTGCAAGGCCAGCTTTCTAAGACTACCTTCCCTTGAGGTAGCAGATCAGCTACTATCACCAGCCTAGGCTTTGCATCACCCGCTTCATCAATCAGGAGGAGAGGAAGCTTCCAGAAAAATAAGCAATGTTGTTTCCCGAAACCTTTGGCATACCTCTTCTCACTTCAGGTCATTCTGAAAGGGACTGCGTGCCCACTCCCAATTTATTAGGACCCTGTGGCCAGGATAAGTGGACCGCATTGGTTTATTAGTTCAATGTAATAAGAGGCAGAATTACCATATTTGCCTCATCAGTATTCATACCTGCAGCCAGAGATGAGGTGAATGCTCTCAGCCATCACAACTACTGCCTGACTTAGAGTTTGAGAGAAAGGCAGGTCTTTCTGGACATTGAAATAATAACCACAGGGGGACATGCCTCAGCCCTGCCTCTGTCTCTGGTATTTAGCGGAGGTCACAGTGAGATCCTCAGTAAAAGTTTGTTAAACAGGATCAAATGGAAACAGTGGATGTTTTAAATTTTTTTTGTATCTTTTTAATTTTGAAGGCAAAAAAAATTCAGGAGTTTTATGCATGAGAAAAAAAAACTGCTGAAAAGAAATCTTATCTCAACTTTGAATAGGTAACCTGGATAAAAGCGGTAAGACTTTCCACCTCTTCTATGGTAACACATGCAACATAAAATTTTCCCTTTCTGCTTTTAGATTACTCATCAGATTCCATTACAGTGAAGAGCATTGTAAACAATAGTTGGTATCAGGAAACTATTTCTAACTCCTGTCAATTTATTTGATGATCTCATGACATTAAAATTTGCTGCTATGAATAAGTCAGTAAAACAGAACCTTCTCTTCTCCCCCCCCCTTCTACACTCCTTGCCCATCTAACAATCATTTATTAAAGGTGGGTTGTGTTGTGTTTTTTGGTTTTTTTTTAAATCAAATGACTAAATAACAATTTTAAAGGGTAAGGGCTCTAGCAAGTGAGAAAAGAAACTCCCTTCCTTGGCTTTGCCCACTAAGGGAAATTACAGTTACCATCAGATTTTGTTTGGAAAAATATTTGTAAGAAGTAGGAAAAACAATTAGATTCTGGCAGGAAAGGTGTGATGGAATTACGTTAGCACCGTTGTTATTGTTAGGTGCTGTCCTGTTGTCTACAACTCTGAGTGACCGATGGACAACAGATCAGACCCTACGTGACCCTGTGCCATCCCAGCAGTCTCTTGTGCTTAAGCCTGTTGTGACAGTCCCTGTGCCAATCCATGCCATGAAGGCTCTTCTCCTTCACTCACCCACTCCTTTTCCTGATTTTAGCATCACTCCTTTTAATCGAGAATAATTTCAGCAATGACTGTGACCTTTGCATGGAAGTCTTAACTCCATTGATTATTGTAAACTTTTTAGAATTACTGTTTTTCTCTAATGAAATTCTAACGCCATTGGAAAAGGTGGTTGTTGTTAAGTGCCGTCAAGTTGTAGGCGACTCATAGCGACCCTATGAACGAAAAGTTCTCGACTTTCATCCTCTCTCCAGGTTCATAGGGTTTCCGTAGACAAGCTATTACGGAAGTGGACGCCACTCCTGCTTCCAGGCTTGTTTCAACTGGGGAGTGTCACCAACACTGTCCACCATGGGTAACCGTTATCACATTTGACACATAAGTGTCACAGTGTTCAGCTTCACAGCGACCACAAGTTACCTCTGTACGGCAAGTGGACACACCAGGGCTATCCAACCTAGAAGACTGTTTGAACAAAACAATGAAAAAGGTAGAGTTACAAAATTTGCGTTAAGGAGTATTTTTTAATCTGGTTCTATTTGATCATTTCTAGGGCCCTAGTCTTAAACTGAATGTGGTTTCAATCCACCAGCTGCAGCGCAGGAGAAGGTCAGACATTCTCCTTCTGTGCCGTTAACTGCCTCTGAAAACCCTCTGGAGGATCAGCTAGGGGTCGGTTCTGACTTGATGACGGCACACAACAACAGTACCAGTTTTATCATGTCTGGCTATTTCTGGGAGTATAGTATAGAGAATCTGCCTTAGAAAGGAGAGTTCAGTGTTTTAAGCGCATACATGCCCACAACTCCTAACTATGTAGTGCTATGTGGGCTTTGTCAGTGTCCTCATCTCCTTGGGTACAAGTGATGGAACCAGGAAGAAGTGCCAGGCCCTGTGAGCAGCCGCTTGAGCATGACTAACACCTGCAAAGCAGTTTGAGGTGTTTGCTCTTCCCATCACAGACAGTCTGTCTTGCCTGGCTTCTAACCCTCCTTTTCAAGATTGTACTATCGGACATAGAGAAAGAGTTGGCTAGCAATAGGCTGGGTGTCAGAGAAGAGTTACCTGCGATACCGAGGAAGATTCAAAAGGCATGAGTTAGCAGACTCCTTGAAACGGGAGAAGAGACTTGAGAACAGAGCAGAAAAAGAACCAGCAACTAGCAAAAGAAGCCCTGGCTAGAGGGCTGAATTCTGTGGAAAAACCAGGACAAGAACTGTTGTTGAGCCACTGGAGGCCCATGGCTGCCTGGAACCTCTTCTTTGCTCTCAGCGGTCGTGAACACTGGCCCAGCTCTCCCTGAGACCTGCCTCTCCTGCGGCGGAAAAGATTGTTGCTTTCCCTACCACTCCATCAGGTTATGATCGAATGTGTTATTGTTTAGTAACTGGGGCAATGGGGGTTGGTGTGTCGGGATGAGTGAGACTGGCTCAGTACAGGGCAGGCTTCAGAGCTGCTGTACGTAGGGTCACTATGGGTCACAGGTGATTAGACAGCACATAACAACAACAAGTAGTTCTAGCTTCTCCCTAGGCAAGGCCTGACCGTGTGGCTGTTTTGCTAAGTGGAATGAATGCATGTTACCTATATCATCTCCATACATGCTCTTTAAGACTCAAAATCGTTTCCCTCTGCCATTATTTCAGATAGAAGCTGCTCTGTTGGCCTGGGTCCAAGAGCAGTGAGACTGGGTTCCAGAGCACTCGCACAGCCAATTGAGATATCCATGCAGTATGAATGAAAGGTGAACCATTGAAGACATAAGCTGCTGAGATTTTGACAGTTTTCATTTCAGCAGTGTAGAGCCTAACCTGGCTTAATGTCATTCACTGTTGTCACATCAGCATTTAACTCACAGGGCACAGTACAATGAGATCAGACCATTATAATCCATAGGGGGTTTCATGGACTAATTTTTGCAAAGCAATTACCAGGCCTTTCTTCCTAGTCTCTCTTTGTTTACAAGACTCTGTTGAGCTTCCCAGAAACACACAGGGCTCCCCTGACAGACAAATTGTGGCATTCTAGAAGTGCATTAGCTGAAAACTGAAACCAAGTCTCTCATATGGAAAACAATTGCTGTTGAACCACCACTGTCTTCAGCTTTTTCTGTATACCCTGCGTAACCAAGGTACATCTGTATCTATTGCTTGCAAAGTCCAAGTGTCTCAATCATCACATTCTCATAGCTGCTGATACTCCACAGTGTTTGCTTCCGATTCCTTTTTTTTTCCTTTCCTCTAGGGTGGATTTGCATTAGTCAGCTGCCATACATTCACTCACTTTCCAGTGCTGGTGGTTTCTCGTCCCAGGCGTCAGCCCTCCATCTGTCTCCTGTGTGGATTTCAGACATAAAAACGACAACATTTGGATCTAACCCTTTCTGCCTTTTCTCTCTTTAAGATTTGTATCTTCATAATGGTATTTGTCCTTTTCCCTAAATTTTGTTATTAAAAAAAAAATAGAAGTCTCAAAACAAAGAAGAATTGTAAGAATGGCCACATGTCCACTGGCTAGAGTCTTCGGTTCACATTTTGCTTTGTTTGTTGCAGCCACATGATAACATGATGACATCTTAATCCTTGGCATTTCATCTTTTTCCTCTTACTTTTAGAGAGAGAGAGTGTGTTAATTCTTTTTAGTCCTCTTTGAGGTTGCCTTAATCGGTTACTCTGCTCCCCAAACATGCGCATTTTCACCTCAGTGGATTTGACCATGTTACATGGGCCCCCCTGGGAGCTCACAGTCTCTTTCTCTTACTCTTTGTGTTTTTCTTTCTATTGCTTCCTCTCTTATCTCTTCACTCACCTCAACTTTTCATTTGCTTTCTCCTCTCCCTTTCAGCTCTCCAGCAGATAATTTTTAAACTAACCAGCTGAACAATACCCCCTCTGTTTCGCGTGTGTCTGAGCATGCACCGCACGTCCGCGTTTACCCCGCACAGAAGGAAAACACAATTTCTCCCATTTTCTTTCTTTCCCTCAAAAGTGATTGAACTGATCTCTATGACCTTCATCCATCAGACCACTTGACTATTTTGAACGTCCATTTGATTAAGTCAAGCTGTATTCCCTTCATAAAAGGAATTTTTACCACCCCTCGGTGCTGTGAATGCCAAGGAAACAACGCGTCTTTTGTAGGACCAGAAAGAAACACTGCCCCACCTACAATTGCTGGATTGTTTCGATTACTGCACGGCAATTCATGCTACTTACACATTTACATTGTTGAAGCAAGTATTTTCTGATTTTGGTTAAAGACGACTTGTGAAAGGAATTCTGATCCCGCAGGGCAGACTCGAAGCACCCAAATACACAGGCTGGCACATTTTCTTTCTTTTAAAGTAAAATCTTGTGTTAGAACAAGTTTCTGCTCTTTTTTAAAAAAAAAATTAAAAATTGTGAAGGTACTTCCACACCCTCCACCTGTCTCCTGTTTTACCCTTGTTTCTATTGTTGTGTGCTATCAAGTTAAGTACTCAGAGCAATCTGTGAACAGCAGCGCATAACCTTGCCCTCTCCTGAGTCAGCCGCACCATCTCTGCTTTGCTGTTGAAAATAAGCTCAGTAAAACATAGAAAAGCCCAGCCTTTCTGCATGTTCCCTTTAGTGATTATGAGTGCATTCTGAAAGATGTGCAGCCATTCTCACCCTCCTTTTCTGAGCTGTTCTTCCCGTTAGCATAAACTCACTGCCCCCTAGGTTCCTGTCTAGTATTTTTGAGTTCCTGGTGCCAGTTTAATCCTATATGTTGTCACGTACCGCTCATAACTGACCCTCTAGTAGGTTTTCAGAGGCAGTAAATCACACAGGAGGAGATTGCCCATCTTTCTCCCGTGGAGCAGCTGGTAGATTTGAACCTTGTGCCTTCGGGTTGGCAATGCAGCCTCTTAAAATTATGCCAGATCTTTAGATCACAAAAAGGAGCTCTGGTGGCCTAGTGGGTAAGGAGTTACTTCAACTAGCAGCTCTGTCTTATCTGGTGCAATTTATAGCCTATGAAAACCAGCTGGATGCTTAGCTCTGAGTGGCTTCCTACTTGATGACAAAGGAGTATGAAGTTTTTAAAAAAGAATATAAGGCAAAATTTCCCCCCTCCTCAAGCTAAATTATTGTTTGCTCTGGTTTTAAGAAGTCTTTAAGAGATATTTGGTTTAAAGTATAAAGATTGTCTCGGCAATTTTCATTTCAGATTTCTCCTTATTGATGAACTGAAACTCTGCTGATTTTTACTTGTTAACCTGTGCCATGCAGCTTTGCCAAATTCAATACATTTTACTTTATTACCTTGGCTAGTAGCGTTTCCATTTTAAAAATAAAGGGCAATCAGTCATGAAGTAAAAACCTACAAGTAATCTCCAACAATTCAGGCTCCATGGTGCTTTGTTTACTAAGAACTGTAGTCTGGTTTTCAATGGAAAAGTATCAAATAGCACTTTGTGTTGTGGGGGACTTCAATTTCATGACAATCTTTTGAACTTAACTAGGATTATAAAGGTGAGCTGACCGGGTCCGAGGGAAGGGGGATAATAGAAGCAGGAAGTTTTGTAATAAAAAATATTATGAGGAAAACTGTCCAAAATTGTATTAGCGACCCACATGCTCAGACATCAGCGTTCTTATGTACAAGTTCTTTTCTGCTTTGATGATTGAGAGTTGAATGGTAGAATCATCCATTCATGGACTTAATATTTATTGATCACTTACTGTATGTAAGGCACACTGTTGAGCAGTGCAAATATAAAGACAAATAGATGTCCTGTCCTGAGAGTCCAGTCCTGTTCATCGATCAGTAGAGGAACAAGATTCCCTGGCAGGTAGTAATGTTACCATCTGAGGTGCCACAGAGAACTGAGAGAGAGCCTACCCTAAACCAGACGGGGCGAGGATGATCAGAAAGAAGGTATCTTGAGAGACAAGTGGGAAATTACTGATGAAGAAATAACAGGAGTGATGGTTTTGGTAGAAGAACACAGCTACTGCCTGTCCACAGGCCTACAGGGACGAAGCAGGAGAATATATACAGGGTTCCTTCTCTCCTGCTCCTGGGCCCTCCTCCCGCTGCCTCCTATTACCTGGACCTAACAAAAGGGCAAGAAAATCTGAACATTAAAACGACGTCCTGAGGCACCACTTGGAGAAGATGGACTGGCGAGGTAAAGAGAGAATTCCCAGCACGCTCTGTGTTGCCTTCTTTCTTGGGAAAGTTCTTACCTCATAGCAGCCAGGGTTTGGTTTTTAATCCCTGCAGGAGACAAGGACCACCAAGGACTCATTGTCTCCATAGCAACTCTAAAAGGCATTGATTGGCTCTGTTTGGTTTACAAGAAAAATCTTTAGATGGAAATTAGAGACAGGATACCCGTTGCTTTACCCCATTCCCATTCTCACTCTGACTTATTCCTGTTGTTTCGGGGCCGCTTTCCTTTTGGTTTCTTGGCTATTGTATCACCTAGGAACCACATTTGATCCATCCAGGGAGTACTGAGAAGCAGTGCTAACAAACTAGTGAAGTGTATTCCTCTTTATATGACAAGATGTCCAGAGTAAGACAGGCCCAAGTTGGTGTGGTGATTTGAGGAAGTGGCCCAGGCTCCTTCCAGCTCCCTGCACCACTCTCCTCAGCTGGTGCTTAGTCTCACACCTGTGTCCTGGACTGAAAGATGTAGATGAGGTTGGCAAGGACGACGGAGCAGTTCCTGTGCCCAGAAAACGGAACTTTGTCAGACATCCCTGAGGCATGTCCATTTCTATCACTTCTGCCATGAAATAGAAATGGGTAGGCCACGTGGCTGCCCTTGCTGCGTGGGAAGATGGGAAATGTGGTGGTTTATCTGGGATGATTGTCCTTTGTAAACAGGTTTTGGTTAATAAGGACTAAGCAGCGAGTAGATATTGGGTTAAAGGAAAGGATGAAAGTCACACAAGTGTTGAGGACTTCCGTTCATAGGGTCACAATGAGTTGCCTACGACTTGACAGCACTTAATAACAATAACAATAACATCAACATAGAGAGAGACCAGTTGGCCTAGTGGACAGGAAGTGATGTTACCAAGCCAAAGGTGGGTGACTTCTAATCTGCAGCCCTCAGACCTGTTTTTCATTGTTTTTGTTCAAACCTTCTGCTAGGTCATATAGCCCTGGTGTGTCCACTTGCTATACAGAGGTAACTTGTGGTTGCTGTGAAGCTGAACACTGTGACACTGATATGTCAAGTGCATTAACGATTATCCATGACAGACAGTGTTTGGTGGAGCTCCCTAATTAAAACAAGTTTGGAAGCAGGAGTGGCATCCACTCCTGAAAATAACTTGGAAACCCTGTGAACCTGGAGAAAGGATGCAAGTCACACAAGTGTTGAGGACACTCGTTCATAGGGTTGCTATGAGTCGCCTATGACTCGACGACACTTAACAACAACAACAACAACAATAACAACAAGATATTGGGTGGAAAACTAGGAGAGCCATCAACCAGTGGTACCTGTGCCCTTGATTGTCACGTGTTTTGAGGACTTGAATAAGACTAGACAAAATCTGAAATATAATTACTCAGAAAAGAGAACTCGAGTCTTTATCTAGAGCCAAATCACACGTCCTCCAGAGGTAGTTCCAAAAGCATGTAATAAGCTTCTACTGTATACCCTGTCCTTTTGTTAGTGCTTGCTCTCAGAAAATATACTTACCTAAAAATGATTGGAGGAATATCTTAAAAATCTTTTACATTGTCTATGTGCTTGTAAACCTCACAAAAGGACACATGTGTATTTCATCTGTCACCAGCAATTAATTAACCTTTCTTCCTTAGTCCTGCTCAGACATGTGGGCAAAATAAATATATAATTTGAATCTCTTCTTTCTTTAGCGGAAAAGAACGAAATTCATCGCCTGCGATTTTCTGACGGAGTGGTTATACAAGTAAGTTATTCGTTCGTGTCTTTGCATGTCCAGTGACTCTGGGGATTCTGTCATGTTCATTTGCAAGCAGAGCAGCAACAAGTGACTTGAATTTCTTGCTCGTTGTTTTCTTCTCGTTCAAACGTGGGGCGCTGATGATCAGTCAGAATCAAAAGAGGAGAGACGAGCCGTTCACGGAATTCTTCTCCATTCCGTTCGTGGCCGAGTGGCTAGCGGATCAGTAAGTACCGACACGGAGCTTCGAACAATTTGCTCCTAACTTTAAGATTGATATAATGATAATGTTTTACTTCATGCAATCCACCTAAGACCCCGAGTCAGATATATTTCTGTTTCTAGGCTCAATGAGGCTTTTCAGTCCCGGGTAGTTCATTCTATTTGTGCAGTGATTATTCTAAGAAGGACTTCAGAAATAAAGCTTTTCAATATTTCCTATCCTAAGCAATTTCTCTCCTCTCTGTCCCTCTCTCACTCTGTGCCTTTCTTTCTCCCCTTCTCCCATCCCTGTGTTCTGTTCTCTCCTGCTCTCTTTGAAGGTCATCACCCCTCAGAAAATAATACTATGAAGCCTTTCTAAGTATTCATTTTTAGTTGTCTGAGTGATTCATGCATCAATGCTTCATTTAAAATATCTTACCCATCACTTTACTCTGGATCTTCTTACCCTCACAGACCTAGTCAGTGTGCTGGAGAATATTTCCGGCTCTCTTCTCTTAAAATTCATTTTCTAACGATTTAAAATTGGTTTGTAGTCATAAAAGATTTGTAGTCTTGATTTTCATGAGCTCTTTTTTTCCCCTCCTTTCTTTCTTATGAGCCATTGTTAGCCAATGAGATGGCAATAGCGATAGTAACAACTAATGTTTATGGAGTGTTTTTACCATTTGTTAAGAGCCATTGTTGGGAACGTTTACATGAATGGACAGATTTAACCCTCATAACAATGTATAACAGCCCAGTCTACAGGGGAAGAAAGCTGTGTATCCTTCTATGACTCGCCTTTATTGAGCTCCAACATATGTTTTTGTCTATTCATGTTGATTTGATTTCATCTAGTTTGCGCCTTTCCTTGGCTTTATGGCCTGTTTCATTTCTAAATTGACATAATTTGTACAAGAAAACTTTACTGAGTATCTCTCATATAGGGAGCTCTGGTGCTTAGTGGTAAGAGACTGTACTGCAACCCTAAAGGCACGGGTTCGAATCCACCAGCTCCCCTGTGGTAGAGGGATGGACAGTCTCCTCCCATGTGATTTACTGTCTCTGAAAAGTCACTGGAGGGTCAGCTATGGATCACTTCTGACCCAGCGATACACAACAACAACAGCATCTCTCTTATGCCTGACATTTATTATTCTGGATCTTGGTACGGAGCAGAAGCAAAGTATCCAGATAGCCCTGCCTTCATCCTGTCTACACTCTAGTGGGAGTGCAATACAATACATAAATAAAGTGAGGGGGACTTGAAACACTTGTTGCAGAAGATCAAGGAATTCAGTATGGGTTGCATCTCAATGTCAAGAAAACAAAACTTCTTACCACTGAACTGATAGGCAACATCATGATGGATGGAGAAGGGATTGAAACTGTCAACAACTTCATCTTACTTGGATCCACAAATAACATCCTTGGTACCAGCAGTCCAGAAATAAGGAGAAGCATTGCACTGGGAAAGTCTATAGTTAGGGACCTCTCCAAATCATTGAGGAGTAATGATGTCAGTTTGAGAACTAAAGTGTGTCTGATTCATGCAATGGTCTTTCTGATCACTTATGCATCTGAGAGCTGGATAATGAAGAGAGATGACAGAAGAATTGATACCTTTGAGCTGTGGTGTTGGAGAAGAGCACTGAATAGCCCATGGACTGACAAAACAAACAAATATTCTTGGAGAGGGTGTAGCCAGCGTGCTCTTTGGAGGCAAGGATGATTAGGCTTTGCCCCTCATACATTGGACATATTGCAAGGAAGGGCTATTCTTTGGAGAGGGACACGACGCTTGGAAGCATGGAGGGTCAGTGAAGGAGAGGAAGACCCTCAACCAGGTGGATTGACATGCTGACTGCTACAGTGGGCTCTTGTGTGTCAGGACGTGTGATGATGTCGCAGGATAGGACAGGGTTCAGATTTATTGTTCATAGGGTTGCTATGAGTCATATTTGACTCAACAGCACCTAACAAAAACAACAAGAGGAAAATAAAATGGTAGGAAGAGAATGCAGAATACTGACAGGCTCAATTTTATATAGGATTTTCAGGAAAGATCTCTCTAGAAGGTGAATCCCAAGTCATGCTCCATTATTTTAAGCCATCGTGTAAAGAACAAAGAAGAAATTTAGAGAAAAGAATATGTATTTAGCCACTTTTCTTTTGAAAGTATTTCCCCACCAGACCTTTGCAGGAACAGTGTCAGGAAAGTGAGGCAGCAGGAAGTTGGGTGAGGAATTCACCGCCATGGGTTACATAGAGTTGTTATTGCTGTTGTTCAGTGCCTTCATTTTCACTCTGCCTCATGGTGACCTTGTACATTGGAACCTGACCCTGTTCTGTGCCATCCTCGCAATCCCATTCTTGCAGTCACTGTTAGCACCTCTTGTTGGGTGATGGCGTCTTTTTGTCTGACCCTTTGTTTTCCTGAGTCTTTTTCTATCAATTGGCACCTCCTGACAACAGGCCCAAAGTGTGAAATAGAGACCTTCCGTTGGTCTCCCCAGCACTCAAGTGCCACATATTTTGCCTGCGTTCGCCTGTTCTGAGAATGCGTAGTTGACTGGACTAGTGACTACCTTTCTCATTGTGAGACCTTAAATCCCCCAGATATTACTAGTTTGGTCCCTTACTCCCTTTCACTCTTAAGAATGACTACACATTAAAAGGATAAAGAATGAGGAAACTTTGTGTTCTGTGGAGCTTCCAAACTTGAGCCTGTCTGTTCTTGTTTATCATGAAATGGAAAGCAGATTCATGTTCAACAAATTTGCAGACTGTAAATTATTAGTAAATGAAAAATAAGCATGTGTATTTCTAAGACAAGGCTTTATTGGTGTAACTTTACAAGTCACTGCATTATGTGGAAAATGAAAGATTATTTTCTCACTTTTAATAACCAAATAAGATTGGTCTTAGCTAAATATGGTGACTGTTGGCGGCAAGATGGGCCTTTTGAGCAGAGCTGAAAGCTAGAAGTTAGAAGATAGGATGCGAGGGAGATACTCTGTCAAAGTTCTTTAAAGAAAGTAAAATATAAATGAGTGGACTGCAGCCTTCAGTACAGATTGAAGCTCATCATCAAGAAAACAAAAGATTCTCACTGCTGGGCCGATTAGCAGCATCGTGATGGATGGTGAAGAGACTGAGATTGTAAACAGCTTTAGTTTGCTTGGCTCCACAATCAACATTCGTGACACCAGCAGCCAGAAAATTAAAAGACGAATTGCATTGGGAAAGTTTGCTGTCAGAGACATCTCCAGAGCAACGATGTCAGTCTGGAGACATAAGGTGTGTCTCACACAGGGCATGGTCTTTGTAATCACTTGCTATGCATCGGAGAGCTGGACAATGACTAGGGATGACCATGGACTGCTAAGAGAACAAACAGGTTTGTCCTGGAGAGGGTTAAACCAGGCTGCTCCTTGAAGGCAAGGATTCTGAAGCTCCATCTGACGTAATTTGGATATGTTGCAAGGAGGGACCAGTCCTTGGAGAACGACGTCATGCTTGGGAGGGTGGAGGGACAGAGCAGGAGAGGAAGACTCTCAATGAGATGGATTGATTCAGTGACTAGGGTTATGGGGGGGGTGGGTGTGTCAGAGACAATAAGATTGGCAAGGTATAGAGCAGGGTTCAGGGCTGTTGTACTAGGGGCGCTGTGAGTCGCTGGTGACTTGATGGTACATAACAACTCTTGGAGCAGTATTGGATTTTTTTTGTTTTATTTAAATTTATTATTAATTTCAGTAAAAATTTACAGAGACTTTGGATTTCCATTCATTCATTGCTGCACTTTTCTCCCCTCCCAACCCTCCCCCCTAGTACACTACCCTCTTGGAACAGTAAAAGACAAATTATTTCATTGTTTTACAAACCCTCCCTCAGGTCCACTCCACCATGTAGCCTTCGCTCTAGACTCCTGTCATTGCAAAAATACCTAATCACATATCCCTTTTAAGCAGTATTGGATTTTGATTAAGAGCATCAGGATTGGGGACAGTATTCACACATTTATTTTACCACTTACTAGCTCTGTTTGGAGAAATGTCTTAGTTATCAATTGCCATGTAATAAATGGCTCCAAAATTTCCCGACTTAAAAGGGTCATTGTTTATTATCTAACCGTTTCTGTGGGTGGTTCTAACTCAGGGTTTTTCATGAGATGGTTATCATATCAGGCAGGGTCGCAGTCGGCTGAGGGCTTAACTGAATCTGGAGGATGCTCTTGCTCCTGGCTCAGCAACGCGGTGCTGGTTGTTCTGTCCCATCAGCGCCTTTCCATGGTGCTCTGAGTATCCTCATGACATGGTGAGCGGCCTCTGTCAGAGTGAGAGCCTTCAGGGAGCGCAAGGACAAAGCCACGGACCCTTTCCCAGCCTTTCCTCTTAGAGGCCAAGCACCTCCACTCCCACAACATTCTTCTAATTGGAAGGAGGTCATTGAGTCCAGTGTAATTGCCACCTTCAGAATGAAGCTCCTATTTTTTTTAAAGGATTTTTTTTTTTTAATTTGAGGGCAAGTTTAAAAATCATATTCGGCTTGATCATTTTTTGGTCATTTATTCACATTTTGCCTTATACTATTATAATTACAACTTCATTCAGTCATTCATACAACTTTCTAACATTAGTTACAGTTGTTTTTATGTGCTGTCAGGTCAGAACGGACTACTAGCTGACCCTCTAGTGGGTTTTTCAGAGGCGGTAACTCACGAGAGAGGGATTTCCCATATTTCTCCCCTGGAGCAGCTGGTAGATTCAAGCCCTGTGCCTTTGGGTCAGCAGTGCGACTCCTCACCACTAAGCCACCAGAGTTCCCTAAGTACCGTGGTGTGTACTGTCAGGCTGGATCAGACCCACAGCTGACCCTCCAGTGGGTTTTCAGAGGCAGTAACTTGTATAGGAGGAGAATGCTCATCCTTTTCCGTGAAACAACTGGTGGAGTAAAAGTGGATACTTTTGTATCAGCAGCATAATTCCTTAATTGTAATATGATTAATTGGGATTGCCAAAACTGAGGAGAACCTGAAGCATTTGATGCGGAAAGTTAAGGACTGGGGTCTTCAATATGGATTGAAGCTTAACATCAAGAAGACAAAGATTCTCACCACTGGGCCAATTGGCAGCACCATGATGGATGGAGAAGAGGTTGAGCTTGTTAACAATTACAGCTTGCTTGGCTCCACAGTCAACACTCTGGGCACCAGCAGTCAGGAAATAAAAAGACTGTGGACAAAGAGCTGAGGAGCAATTACGTCAGTCTGGAAACTAAAGTGTGCCTGATCCAGGCCTTGGTCTTTGCGATTACATGCTACGCATCAGAGAGCTGAACAATAACTAAGGATTACAGAAGAGGAATTGGTGCCTTGGACTTGTGGTTCTGGAGAAGAGTCTTGAATATACCATGAACCACCAGCAGAACAAACATCTGTCTTAGAGTGGGTGAAACCAAGTTTCTCCTTAGAATCTAGGATTTTGAAGCTCCACTTCACATACTTTGGACACAAAGGAGGGACCAGTCCTTGGAGAAGGACGTCATGCTTGGAAGGGTGGACGGACAGCGCAGGAGAGGAAGACCCCTAATGAGATAGATTGATACAGTAATTGGGGCAGTGAGATTAAGTGTGTTGGAGTCACTGAGGTTGGCTCAGGACAGGGCAGGCTTCAGAGCTGTTGTACATAGGATCACTATGTGTCACAGGTGATTCAATGGCACATAACAACAACTGGTGGCCTAGTGATAAGAAGCTGCACTGCAATCCCAAAGGTATGTGGTTCGAATTTTGGGTATTAATTCAATGTTAGCAGAGTCCCAAACTCTCTTGGCCAGAGCTACGTTTCAGAGAAGTAACTGAGGCCCAGGAAGTAAGTTCTTTCTCAGACATCACAAGCTCATCATAGCAGAGGCAGGATTCGAACCCAGGCATCCCGGCTGCAGAGCCCATGCTACTGAGAGCTTGGTGAACCACGGTGCTCTGTTGCCTCTGGAGTCACCTTGCACTTAGAGTGGCAAGTAAGCTGGCTGGGAGGAGACTGCTGGTGAGAGACTAACTGAAAGGTAGTGTGCTTTTTATGTGGGTAATTTATGGAGTATTGAATTGATTGATCAAATGTGATTTTTCACCTTTTAACCTGATTTTGGAATATACTGCTGGGTAAACTATAACTCCACTCGACATTATGTGGATACTAGCATTTATTGCCTCAACTAGCTTGTTTTATCAGCCTTGCCAGATATGTAAGATGTGAGTTTGGGTGTTATTTTGTTGTCCTTGAGGAAGGCACGGTTTACCAAGCCAGCTGCCTTCGGTGCTGGATGTCATTATATTGTCAGGCCGCAGCTGGTAGGCTGGGATCATTTGTCACGGGTCACTGCGGACTGCTTAGCACATAAGTGATGGGCCTTCCCCCACAGGTGCTGCCCAATTTCACACACTCCGCACCCTGTCCGCCCCCTGAGATGCTTATTTCTGGCCCATGGTTATTTTTTTTAATAGCTAAATTTTTATATAGCTAGGAACAACACTTGGCTTGATAAAAATGACTTTGATTTATCATGTGCCAAACATACATAGTTGTTAAATAAACTAAGCAGTGAACCAAGAATGTTGAAGATCAAGTAACTAAACAACTCTTAGAGTTAAAATGTCTTTCTAAAGCAAAAAACAAATCTCTGGAACATGGATGAAATATGGATCTGTCTGTATATTAAATATGCACACAGATGTATAGAGAGCTCTAGTGGCTTAGTGGTAAGGAGTTGTACTGCTAATGCAAAAGTACATGGTTCAAATCCACCAGCTGCTCTGCCGGAAAAAGGTGGACCGTCTCCTTCCATCCCACGTGGTTTACTGCCTCTGAAAACCTGCTAGAGGGTCACCTCATAGGTCACTTCTCACTGGATGGTGCACAACAACAAAATGCATTTTAACTTTAAAGTTTTCTACAAAAAATGACTTTAAAATTTACAAAGATGAGGGGCAAAGTTCAGATCCATTGTTCATAGGGTCAGTGAGTCAACTCGATGCAACATAATAACTCACATTCCTCAGCCTTAAAACACTTGAAGCGAATGACCACCTTCCCCTGGAACATCCTGCGGCTTAATCTGTAGAAGGCATTCATATCACAAGTAAATGAAACAAAGCTCTGAGCTGACTAGCAAAGCCCGGAGTTCCTGTCACTGTAGAGTCCAGAGCTAGAACTCAGTTGACCACAGGGATGTTCCGGACCAGGTGCCACCTTCTGAAAGATTACATCCCAGAAAACCCTATGGGACAGTTCTACTCTGTCACCTGGGGTCATTGTGAATCAGAATAGACTCAGTGACACCTAACAACAACAACATGCTTAAGTTCTTTGTGTTAAATTTCTAATTCTTGCAAATAGAGTGTGTCTCCTGTAAACTTCTTGTTTTAGTCAGCTTCCTCTAGGTTCTGGGGTAGTAACAAGTCTCCCTCCTAGCACAGTGTCAGAAAAACAAAGGTTTATTCTCCTTTGTTCCTTTGTTAAATTGTTGCTGTTACGTACTGTAGACAGTTGGAATCAACCCAGCCAACTGTCCAGCGGGATTCCTCAGGCTGAAAATCGCAGGGAAGGAGATTCCCCATCTTTCTCTGTTAGAGTAGCTAGAGGATTAAAAACACATGCCTTTGGGTTGACAGTACAACTCCTTATCCCAAAGCTTTGTTTGTTTGTTTTGGTTATTTAACTTACAATATTATTTTATTGTATATTCATACACCTATATAATAAGATTAAAATATTTCAAGAATTTTGTCATGACAAAGTTGAAGTACAAGTAAATTTCTGTGATCTTTCTTAAAAAATTAAGAAATCTTAAAATATGATCATTTTGCCACTTGAGATGTTTGTTTTTTTTTAAGGACCAACTTCCAATTTTATTTATTCTATTCGTTGCTTTTTGCTTCACTTTGTTGTTGTATGCCATCAAATTGGAACTGGCCCGTAGCTGACTCATAGCTGTGGGTTTTCAGAGGCAGTAATCAGATTGTCCATCCTTCTCTCACAGAGAGCAGCTGCAAGATTCGTACTACTTGCCTTTGGGATTGCAGCACATTCTTACCTTTAGGCCACCAGAGCTCCCTGGTTCTAATTTTTATTCATTCTTTTTTTTTCTTTTCTTTTCTGTTAACAGTAAGCTTTTTTTGCTGTTCTTTTTCTAATTGTTGAAATTGTAAATGTATTGATTTTGATTTATTAAATATTTATATCAATTACTATATATTTCTGTGTTCTAAAAGTTATGATATGTTTTCATTCTCATTTGCTTCTAAGAATCTTAGTCCTTCTGTTGCTACCCAGTACCTTTTGGGTAAAATGTTTTCCAATTTCCACGTATTTGTTCCCCTCTGCACCAGACTTCCTGTTATTGATTTCAAATTTTATAGCATTGTGTTCAGAGATGTGTTTGTTTAATATTTTTCAATTTACTGAAGCTTATTTTGTGACCTAGCTTAAGATGAGTTCTGGAGAATTTTCAATGTGTACTGGGGTAAAGGAAATGTATTCCTCTTTTGTTTAGATGCCGTGTTCTGTGTATATCTGTGAGGTCAAGTTGAGATTGTGTGCGTCTTCTGTTAATTTTTATTTCTGTCCTTAAGAAATTGGTGTGTTGAAATCTCTTACTATTACTGTGGAGATACTTCTTTCTCTTCCTAATTTTGTTAACACTCGTGGTATGTATTTTGAGGAGCCTTCACTGGGTGCAGTTATAATTAATAAGGTATCTCCTCTTGGTGGATTGGCCCTTTAGTGCCCTTCCTTGTTCCTTATCCCATGGTTTGGATTGAAGTCTATTTTATCAGAGATTAATACTGCCATTTCTACTCTTTTTAGATTGCCATTTGCTTGATATAGTTCTTCCATCCTTTGATTTTTTTTTTCAGCTTCACTCTGTCCTTTTATTTTTTAAAAAAAATTATTTTTACGTTTGTGTCTGAAGTGAGTTTCTTAGAGGCAGCACACTGATAGGTCCTATTTTCTTGTATTCTGTTTTCTTGTGTCATGCTGTGAACTCTGCCAACAGAGCTTTCCCAGGCCCCATTGTCTTATCTATCCCACCTCTCTTTCTTTTGATTCTACTGCATTTTATATACAGTGTAATTAGTTATGTTGTTTTTGTTATGGAAATGCTTGTGACTCATAGCAACCCTGTGTACAGCAGCTCTGAAACCTGCCCTGTCCTGAGCCAGTCTCACTGACTCTGACACACCAACTCCCTGCCCCAGTTACTGTATCAAACCATCTCATCTGGGGTCTTCCTCTCCTGTGCTATCCCTCCACTCTTCCGAGCATGATGTCCTTCTCCAAGGACTGAAACCTCATGTGTCCAAAGTATGTGAGATGAAACTTGGTCATACATGTGAATTTAGGCTGCCATCCTTTCAGGGTTTTTTTATTGTGGTGGTTTCTTTATTTCATGTTTTTCTTGATTCATTTTTTCCCCATGCTGAGTTCATTACCAAATTTTCTTTGCATTTTCTCCAGTGATATTTTTCAGAGCTCTTGTTCATATGGTCACTGTGAGTCATAGTTGCCTCAGTGCCATCTAACAACAAGACGTTTTTCTTTTCTCCTTTCTTATCTTAGATAAAAGTTTTATTAACCCGATGGATAGACATGGTGACTTCAGCAGTGGGCTCGAGCGTGTCAGATGATGAGGATGGCACAGAAGAGGGCAGGGTTCAGGTCAGCTATTCATACGGTCGCTAGGAATCATGCTCAACTCAGCGGGACCTAACAACAGCAATCTTTGTGATTACCTTTTAGTTTATTTCTCCCTTCCTAAGTTTAAAACCATCTTGTATCTTTCTTGATACTGCCTTACCTTTCTGTCCATTTAGAAACTCTAGAAATAATTCATTTATTCTCTTTTTTGGTTTCTACTTCTCATTATTTATGAGTTTACCCTCCTGGTTATCAATTTGCAGTCTTATAAGCTTACTTCATTTTTTTTTAAAATTTAAACTTTATTCTTTTGTGTGTGTGTACCGTCAAATCGGATCTGACTGGTACAGGAGAAGATTGTCCCTCCTTCTCCAGCAGAGCATCTGGTGGATTCAGACCACGTACCTCTGGGATTGCAGTGCAGCTTCCTGTCACCAGGCCACCAGAGCTCCCTGCTTACTTCTTTTTTTTTTTTTAATAAATTTTTATTTTATACTGGTTTGCGTACAGAGTTCGTATATATTGTTTTTCACGATGGATCTTTCCCATTTCCTTTACCCACCCCTCCTTCTACCCGTCAAATTGTGTGGCCCTCTGCTTACCTCCCTTACTTCATTTTTGAGAATTCTTTTTACCTTTGGAAGGGACTGTTTCCTAGGAAATGTTCTTCGGTGGCTTAACCTCAGATTGTTGTCCTTTGTTGACTCTCTGTCCAAAGGACATATTTGTAAGGTTGGCTTGCTGTTTGACTAGCCTCTTAAATTTATCGAGAAAGGTTTTAATTTCACTGTTGTATTTGAGGGACAGTTTTGCAGGATAGACTTATTTATTGCAAGAATTTGATCTGAAAAGAAGTTTTTATGTATGCTGAGAAATCACAGTATCTGATTGCTGGGTAACATTTTTTCCCCCAAGCTGTGCTCAAGATTTCTTCCTTTTCTTTGTTTGGTTTTGGGAAGTTTGATTATGCTATGTCGTGGTTTCTTTCTTTTGGGGTTTATCCTCTTTAGGATTCTTTGAGCCTTAAATAATTATTTTCCTTTTTTCTGTTACTATGTTTGAGAAGTTCACTGCTAGCAAATCTTTGACAACTCTCTCTGTGTTATTTTCTGGTTTTGTCTTCTCTTGTTTTGGAATTCTAATCACACATCGATTATATCTCTTAGTGTTGTTGCTGTTGTTAGGTGCCCTCGAACAGCCAACCTGAGCTCTGTCCTGTTCTGTACCGGCCTCCTCGTCTCTGACACACCTGAACCTATTGCTGTGCGTACTGTGTCAATCCATCTTGTTGAGAGTCTTTCCCGTTTTTCCTGACCTTCCGCCTTTCCAAGGAATAGCCTCTCCTGGTAACACGGTCAATGTATGTGAGGCAAAGCTTTGCCATCCTTCCTTACAGGGCACATTCTGGCTGCACTTATCTAAGACATGTGTGGGTTTTTTTTTGCAATCTATGGAATATTCAGTACTCTTCTCCAGCACCATAATTCAAAGGCATTGGATTCTTCTGCTGTCTTTATTCATTATTTATTATTATTTATATCATAGAAATAACAAGTGTTTGAAAAGACCATGGTCTGAATCAGGTGTACCTTAGTCTTCAAACTAATATCACTGCTCCTCATTATTTTGAAGAGGTTCCTAACAGTGCACTTGTCCAATGCAATACATCTTCTGACTGCTGGAAGTTGATTGTGGATCCAAGTAAGATGAAATCTTTGGCAATTTCAGTCTTTTCTCCGTATTTCATGATGTTGCTTGTTGTTCTGGTGGTGAAAATTTTTGTCTCTTGACATAATTCTTAGGTTGTCACTTTTCTTTATTCTTTTTCTGATTTGCCTTCCAAATTCCTGATCCACTGTTCAGTTCGTTTGATTATTTTATCCTTCCAGTGTGCTATCTTCCTTAGACATTTTAGAATTAACCTTCTAAATTTCTAGTTGCTGACTTTGGTAACATTTCCAATTTTCTGTTTAGTTAGTCATTTTGCTCATGTGTTGCTTTCCTGAATTCTTCTAACCTGTTGTTTGATTTTTGCCTCAATTTTGGATGCAGTTTCTATGAACGCTTTGAAGGTCCTAAATATGTACATTAAATAAGTTCCTTACCTGGTGGCCCTACTACCCATCTTTTTCAAAGAACTGATGAGGTTTTTATTTCAGTGATTAACTTGTATATCTTGTTCTTTCACTGGAAAAGATATTTTCTTTGGACTGTGAGACATTTTGGAGATGTTGTATTTATTTGTTGGCTGTGCATCAGTTTGTTGCACTCTGATTTTTATTTTGCAATATCGAGGCAGGCAAGATGAATGTTCTTCTTTACGTGGTAGTATGTTGATAAAGGGCTTCTTAGCAACTATCTCCAGGAAGGGTGAGTTGCTGGTATGGGTTTGGGTGGAGATGTCGGTTTACTGGTTGTGGAGAGTAGCTGTAGATAGAGTGAGTAGGTATTCCCTACCAGGGGCCCAGTACCAGTCTGATGTCCATCACCCCACCTGCAGGAGTGAATGCCCACCAGTGGAACAAGGACACACCTCTGATTTGCCTAAGAGCTCCTCTTCCAGCTGGGGCCACTGGGGCAAGTCCTGCGCTCCAGAAGGATGGCACTGCCATCCGTCAAGATTGGCTATCCCTGGCACCTTGCTCTGGCTGCTGGTCAGAGTGAATAGAGCAAACCAGGCAAGTTCAGAGACATTTTTATCCTTTGTGCTGGTGGATAGCGAGGGGAGCAGAGGCATCCCCTGCCTCCTTACTAGACTGTAGTCTTCAGTGTGGATTTCAAAAGGGAAAGTCTGCTGTTGGGGACCTCTCTAGAGTACTGAAGAGCTACAGTGTCAGTCTGGAGACTAAGGTGGGCTGATACAGGCCGTAGTCTTCACAATTACTTGCTATGCATCTGAGATCTGGACAATAACTAAGGATAATAGAAGAAGGATCAATGTCTTTGAGTCGTGGTGCTGGAGAGTAGTTGCACTGTTGTCGACCCAGGACTGAGAAAAAGTGAGACAGGGACACCAAGAATGAAGAAAAAAAAATAGGCAGTGTAAAGGCAGGAGGCAAATAGTTCGAAGACTGAAGCCCCAAAGCTAGCTTCCCTGTCACTTTATTGAAAATCGCCAGGGAGCAAATCACAAAGAAAATTCTATGCAAACGAAGCTAGGCTCTTTTTACTGACAACCTTATACTTGTATCAGGAAGGAGGGATTTGTAAATACAATCTGAGAATTGAAAAGACGCCTTTAGGTCTACCTTGGTGCCTGATTCCTGTGATCTGTCTCGGGAGGAATTCTAGCTTGTATTTGTGCCTCCCTTAATTCCTAGTTAAGCATTTGGTTCAACATTTAGTTTAATATTTGGCTTCCCACACTGCACATCCCATGGACTGCCAGGAGAAAACACAAATCTGTTCTGAAGATGATGAAACCAGAGTGTCCCTTGGAGGCTAGAATTTTGAAGCTCTGTCTCACATACTTTGGGCACATGGCCAAGAGGGACCAGTCCTTGGAGAAGGATATCATGCTTGGAAAGGTGGAGGGACAGCGCAGGAGAGGGAGACCCCGGATGAGATGGATTGACTCAGTGACTGGAAAAATGGGCTTAGGGCTTTTGGAGGTAATGAGATTGGCTCAGGATAGGACATGTTTCGGAGCTAATGCATGTATGTTCGCTATGAGTCGCAAGTGACTTGATGGCACTTAACAACAACAACACAAACAACAGGTTTGATTTTCTTTTCTTCAGCTTGAACTTACATCTGAACAATTGGTGGTCTGTCCCACAGCCATCTCTTGACTTCGTTCTGACTGTGATACTGAGCTTCTCCATAGGTGTAGTATATTTGATCCCTGTGAATTCCATCTGGTGAGGTCCACATGCAGAGTTTCCCTTCTGATCACACAAAAACATTCACTTGTGTGGATCATATTAAAGAGGTGGTCCTTGGAAGAGAACCCAGAGATAGTGAGTGGTTTAAAACCGGGAAAGATGTGCATCAGAGTTGTTTCCTTGTACCGTATCTTTGTAGTAAGAGGTGACCAGTCCTTAGAAAAAGACATCATGGTGGGATGAAAAAAGAGGAAGACCCTCAGCAAGACGGACGGATACAGTGTCCGTGACATCAGGCCTCAAGCATGGCAGAGACGGCAAGGACAGGGCAGGATAGGACAAGTCATCGTTCATTTGTCAGAACGTAACAGCAACAGCAGCAGCATTCACCCTGTAGGCCGAGGTCATAATCTATGAAGCCAGGCTGTGTAAAGAAGAATGGGGTATGCAGTCTCTAAGGTGCGGATGACACAACCTTGCTTGCTGAAAGTGAAGAAGACTTGAAACACTGAGAAAGAACAAAGATTCTAGCCTTTGTCATGGATTACACCTCAACATAAACCAAAAATCATCACAGCCAGTGAGGGACATCGTGATAATGGGGACGAGATTGCCCTTGACAATGATTTCATTTTCCTTGGATCGATCATCAACATCCATGGAAGCAGCAGACAAGAAGTCTCGTGACCCACTGCAGCAGACACATCTGCTCTCACCGACCTCTGACCTCTTTATATATATATATAACAGAGAGTGTGAAAAACAGGGGGCCAACAGTTCCCATGACTGAAGGCCCCAAGCCATGCTTCTCTGAGTATTTATTTAGAATCATAAGGAAGGTAAACAAAGTAAAATCGTAAGGAAGTACAAAACAAAACAAAGGATAATGGTGAAGTCTTTTACAGATGAGGCCAAGCTCCTCTTTATGCTAATCTCAGGAGGGAGGGATTCAGTTGATACAAACTAAGAACAATGTTGACTCCTAGGGAACACCTTAGTGCCACAAGGTGACCTTCAGCTTGTATTAAGCCTCCCTCATTTCCTGATATAGTATTTGGTCTACTATTAGTAAATTTGATATTCGGCTTCCCTCATTTCCCCCTCTTTTGTTTAATTCATAATTTTGAGATCATCAAGATGAGCATAATTTCTTTTCTTCAGGATTAATTTTTCCTTATCTCTTAATCCTTTATACATAATCAAACAAGAAAGCAAAATAAGTTCACAAAAATACTTCCAGTAAAGCAGCATTCCCTGAGGGTTAGCTTCCATTGTCATGTTGCCATAGACCCCATCAAAACCATTTCTGATTAATCTCCTTTGTCCATGTGTCCTTTGCCATTCCCTATCACTCCTTCCTGAGAGAGATTTCACCCTGATTCATAAGGAAAATGGGGCGGCGGACTCTCTTAGCTACTTCCTGCTGAAAAGGGATGCTGTAGGTTTCAGGGTGAAGATCTTCTCTCACTACTCTGAAGGGCCCTTTGGCAATAGGAAACACATAGACTATTGTGGAGATTGATTTTGGAATTTAGATGCACTGTTATCAATTGTGCTTAGGGATACACGTTCATATCTTTGAAGATGCATCGTGGAACTGCTGCAATCTAACTAACAAGTTAAAAGTACATGAGTCAACAAAGAAAAGCAATAGTATTCCAATTAGAGAGTCTAACGATGACACAAATCAAGTTACAGAGGGAAGATAATCCTTAAAATAAAAGTCTTATTGGCTGGCACTTTGTCTATTATAGTGAAAGGGCACAACTATGTCATTTATTGTTCTCTAGTCCTCGACCAACTTTCATTTACCATTGGATCATTTTACAACTAGGAATTCCTCATGCAAGGCAGAGGTGAAGTAAAGAACTGCTTATGAGGTTTTCCGTCAATTCCAACAACTAAGGAATAGCAGGAAGAGATGGGACCCAAGAAGGCTTTTAAGGCCAAATATAGGCTCTTGTGTCCAGGAGAAAACAGATATACTTACCAGCAATGTTAATGCTCACCCATGGCTCTTCTGGGAGGATCTGAATGGTTGGAGTGTCCTTTTTTGTTTCCAAGCTGGAAACAAAGCTGGGGTCTGTCAGTCCTGACAGCCAAGAGGACCTAATGTGGGCTGCCTTTGGCCAAGTGTCCTTTAGATCCACACTTAAGCAAGTGAGTGGGAGCTTCCTCTCCACTCCCTTGCCTGTCTGTGGCTCTTGTCTGTGACATTGTCTACTGAAGTGGCCCAGCTTTCCACAGTAGAAGCAATTCTGACCTCCTTTATTACCTTTGGGTGGCATTGTTTATGAGTAAGACTTTCTTTTCCTGACACAGGCCCTGAACTGGCAGCAATAGCTGTCCCAGTATTTTGGCCATTCTCTGGTTTTTTCTCTTCCCTCTAGATCCCAGTTGTTAAAAGAGGGAAAAATTTAAACAAATAAATAACAAATAATTTTGAACAATATAATCTTTTAAGTTTATGGCTGCTAGTAATATTATCAATATGGTTGTACGAATAATTTCCAATCCAAAGGGACACATGTTCAAATGCAATTCCTATTTTTCGTAAATTATTTTGGTAAGAATACTGAAAATGTGGATACAGTTCCACTATTCCTCCTCCATGCCATGTGATAGTGTTACTAGCAACTCACTGACCTCTTTAAAGCACTAATGACCTAAAGTTAAAGACTGTGACCTGACCCAAACCACAGTATTTTCAGTTTCTTCATGTGTGTGTTAAAGCTTGACAGTGAATAAGGGAGGCCAACATAGAATTGAGGCCTCTGAATTGTGGTGTTGATGATTAATGCTGAGTAAGTGGCCTCGAACCACGTGCCTTTGGGATTGCAGCCCAGCTTCTTTCCACTAGGCCACCATAGCTCCCTCATATCTTAGACTAACAAAGAACAAACAAATCTGTATTATAAGAAATGCAGCCAGAATGTTCCTTAGCAACTTCATCCCACATACTTTGGGCTTGTTACCAGGAAGAACCATTGAAGAAAGATACCATGCTTCCCAAAGTGGAGGGTCGTGGAAATAGAGGAAGTCTGTCCATAAGATGAATTGAGACAGTTCATCTACCACAATGCCCTTCAGCACAGCTGAGGTTGTGAGGCTGGGGCAGGATGGGGTGGGGTTTCATATGGTTTGCTTGACATTGGAGCAGACTCAACAGCACCTAAGAACAGCAGGGAATTTTCTTGTAGAGAAAGAAGCAAATAATTGGGGGAAAAAGAGCACAACCTACCCTGTGCAGTAATCAAAACACGACAAGGGTGCTTTCCCCTCCAGCCTTTAGCTGTGGTAGATTATGGACTACTTCCTGTTGACTTTTCTCTAATTTCTAAATTCAGCATCATCTTTACAGTTACTTGCTATGCATCAGAGAGCTGGACAATGACTAAGGATGACAGAAGAATTGAGGCCTTTGAATTGTGGTGCAGAAGGGTCTTGAACATGCATGCTATGGACTGCCTAGAAAACAAATAGTTCTGTCTTGGAGAGGGTGAAATCAAGTCTCTCCTTGGAGGCTAGGATTTTGAAGCTCCGCCTCACATATTTTGGGCACATGGCCAGGAGGGACTGGTCCTTGGAGAAGGACATCATGCTTGGAAGGACAGCACAGGAGAGGAAGACCCTAAATGAGACAGATTGATACAGTAACTAAGGCAATGGGAGTTGGTGTGTCAGAGTCATTGGGACTGGCTCAGGACAGGGCAGGCTTCAGAGCTGTTGTACATAGAGTTGCTGTGAGTCTCGGGACACTCAACGACACATAACAACAACAACAGTAATAGATCAGACTCTAAATTAATTATCAGTAGTAGATATTATTGCTGTGTGCTGTCAAGTTGGAACCAACTCATAGCTTACCCTCCAGCAGTTCACCAGAGGTTGTAAAATACAGAAGAGATTGCTCTGTCTTTCTTTCATGGAGCAGGTGGTGGATTCAAACAGCCTGCCTTCATGTTGGCAGTGCAACTCCTTATATAATAGGCTACGAGAAGTAGTGGAATTACTTGCTATCACATTTAGGAAAAGAGAAGTTTCGATTTTCATTTTGATCAAAAGAATTGCCCTCACAATTGGTCAGATTCATTTGCCAAAAATAACTGACTAAATGAGCACAAGGAACAAAAGTGGATTGCTGCCTCTCTGGTCCCAGGTCCCAGCGGAGGAGGCATGTGAAAGACATCGTTAAAGCTGAGACACTGAATGAAACAAAGGTTGTGTGTTAGAAGAGAAAAAGGTTGCTTTGGGTGAAATGTCTTTTCAGCGAAGTTCTATCCTTGCAAACCACAGCAACAAAAGTCCACGATACTTTCATGTTGGTGAAAGGTATCTTATGACCAAACACTTCGGTGAAAACAGAAGTGTCATTTGAGGACAGACACGAGTTGTGTGACAGCCTGTGCTACTATTAATGGGGCCCGAAATGCTTATGCCTGTGAAACGGGACAGGAAGCTGCATGAATTTTGCACAAAAGAGCATAATTAAGCATGTCACAGCAAAGCACTTTAGGCCATGCTCTCCTGATAAAGTTTTAAAAACTTTTAAAGTACTTTCTCCTGCGGAAGGATAGAATAGAGTGTTATCTTTGTCTTAGAGCTCTGGTTTGTGAGAATAGTTAAGTCATCTTTGTTTTGTATATTAGCATTCATTTTCATACAGGAAAGAAAGAGCCTTTTCCTGAATTTGGGAAATACTGAGATACATAAACCCTCAAAGTGCTTCCCTCTCACCAGTGGCTTGACGTGTGGGTAGCCCTGGCTCTCAGGAACACAGTGCTGCTTCCTGTCCTCCTTCCTGCTGTTTCTAGAGTTGACTACAGGCAGTCTCCAGGTTTGTAATTACTATCATTACAGATCAACTCCCCCATAAATAAAGCCTATAATGTTAAAAAGTTAAGATTATACAATGGTTTGCAAAAAGAAGTAGATACTGCTTTGCAGCATGCATGAAACCATTATTATTCTTGCTTTATTAAAGATATTTTCATCTATCTGGAAGCATTTCTTTAATCTTTTGTATGCATAGAAAGACAGACTATATACTAAGACACACAGAATGGTTGCACCATTTTACAACCCCACCAACAATGTATAAGAGTTCCTTTCTTGCACATCCTCTCCAACATTTATTACTTGCTACCCTGTTAAACTTTGCCACTCTTACTGGAGTGAGATGGTATCTCATTGTGGTTTTGATTTGCATCTCTCTCATTATCAGTGATTTAGAGCATTTCTTCATGTGTCTGTTGGTCATTCGAATGTCTTCCTCTGTGAAAATTCTTTCCATTTCTTTTGCCCATTTTGTAACTGTGTTATCAGTCTTTTTTTGTGTGTGTGTGGAGGCCCAGGAGTATTCTGCAAGCTTTGGTTGTAAGACTCTTGTCTGAGATGGTATTACCAAATGTTTGTTCCCAGTCTGTAGGTTTTCTCTTCACAGTGTTGAAAAAGGTTTTTGATGTGCCCAGAGATTTAATCTTTAGAGGGTCCCATGCATTAATTTTATCCTCTTTAGATTGTGCATTTCTGGTTGTATTTGGCAGTCTCTTTATGCATTGGACTAGCACTTCTAAACTTGATCCTAGTTTGTCTCTTATGAACGTTATGGTTTTGGGCTTTACTCCCAAGTTCTCTGATCCACCTTGAGTTGATTTTTGTGTATGGTGTGAGATGTGGATCCTCTTTCAGCTTTCTGCAGGTGGAAGTCCAGTTTTGCCAGCACCATTTGTTGAAGAGGTTTTCATTTCCCCATTTGATATCTTTGATTTCCTTGTCGCATATCAGTTGGCCATAGATAGCTGGGTCTTTTTCTGGGTTCTCAATTCTGTTCCATTGGTCTATGTGCCTGTCATTGTACCAGTACCATGCTGTTTTGATTACTAGTGCTGTGTACTGGTTAGAAGCTCTGGTGGCTTTGCGGGTAGATAGTTGGGCTTTCTATCCAAACACAGTTTGACTCCACCACCTTTTTTCTCTCCACACAATGGAATACTATGTAGCACGCAGAAGCAATAACTTTGTAAAGGATTACCTAACTTGGGAGGGACTGGAGAGCATTATGCTGAGTGTACTAACTCAGTCCCACAAGGATAAATATTGTGTAGGACCACTATTGTAGAATGAGTATAAGAATCCAGGAGGGCTGGAAGCAGAGGGATGTGGATGTACAGGGGGAAGAGGGGATTAATCATTTAGGTTGTACAATTTGTTGGGTGGGGAGAGTTAGGTAAATTGAAAGAATTTATTCGAATTTGTATTAGAATTTTGTAAACGAAATAGTAAAAAAAAAATTATATCACTTCCAGTGCTGAACAGTGATAATTTAGAAGCAGAACTTGTTTACATTCCAGGGTCTGCCTGGTACTTACTTGGGAACAAGTCCAGAGAGTCTGGATTAGGCAGCATGACAGACATGGGAGTGTTCCAGTGTTAGCTCCACTATTTATTAGTTGTGGAAAAAGCAGGAGTGGCATCCACTTCCTAAACGACATGCCTCTGGAAGTCCTGTGAACTTTGATAAACGTCAATAGTTGTAGAGGGGCTTCAAGCCTTTTCTTCATAGGGTCGCTATGAGTCGTGCTCGACTCAAAGGCAATCAACAATAACATTTATTAGTTGAAGCATTAATTTCCTCTTGCTGCTATAAAAATTAACGTAAAATTGATGGTTCAGAACAACATAGATTTATTCCTATATAATTTTGGGGGTCAGGAGTCCAAAATCAATTTCAAGTGTGCTAAAGTCATACCAGGGAGCTCTGGTGCCGGCCTAGTGGGTAGAGAGTTGGGCTTTTGATCCAAACACAGACAGTTTGCCTCCACCACCTTCTTTCTCTCCAGGAGAAAGACGGGCAATCTCCTTCTGTGAAAGTTGCGGCCTCTGGAAACCCACTGAGGATCAGCTATAGGTTCCATCTCGATAGCATATAGCAACAACAACAAAGTGGCATTCGAAGGACTGCTCCTGTTGAAGGCTCTGGTGAGGACTCTTTCCTGTTGCCTTGTAGCTTCAGGAGGCCACCAGCGTCGCTTGCCTTGTGGCGCCTTCTTTACATCACTCCCAGGTCTTGCTTTTGTTGTCAAATCTGCAGTTGTATCTCCTTCGGCCTCCTTCTTGTGCGAACACTTGTCATTTTGTCATTGGATCCACCAGGCTAATAGAGGATAATCTTCCCTGGAAAAATCCCCAATGTAAGTCCAACTGCAGAATCCTTTTTTGTTGGGTTGTTGTTGTTGTGTACTGTCAAGTCAGAACCAAGTCATAGCTGACCCTCTGGTGGGTTTTCAGAGGCAGTTAATTGCATAGGAAGAGATTGCCCATCCTTCTGCAGAACAGCTGGTGGCCTTGAACTGCCTGCCTTTGGAATGGCAGCACAGCTTCTTGCCACAAGGCCACCAGCACTCTTTTGTTGTGTAAGAGACTATTTTGAAAGGGTCTAAGATTTTAGCATGTGGGCATCTTGAGGGACCATTAAACAGCCTACCGTTCAGCCACCTATAACTAGTCCCTTTACATTTCTGGGCTACATCCCTCTCTTCTGTAACGTGGAGATGGGAATAGAAATATCCACCTTATTGAGTTTCTTTGAGAGTTGTAGATGGTATTAGAGGTCTGTGCGTTAAGAAATTTAGGAACTGTTTAGGGAGCTCTGGTGGCATAATCTGTAAGGAGTTGCTTCACTAATCCAAAGACCACACCTCTCTGGGGATTTGGATCCACCAGTGTCCCCTAATCAGAAAGTTAGAAATCTCCTTCCACTGGGGAGTCAGCTATGAGTTGGTTCCAACCAAGAGAATGAGAAATTGGTAAAGGTAATGAATTGAGATTGTCATTGTCAAGTCGACTACAATTCATAGCAATCCTATGAACAATCGATGTAAACCTTGCACTTCCTGCATCATCCTTACCATCTCCGATATGCCTGAACCCACTATTACTGTTAACCCTGCCAATCCATCTTGTTGAGGTCCTTCCGCTCTTTCTCTGACCCTCTGCTTTCCCCGGAATGATGTCTTTTCCCAAGGATTTAGCTCCTCCTGACAACATACCCAGCATATGTGAGATGCAGTTTCACTATCCTTACCTCTAAGGAGTGCTCTGATAGCATTCCATCAGATATTCAGTGTTCTTTTCCAGCATCACAGTTAAGAGGCATTGATTCTTCTCTGGTCATCCTCCATCATCATCCAACTTTAAGATGAACAGGAAGCAGTTGAAAATACCATGGCTTGTGGCCTTAGTCTTTTGAGTTATCACATTGCTCTTATTCAATTTGAATTGGCATAATACTAAAAGAACTCACAAACATGATCTTAGAAAGTCCAGAAACCCGAGCACAAGCTAATAATCTGACTTTGTTTTATTTTTTTATTTATTTTAATGAACGTTTACAGAGACTTTGGATTTCCATTCATTCATTCATTGTTGCACACTTTCCTCCCTGCTCACTCCCCTCCCCAGTTGGCTTTTCTCTTTAAAAGTAAAAGATATATATATATCATTGTTATATAGTCACCTCCACCCCATCCTCAAACCCCCACCCCCAGTCTACCTCACTATGCAGCTTTCATTCTGGACTCTTGTTTTGACAATAATACCTAATCATATAGTCCTCCTGTACTGTTCTCTCCCTCATCTGTTTCAATGCAGTATTCGTTATTTATCCCCTCTTAGATCCCCCGCGCCACTGATGTCAGTCCTGCTTTACAACAGCGGCACTATGCAGTATTTGTCCTTTTGTGACTGAGATATTTCACTCAGCATAATGTCCTCCAAGGTCACCCATTTTGTATAATATTTCATGAATTCCTTGTTTTTCAGTGCAGCATAGTATTCCATTGTGTGAATATATCACAGCTTCTCTATCCATTTGTTTGTTGATGGGCACTTGGGTTGTTTCCAGCTCTTTGCTATTACCTTTTTTTTAAACAATTTTTAAACTTTATTATTTTTTATGTGTGTACTATCAAATCAGATCTGACTGGTACAGGAGGAGATTGCCCCTCATTTCTCCAGCAGAGCATCTGGTGGATTTGAACCATGTACCTCTGGGATTGCAGTGCAACTTCTTGCCACTAGGCCGCCAGTGCTCCCTTGCCATAACATTTAAAGACAGTGTTGGCCTGGAGGAATTTTCTGTTGATCTCCTCAAGATTCTTGGCCCAGGGGAAATCATCTGCTTGTCTAAGTGTAAGTCTCAGATGCATTCCTGATCGAGGACCAGGCAAGGTGCTGTAACCCACAGCTCCCCACTTTCCTTCACCAGTACAAAGACGGGGGCTGCCAAGGCAATATCTGAGGAGTATACAAGAGAAGGGGAGGGTACTGTGGACAGTTAAAAGGTATTCCTTTTAGAAGCTAGTTGTTGTCTTCACATAATGACAGTTTTGTTGTGTACTGTTTATTCCCATTCAAAACAGCTCCATATAGACCTCCACAGGATTCCTTAGGTTAACAGCAACAACAGCAGATCTTTATGGGAACCCGGGGTGATTTCAAGCCACCAGTCTTTCAGTTTGACAGCTGAGGGTTTCACCTTTTCACTAATAAATCTCCTCCAAAGGATGACAGCTTTTATTTTATCCCTCATCTTAAGAGGACAGTAATGAGCGTGATGAAGTAAGAGGTCACAGAAAGAACAAGCACCACAAAAGACAGAATGTATGCATTTAACTTCACCTTGGCCATGATCATTTATAAAATTCGACGGTTCCCCACCTCCTTATCTATAATGATCATCATCCACTTGAAAGCATTTCTTGCATGTATACTCTATTTCAAGCACTTTTGTAGATAATGTGAATGAGACTAGAGTGCAGAGCAATAAAAATTTTGGTCTCCATGAGAGGAAAAAGGCATTGCTGTGAAAAGATAGCTACAAACGTTGTATAATGTGAAGAAGTCCCAAGCACTTTGAAGAAAAACTGAGCCATATAAGTGGCTAGAGAATTGAGCCATATAAGTGGCTAGAGAGTCTCTGGGCTGTGGAAAGAGGAGGAGGTGGTTTAGATGGAGAAGATCCATTTCCCTTAAGGAGATGCAGCTGCACAGTGGTCCGAGCGAGCCATCAGGAGAGCTGAGAAAGCTTATTCCAGGGAGAGCAAACAAGCTTGCCCAGTGAGCTGGCGAAGAGGCAAGAGAAAGAGCAAGAGAGTTATAGGAAATAAAGTCTGGGAGTGGCGATAGAGTTCGGATTTTTTTTTTTTAATTGTTTAACCTCTATCTTTTGAGCGTGATAGGAAACTATAGGAAAGGTCTGAGGAGGAGGGCGTGATGTAATCTCATCTAACTTTTGACAAGATCTCTCTGGGACTGAGTGGGTATTGACACAAGCCTGTCATCAGGCAAGCAAAGGGGCCAGCAGAGAAGGAGGCACCTGCAGGCAGGTGACAATGGGGCTTGGATAAGAGGAAGTAAGAAGAGGTTGGATTTTGGGATGTATCTTGCCGTTGAAGCCAAGAAGATTTGTTCATGGATTGGATGTGAGTGAGAGGACAAGAGAGGTGAGGACGGACCCCGGGCTTTCTGGCCTGAGTGACTGGCTGAATGGCGCTCCCTGACCGGAACTGGCTCCTGTTGGGAGAAAGATGAGTGCTGTGATGGGTTGTTGTTGTTATGTGCCATCGAGTTGCTTACGACTCATAGCGACCCTGTGTACAAGAGCCATAAACGCTGCTCTACCCTGTGCCAACCTCTCTGTCAGACACACTCATTCCCACCACCCCATTCACAGAATTAATCCATCTCATTGAGGGTCTTCCTCTCCTTCGCCGCCCCTCCACTCTCCCAAACATGATGTCCCTCTCCGAGGACCAGTCCCTCCTTGCAACATGCCCAAAGTATATCAGATGGAGAGCTTCAGAATCCTTGACTCCAAGGAGCATTCTGGCTCACCCTCTCCAGGTCAAACCTGTTTGTTCTCCTAGGAGTCCATGGTGTATTCAACACTCAGATGATTGGAAGTTAAGCTATGAAAAGTTTGTTCACTTTGTTTGGCTCTTTTCCTCGCCCTTTTTCTGGCCCATGGTAACAGCTCGCTGTGTGTTGCATTGACCTTTTCCTCTCTTGGAAAGAGCATAGCAATGCCTCTGGCCAGTTCTCTAATTTCCAGGTTATTCTGTGTTGATCTCATTCCCTGTTAGGACTCTTCAGTTCATCTTTAAAGTTTAATCTTTAGTTTCATGCTGAATGGAAAGGTCATCGTCCTCTCCAGTTCCCAGGTGCCTGTGGTTCAGGAGTCCCTGAACTTGGACAAAGACAAGGGGAGAGTGCATTGGCCCAGTGGGTAGGGAGTTGTGCTCTCAATCCAAAGACAGCAGGTTCAAATCCACCAGTTGCTCTGTTTGAGAAAGATAGGTCATCTCCTTCCATGTGATTTATAGCCTCTGAAAATTTGCTGGAGGGTCAGCAGTGAGTCAGTTCTGATGGCTCATAGTGACAATGACAACTAACTACAAGTTAGCTACTCCTTTAGTTGTGAATGTAGTCATCCAGCTCAGTTCCGATGGAACATAGCAACAATACAACTAACTACAATTTAGCTGCTTCTTTAGTTGTCAATATGGACAACAAGCTTCACTAGTAATTGTAATACCCATGACTTTGTCAGTAATAGAAATCACATTTTTCCCCCTATCACTTTGCATTTGCTGCACATAATTCTAAAATACCATGTCCAATCATCATCACTCTTTTCAAATTATAATAGTCAATCAGATTGCCATTAGCTCTTATTACTTACGTCATACTTTAGAAACATATATGTGGCTATATTCCCAGTAGTTTTGTAGTGTTTTCATAGGTACATTTCAATATCATCATTTGCTTTGTAATCCAAAGGACAGCCAGTTCTATTTTTTTTTTTACAGATTCTGTGCATGTTCTTTGCTACAATTTCTTTGTATCCCCCAACTAAATGTTCACAGTTCTTTCAGCATCATTCATGAACATGTACAGAGTGGTGATATATTGGGGATGGGGGCTCACCAGTGAAAAGGGGGAGTGGATCCTGGTCAGCCAGGAACCCAGATGCCCATTATATCTGTCGTTGTTTCCAGACATTTACGCTCTAGAAATTATTGTGTATAAATGAATTATTGGCTTACATACATTAGAAACCCTCAGGATCTTTCTAAAGGACCCTTGTGACGTTCACTTTATTAAAACATCTTGAGTGCTCGCTTCGGCAGCACTTATACTAAAATTGGAACGATACTGAGATTAGCATGGCTCCTATGCAAGGATGACACACAAATTCACAAAGTGCTCTCTCTATATATATTTCCAGAATGTTTTTCTTTCCAGATGATGATTGAGAAGCTTAAAAAATAAATGGTGCCAGGCACCACAACAGTAACAGAACTTTACTGTTTTTGGAGGTTTTGTTTTGTACTTTTTTTTTAATGGAGTGTGCTGGATGCCACAATTATTTTTGTTCCAATGACTGCAGAACCTGGGAAAGCTGATGCTGCTATTGATGAAGAACACACTGTTCTTATATATAAAATCTTGAAAAAAAATATATGTATATATGTATATATATATAAAATCTTGAATATTTGGAAACTAGCTTTGCTGCCAGCTTTGGCAAAAGCATCCCAATTGTACCATGTGAGTTGACATTGTACAAAAATTAACAGCCATAATGGCCTAGAAATGTTAAACTTAATTTTTCCCCTCCTTTGTACATGGGTAACTCACTGTGTTAAATATGTAAGGTCTTATGCACATGAGTTTGATTACAGAAACTAGGAAAGTAGTCTCTAAATAATAAAAAAAAACCCACTCCAATCTTGAAACAGAAAAATAAAACCCTAGTAATGTTTTCTTTAAGTTATGTTAGAGAAAAGAGGAGAGAGCCACTTCCAAAGAGGCTAAACAGCGTCACAATCTGGACATATTTTATATTTTTAAAATATGAAGCATGATGGCCTATTTTTTTTTAAAAAAAAGGTCATCTCAGTGCAAACCCACAGAGGTGAGCACAGTCTTGCAGCACATTGTTTGTGAGTGACGTTTACCGGGTCCAGGCGCAGCTTCCAATGACAGGGGTGGAAACGTGGGACTCAACACTGTGTTTAACAAGGACAGTGATTCAGCCTGATGCTGGAGTAATAAGGGCTTGTTGGGTCTCCCAGGGTGGAGGCTGAGGGGGAAAAGACAGATCACGTCCTAGTGACTGTGGTTTCTAAATGTGCTTCTTGCCTATCAGAGAGAAATACGGCCAGCCTCTTTTCCTGCTGGCGTTCTGAGCTGGTCCTCACATCATATTGTTGTTGTTATGTGCAGTTGAGTTGCTTGACAACTCATAGCAACCCCTGTGTACAACAGCTCTGAAGCCTGCCCTGTCCTGAGCCCATCTCGCTGACTCCAACACACTTACCTCCATTGCCCCAGTTACTGTATCAATTCATCTCTTCCAGGGTCTTCCTCTCCTGCGCTGTCCCTCCACCCTTCCGAGCATGATGTCCTTCTCCAAGGACTGGTCCATCCTGGCCACGTGCCCAAAGTATGAAGAGGGCTAGAATTGCAAGAGTTCCATGAAGGGTTTTTATCCCCCAATCACCGTGTGCCTGTAAATCCTTCCATTGCACCACTTCCCAGTATCTTAAGTTCATAATTTAAAAATATGAAGCCTTTAGTATAGAGTTGTTTGGGAAACCCAATTATGTCCACAGACAAGATCTGAGTATCCTTTCTTTACTGAGTAGAATGGGTAGACATATTCAAATAGTGAGCCACTCCAGGCCTTTATGATGATGTAGAGCCTGATAAAATGGTTAGGCACATAGCTCTTAACTGAAAGGCCAGTAGTTTGAACCCACTAGCAGCTCCAGGGCAGAAAGACCTTGTCATCTGTTTCTGTAAAGATCACAGCCCAGGAAACCCAGCTCATGGCAGCCTTCAACAATTTAAAACCATATTTATCACATCTTATTCTGGGATTACAATTTGTAATAAAGAAGACTGAAGAGGCCACCTGGTCTCCTATTGGAGGAGGTTTGTGGAGGGGGTGACACCACTGATGGGGTGGCTGTGAGGCAGAAGTGACTTGATGGCACACAGGGGCAGCCATCTTTCTAAATGGTTTCACATCTGGATTGCTATCAAGCTTGATGAAAACATCTTTAGCTGTTACCTAATTAAAAGGGGCTTACTCATTCTCATTGACATTGCATATCAGCCAACTCATAGCTGACCCTCCAACAGCAGGTTTTCAGAGGCGGTAAAGCTCATGGGAGGAGACTTCCTGTCTTTGCCCTGTGGAGGAGCTGGTGGATTCAAACTGCCTGTCTCTGAGTTGACAGCACAGCTCCTTGCCCGCTAGGCCACCAGAGCTCCCTGAAGCGGGTAGGCGTTGAGATTAAATAGTCAGTATAAACACCTTCCTATTTATTACGCATAAATGCAGCTTAGATAGGTGGTAATTTTTGTCTTAGATCAAGGTCTAGAGAAATTGATAAAGACTAGTTGTTCATATCCTTAAAGTTAGTATTTGGTGAGTATTTTATGGCATAACTTTGATATGTCTTCTTTGTTTTTCATTTTGCATCTAAAAGAGGAAGAATTTCAATGTAACACAGTCAGAAAAATTCCTGTTCCTTTTCACAGGCACAGGCTAAATTCTTCTGGTTAAAGCAGACTTAATTAACATTTGATTTAAAAAAGAAAAAGGACAAAGATATGACAAATGAACATTACCAGTAAAATATATATATGTTGTTGTTGTTGATTGCACAACTCGTAGCAACTCTATGAACAAAAGACCTGAAGCCCCTCTGCAGCTATCGACATTTATCAAAGTTCATAGAGTTTACAGAGATACGTTATTTAGGAAGTGGGTGCTATTCCTGCTTCCAAACCTGTCATAGTATGTATAGGAGTGTCTATCTCTGTTTCATTGACATTTGACTGTGTAAATAACAACAAAATATGGCTGACTCTGAGAAAAATGAGAATCCCAGAATCTTTGATTGTTCTTATGCAAAACCTATACTTGGACCAGGAGGCAGTCGTCAGAACAGAGCAAGGAAATACTGCATGGTTCAAAGTTGGGAGGGGTGTGTGCCAAGGATGTGTCCTATCTCCATATCTTTTTAATCTATATGCAGAACAGATTATCCAGGAGGCTGGGCTCTATGAGGGGAAATGTGGCTTCAGAATTGGAGGTAGACTCATCAGGAATCTGCGTTATGCAGATGACACAACCCTGCTTGCTGAAACCGAGGAGGACATGAAGCTCTTGCTGCAGAAAGTCAAGAACTGCAGCCTTCAATATGGATTGAAGCTCAACATCAAGAAAACAAAGATTCTCAACACTGAGAGTATTGGCAGCATCATGATAGATTATGAAGAGATTGAGATTGTTAACAGCTTCAGTTTGCTTGGCTCTACAATCAACACTCTTGGTACCAGCAGCCAAGAAATCAAAAGACAAATTGCATTGGGAAAGGCACTGTCAGGGATCTCTCAGAGTACTGAAGATCAGTGATGTCAGGCTGGAGACTAAGGTGTGCCTGATACAGGCCATGGTCTTTGCAGTTACTTGCTATGCATCAGAAAGCTAGACAATGACTAGAGATGATAGAAGGAGGATTGATGCCTTTGAACTGTGGTGCTGGAGAAGAGTATTGAATATATCATGGACTGCTAGGAGAACAAACAGGTTTGTCCTTGAGATGGTGAAGCCAGGCTGCTCCTTGGAGGCAAGGATTCTGAAGCTTTGTCTGACATACTTTGGACATGTTGGGTGATGAGATCAATTTTTGGTCATGCTTGGGAGAGTGGAGGGACAGTGCAGGAGAAGAAAACCCTTGTTTAGATAGATTGATTCAGTGACTGGGATAATGAGGGTAGGTGTATCAGAGACAATAAGATTGGCACAGGATAGAGCAGCATTTAGGGGTGTTGTTCATAGGGTCACTATAAGTTGCAAGTGACTTGATGGCACATAACAACAACAACAACAACAACAACTATAAATACATATGACATCCACTTCCTAAACAACATGCCCCTGGAAACTCTATGAACTTTGATAAATTACGACATTATAGAAAGGCTTCAGCCCTTTTATTCATAGTGCACTATTAGTCGTGCTTGACTCAATGGCAATCAACAACAACCAACAACAACATATAATATACTTGGCAGTACTGCTGTGCTCATTTGAAATGTGAAAATATCTGCTCTGGGGACATCCAGGGAGTCCTTGATGGGGGCTCAGCTGCCCTCTACTGTGATGTGTGTGGTGACACCCCTAAACCCCCACCATGCGTGCTTGCTTCTGCTCATTGTCTATTTGCATTTGACCTGAAGCCAGTTGTGATGATTCTAAAAAATGTCAGAACAGCCTGGCGTGGCTTCTACTCCTTCAAGACAGCCTGTTAAAATGTGGACTGATAATTTTCAGTCTGTGAGCCAGAGATAGGGTGTTTTTTATTCAGCCTGATTCACCCAGGCTTTCTCATGCTCATCCTTGCTCTGGGAATAGACAGCACCCATTACTTAACTATGAGAGCAGAGATGTCAGTCCACGAGGCCTGGATGACTGCTTGAGGTCCCGTTAGAAATTCCATTCTGGTTTTTGGAAGTGTCAGCATGGTTCGGAGTATCATTCCTGGTGAAATCCCTCTGGTGGTCCATTCTGTTCTGTGTGTCCTAAAATGGGCAGTTCTCCTAGCCTAGTGCTGTTCCAAAGCAGGAAGCCTGTGCTGATGAGGGCTTCATGGCCCCAATAGAGAAAGCATATTTAAAGCAGAGAAATCAGAAAGCTACAGAGACCATCAAATCTCCATCTGAGTGACAAACACCACTTTGTTGAGTTGTCCTGACATCTGATTTCCCTGTGGAGGTGCAGACAAATGAGTATCTGCCAAGTTATTACTGGAAGGTTCCATTAAGAGGGCATTTTCTATAATTGCAGCTTTTTGCCCCTAATATTTTTTTTCTTCTACGCAAAAGATATTTCTTCTCTTTAATGCTCATGGCTCCTAGAATTCTGATTTTTCATATTGGGGACTCCTTCTCCTTGCTCTCGGTCACTCCCTGTGTTTCCTAAGTAGTGTGTGTACCAGTGCAGCGTGCACACCAGGGCAGTGTGCATATCAGTGCAGTGTGCACACCAGGGCAGTGTGCATATTAGTACTGTCATGGAGGGAGAAACATTGAGTGTAAAAGCATGGTGCCCACCTCTTCTCCCTGGCCAGTGTGAATCCTCTTTTACAGCCAAGAGAACTAGTTATCAGGCAAGAGAAAGTGGGGTGGGGGTGGGGGGAGGAACAGAGCACAAAACCCTCCGAATTTTAAAAAGCCACCACATTATGCAAGCAAAATTGGAAACTGCACATTAGGAAAAGGTCTCTAACAATGATATCGTTTAGAGGGTGTAATTATCCCTCCGGAGAATGGAAGCCTCTCCTCCCCTCTGCTCTTTAGAGAGGCCTGCCCCGTCAGAGCCGGAGACTGGCAGCAGCGCCTCGCTGGCCTCGAGTGGTCTCCATGACCTCGAGGCTTTGATTTCTTTGATTCTGAAATAATTCAAAAGAGCATTCATTCATTGTGACAAACATAACTGTGGTCAGGTTTTTCCTCTAATTGAAGTTTAGAGAGAAACAAAACCCCGGGTCCCAGGGAATCAGGCATTGTTAGCACTTAGCTCTACCTTCTGTGCCAGGCGGGGCATCTGCGAGCGTTTGCCCGGTTGAGGTGTGGTGTGGGCCTAGGGCCTGGGCTGAGGGGCTGGATGAGTCTAGGCCCAGATCCTGACGAGGCCGCCTGCAAACCAAGCAGTCTTTGTAGGGTAGGCACCCTCTACTCTTGTTGACCACCCATGAGTGAAAACCAGCTCCGCTGCTTGCTTTATAAAGTGTTTGATGTGGGTGAACCTTTCAGAAGCACATCACCAGGCCTTTCTTCTGAGACGCCACTGGTGAGGTTCAAATTGCCAACCTTCAGGCAATTGTGTGCGATTGTGTACTGTAGAGTTGGAACCAACCCATAGCTGACCCTCTAGTGGGTTTTCAGAGGCAGTTAGAACCGCATGGGCAGAGATTGCCCATCCTTCTCCCATCAGCACAGCTTCTGCTGCTAAGGGCCACCAGAGCTCCCTCTTCAGGCAGTAGCCAGGTGCTTAACCTGGTGTGCCACCAGGGACTGCTCGCCCACAATGAGAATGACTATAAGTTCTCGTGACACCTGTCCTTCGGGAGGACTTTGAGGCCAGAGCTCTTGAGAAACCCTCACTGGCCGAGTCAGGGAACCTGCCATTGAGGCAGCTTTGCTCATGTGTCGTATCTGAAGCCCTGACTCTTGCTTTTCAGAGGTGAACACACTGACAGAATTAAATCAGAATCACAAGACTTTGCCAGTTGGTTATTCCATGCTCTTGGGTCAGAACCAATTCATAGCTGACCCTGCAGCAGGTTTCTGGAAGTTTTAAATTGCAAGGGAGGAGATTTCAGGTGTTTTTCTTCCATGGAGCGGCGGCACAGCCAAACTTTGCACCTTTACGTTGGTGGTGTGACTTCTTACCACTTGGCCTTTGGAACGGTCAATGTCTCTATAGAACTTCTACTTTGGTTGTTGTACCATAGAGTTAGAACTGACCCCTAGCTGACCCCCCACCCCCGGTCGGTAGTCACAAACCAGAACATTTAACAATAATTTTTAAAGATTATATGTATGGTATTTTGTGTTTGTTTTTTTTTAATTTATTTGTGTGTGTGTGTGTACCGTCAAATCAAATCTGACTGGTACAGGAGGAGATTACACCTCCTTCTCCAGCAGAGCATCTGATGAATTAGAACTGTACCTCTGGGATTACAGTACAGCCTCTTGCCATTAGGCCACCAGAGCTCCCTGATATCTGTGATTTTTTTAAAAAAAGAAAAAATCACATCATAACCTGAAAATCTCACAAGAACTAACATTATGTAAAGGGTCCCAGCAAAATATGATCTTGAGTCTGTCCCATCTGAAGGTAAAATCTACCTCAGGAACAAGTTGGAGGAGTGAGGGCAATCTGGCTGCGACTTCTGTCACCGCTCTGATAGCCAGGGATGATTCGGCTGACCTGGCGGGCTAGGCGGGTGTCCCCTTCCTCCCTCACCAGTCCACGTGCATCCCGCCTGAAGCTACATGCTCGGTTGAAGAGGACGACCATCCTGATAGGAGGACTGCCCTTCAGTCAAGGGGATATGAACAGCTGCACTCCCCTGTTAGATCCTCCAGACAAGCTCTCAAGGAACAGGTCTGAGGCCTTGAACACTAATGAACGAAGTCCAGATGAGCTGTGGGAGGATATCAAGCATATCGTCCATGAAGAATGCAAAAGGTCATTGCAAAGACAAAAGAGGAAGAAAAGACCAAGGTGGGAGTCAGAAGAGACTCTGAGTATTGCACTAGAATGTTCAGAAGCCAAAGCAAAGGGAGGAAATCAGGAAATAAAGGAGATTCTTTTTTTCCCAAAGGGCAGCTTGAGAAGACAAAACAAAGTGTTATACTGAAATGTGCAAAGAGTCTGAGTCAAAAAATCCAAAGGGATGAACTCGCTCAACATTACTTAAGCTGAAGAAAGAGAAGAACAAATTCAAACCTCAAGTTGCAATACTTAAGAGAGGAGCAAACTGGAGGGGGGAGGTCTGGGTGGAGAGAGTAGTGCAACAATGAATGAATGGAAATCCAAAATCTCTGTAAATGCTCATTAAAATTATTTTTTAAAAAAGAATGCTATGGGCAGAATATCGAATGACCCAGGAAGCATCAAAAGAAGGTGAAAGGAGTACACAGAGTAACTACCAAAAAGATTTGACTGACACAGAAGAATTTCATGAGGCAACATATATCAAGAGGCAGTGGTGATGAGTGATGCGGTTCATGCTGTTCTGAAAGAATTGGCAGAAACAAGACCCCAGGAATTGATGAAATATCAGCTGACATATTTCAGCAGATGGATGCTGCCCTGGATGTGTTCACCAGGTTGTGCCAGGAAATTTAGAAGACAACCACTTGGACAACTGACTGGAAGAGAATCAAATTTATCCCCATTTCAAAGAAAAGTGATGCAACAGAGTGTGGAAATTACCCAACAGTATCACTGATATCACATGCAAGCAATATCCTGCTGAAGATGATTTAAAAAAAAACCCAACCAAAACAACTGGAACAGTACATCAACAGAGAACTACTAGAAATACCAGCTGGGTTTAGAAGAGGCTATAGTATTAGGGACACCATAGTCAATGTCAGGTACCACTTAGCTGAAAGTACCAGAGGAATGTCAGAGGAATGTTTCATTGACTATGGAATGGCATTTGACTGGGTGAATCACAAGAAATTGGGGCTAACATTTAGAAGAATGAGAATCCCAGAACACCCGATTGTTCTCATAGAAAACCTGTACATAGATCAAGAAGCAGTTCTCAGGACAGAGCAAAAAAGCACTGAGTGGTTCGAAATTATGAAAGGAGTGTGTCAGGGATGCATCATATATCCATACCTTTTCAATCTGTATTCAGACAAGATCATTCAGGAGGCTGGACTCTATGAAGAATATGGCATCAGGACTGTAGGAAAACTCATCAACAACCTGCGTTATGTAGTTGACACAACCTTGCTCACCCAAACTGAAGAAGACCTGAAGCATTTGCTGCAAACGGTCAGACTGCAGCCTTAAATATGGATTAAAATCCAGCATCAAGAAGACAAAGATTCTCACCACAGGGTTAAATGGCAGCATCGTGATATATAGAGATTGAGAGAGTTAACAATTGCAACATACTTCACTCCACAAAAAAATACTCTTGGCAACAGCAGTCAGGAAATCAAAAGATCAATTGCTTTAGGAAAATCTTCTTTCAGGGACTGTTCCAGAATGCTAAAGAGCAATGATGTCAGTCAGGATACTAAGGTGTGCCTGATCCAGGACTTGGTCTTTGCTATTGTTTGCTGTACATCAGACAGCTGGACCATGACTGATGATGGTAGAAGAAGAACCAATTCTTTTGAGTGGTGATGCTGGAGAACAGTATTGGAGAGGGTGAAACCAAGTTGCTCCTTGGAGGCTAAGATTTTAAGCTCTATCTCACATATTTTGGACATGTTACCAGGAAGGACTAGTCCTTGGAGAAGGGCATCATTCTTGGAAGGATGAAGGGATGGCATAAGAGAGGAAGACCCTGGAATAGATAGATGGATTGAAACAGTAATTGGTAGAATGAGGGTAGGGTTTTCAGAGACAGTGAGATTGGCTCAGAATAGGACAGGGTTCAGGGCTATTGTGCATTGGGTTGCAAGTGACTCGACAGCACAGAACAACAGCAACAAAATGCAGAAGGGACACTAGTTCCATGGTCTGTAGGGAATTGTACTGCTAACCCAAAGTCCATGCCCCTCTGGTGGTTTGAGTTCACCTGCAGCTCTGTTGGAGACAACAGGCAGGCTCCCTCCCTGTGATGTGCAGTCGTGGGAAACCAATCACTGCAAATCAGTGCCAACTCTACAGCAGTGGGAGAAAATGGAGATGTATTAGAACTGAAATATGTTTTAATTTAAACCACATTATCACGGCTATAGTCTTGACTTCTTTCAAAGTAAGAGATTAACTACTTCCTTCAATGGAAAGTAGATTTAATTATACTATAAGAGCTAAAGATTGCTTTTCCTCTCTCTCAAATTTTGTCAGTTTCATGCTAATATCATGTATATTGCAACTTCAGGACTAACTACAACTTAGCAATCTGTGAGCGTGCCCAAGGAAGAGCAGGGTGGCCAGTGATTTAAGATTATGCTGGCTGGGGCGGGGGGAGAATCCTTCTTGGATTTTAAAGGGAAAATTCCGACTCATTTATGCAATCTCTCTATTAAAGGTGGCATTGCTTTCTAAGAATGGGGAAGGTGAGGCATTTTATCAGAAAGATTGTGCCATTTTTTCAAGATACTGCCGAGGCAAAGGGGTGGATTTTCGCAGATATATGACCATTTACTGTTTTTCCAGCCCCCGGCCACCAATCCCGCTGTCGCTTCTGCTGACGGAAGAGAAAGCAGCACTTCTCATTCAGTCCTTCTGGAGAGGCTATCTGGTAAGTCATGTGCCTTCCACCGTGGCATGGGGCAGGTCCTGCCGGGAATCCCTTGGATGCACGTGAAACAGAGCAAGTCATAACTTAACACTCAGAGCTAGAAGTCTCTAAAAAAAAACCCCAATGCTTAAAACAGTGGGCCACATTATTGTAAAAATAGAAGGATTAACTCATAAAATGTGTATGGGAACTCAAGGGGGAAGTGGAAGGTGAGGATAGGTAGGGGTGAAACCACAGGGCTGCACAGTTTGGTGGGTGGAGGGAGGGGGAGAAGCAAATGGGAAGGTTCCAAGCGAGAAGACAGGGTCATAATGGTCAGGGCGTGGTGGTGATTCATTTTATAAACTATGTGCTTGAGAATGACTGTATGAAACACAATGTGAATGAAGAATAGTGTGAAACACATTGTATACAAATTTTATAAGCAAACCAAGAAAAAAAAAAAACCCCAAAGAGTGGTCCAGAATTTTTACCAGTATTTCTTTTGTAATCAAATTTAAAAGTACCAGGGGCCTCTGGTAAAGTCCATGGGAAGCCCGGCTGCCCACCTACAAGCAGCATCTCTCTTGTGGTTCCAAAGTACCAGCAGCTTCGAGGGGAAAAGACAGGCAGGTCTCTTCCCACGCAGTTTGTTGTTAGGTGTTGTTGAGTCGAGGAGTCGAGTACGACTCACAGCGACCCTGAGAGCAGCAGAGCCGAACACTGTCCTGTCCTGTGCCGTCCTCATCAGCTCCGACACACGAGCTTGTGGCTGTAGTCACTGTGTCAGCCCACCTGGTGGAAGGTCTTCCTCTTATTTTTTTTCCGCACCCTTCCCTATTTAAGTATCTACTGATAAACTCTGTGCGTTGCTGTACAGAGGTAACTCGTGGCTGCTGTGATGCTAAACACTGTGACACTTACTTGTCAGATGCGATAATGGTTATTCATGGTGGACAGTGTCTGGTGGAGCTCCCCGATTAAAACAAGCTTGGAAGTTATACAAGTGTCCAGGTCTTTCTTTCATAGGGTCACTATGAGTCATCTACGACTCGACAGCTTTTAACAACAGCAACCTTCCATGACATTTTTGCAGACATCATGTCCTTCTCCAAGGAATAGCCTTTCCTAGCAACATTCCCAAAGTGTGCGAGACGAAGCTTTGCTATTATTACCACCAAAGCGAAATCTGACAGAAAACCCTCTGTGAGGTGGTTCTGAGTCAAAAATAGTTTTTTGAGTATGACTTATATGTTGTTATGTGCCATCAAGTCACCTGCGACTATCAAGACAGACCAGCGAGTCTAGCTTTAAAAGGCTGAATGCTATTTTTGATACTAAAAAGTTTTTAATACCTCAAGCTCCTTCTCTTTTTCCCCCCTACTTTATTTATAAAATGCTATAAAAATTTGAAGAGATTCTTTCAGTTTCCCTCATTCCCCTCTCATCTAATTGTACAACCCAATAATTAATCCCTTCTTCCCCCTGCACATCCACATCCCAGTGCTTCCAGCCTCTCCCACCCCTCCTGGATCCTTATACTCAAGCTCCTTCTCTTTTGTAAGTGTTTTCCTTTTTGAGATTTTGGAGTCATCCTCCAGCTTGTTCCTCTTTCAGTAATAATAACACAGTATAATATATAATATGATATAATATAATATAATATACACAGGATTGTGCAACCCTCTTGGTACATTTCTGATTGTTTATGAAGAAGAAGTTCCTCGAAGTACAATTTTGGGATCAAAGGGTGAACTTCTTTGTTTTTGTTTTTGTTTGTTTGTTGCAGTGGTGGTAAAATAGGCATAATAAAAATGTGATATTTTGGACATTTTTAGTGTACAGTTCAGTGACATTAGTTACATTCATCATGTGTTACTTATTGTCCCTACTATCTTGGTCTCAAAACTTTTTCCATTACCCTAAACAGAAACTCAGCGTTCTTTCAGCTGTAATTTCCCCTAGGAATCATTCCTCTATTTTGATGCCTGAGCATTTACAGCTTGTAGACGTTTCATATAAATAGGATCATGCCAGGTTTGTCCATCATTGACTTCGTTCACTCAGCACTCAGAGCTTCTCAAGGTCGCCTAGGCCAGCACCTCATTTCCACGAGTTCCTTTTTTTTTTAAAGCTCCTGATTCATGTGGCCTCTCAGGAAGACTGTGTCCCCTTTCCACTCTCAGTAGCCACATCTGAGAGTGGTGTGTGGATCTCCTGCTAGAATGGGCACATAACAGAAAGCGCCCATGGTTCATAGCATCACAGCCTCACCCAGTCCAAAGTCAAACCTTAGATCCGAGATTGTTACTCATACTTTCCTGATGCGTTTTCAGGTCTTTGTTGTAGAAGGTTTGGGTTATCTGTCTGCCTAGACCATCACCTTGGATCTAGACTGACACCAGGGGGATGACATGGAAGCCAAATATTGCCATACTCATGTACTTGTTGGAGCCAGTGCAGGAGAAGTATGCGGGAGGGAGCACCAGTCAGAAGTTAAGTTATTGATTAAGAAGGGAGATTATCACTAATGTACAGGCTCCTCTCTGGCTAAATGTGGGCTAGTGAGCAATCATTCAGCAAATGTTTATGTGCCCACTAAGTGGAACACACGGGCTGCTCCTGATCTCCAGAGCTTACTCTGAGGAGAGAGTGGCCAGAGACGCCTCCTTTTGTATGTGGCCCATTCCTGGAAACCTGAGTGGTGGTCAAGTGTGGACAGTAAATAATAGACTCACACATTATAAGGAACAGTCAGTTGTTCTCAGTGAGTTGATTACAGAGTCTCCTCTTACACTCATAATTCAGATTCAGCCTTTGATAACTAGTTGTGTTGTTGTTGATTGCCTTCAAGTCAAGCATGACTCATAGTGACCCTATGAAGAAAACGTCTGAAGCCCCTCTACAACTATCAACATTTATCAAATTTGTAGAGTTTCCGGAGGCATGTATACCTTAGGTCATCCTTTTCCTTCATAATGAAACATTGGCAGGATAGCTTCAATTCAGAGATATCCAAGGCTGGTATGCTGGGTGATTCCACCCAAATCATAGAAAGAAACAAAAAAGGTAAATGATTTAGAAAAATAAGCTCAACATCAAGAAGACAAAGATTCTCACCACTGGGCCAATTGGCAGCACCGTGATGGATGTAGAAGAGATGGAGGTTGTTAACAATTACAGCTTGCTTGGCTCCACAGTCAACACTCTTAGCACAAGCAGTCAGGAAATCAAAAGATGAATTGCATTGGAAAGGTTTGCTGTCAGGAACCTCTGCAGAGTGTTGAAAAGCAACAACGTCAGTCTAGAGACTAAAGGCCATGGTGTTCATAATTACTCACTATGCATCAGAGAGCTGAACAGTGACTAAGGATGACAGAAGAAGAATTGATGCCTTTGAGTTGTGGTGCTGGAGAAGAGTCTTGAACATACCATGAACCTCCAAGAAGACAAATAGGTCTGTCTTGGAGAGGGTGAAACCAAGTTTCTCCTTGGAGGCTAGGATTTTGAAGCTCCACCTCACTTACTTTGGGCAAGTGGCCAGGAGGGACCAGTCCTTGGAGAAGGACATCACGCTTGGAAGGATGGAGGGACAGCACAGGAGAGGAAGACCCTGGATGAGATGGATTGATACAGTGACTGGGGCAATGAGGGTTGGTGTGTCAGAGTTAGTGAGACTGGCTCAGGACAGGGCAGGCTTCAGAGCTGCTGTACATAGGGTTGCTGTGGATCGCAGGTGACTCAACCACACATAACAGCAACAACAAAAATTTCTGTTAAAAGCCTTTGGTTGTTTTGTTTTGTTTTGTTTTACTTTGGAGGGGAGAATTTGTTGTTATTGGTTTTAGGAATTTTGAGATATACCCTTGGAGTATTCTCACTACAAAAACACAGACCCTCCCTCTTGTTACCTAATTCCCAGGGACCTTGTTTTTCATGGAAATCCAGAAACCCAGCATCCTCACTGCCCTAACACACAACTAGCTTCACACTATCTTAAAACAAAACAAAAATCCAAAAACATAGCTGGCCCAATTAACAGAAATGTCACATGACGTGTGAAAAGCTTTTGTATTGAACCCTCAAATTGTTGCTCTGAGTTTATAATGAGCCTCAAAAATAGATTCCTGATATTTAATACTCGGCATCAAATACTCGTATAAAAGTAGACATTCTATTGTTTGTTCTATCAAAGCACTAAATTAGCAACTGGAAAGCCAGATTGTTCCAACATACAAAACCGAGTGTTGTTTTTAAAAATGTTTGAATATTGTACATGAAATCTGGTCTTATAAAAACACTCCTGTATGAAGTGTTATTTATTAAAAAAAGTCTACTGCATCAAGTGTAAGTTTCTGTTGATGAAATATTGAATGCAGTGGTCACAATTGCTAGAGAAAATTCTGCCCTTTGGCCAAGTTCAGATGAGGTTCTTATGGACTATGTTTTATTGAAATGTGTCTAGCGGTTTGGAAGGGAGAGAGCAGATCAAGCCTCTGAGTTTTACTTCTTGCTAAAAAAGCTTGTGGTGTTGGATGCCATCTGTTTACTCATTTTTATTTCGTTTAACTCCACATAGACAGCCTTTCATTTGTTTTCCCTGTTCCCTACGTTATAGCCTTTCCAGACATTCTTGACACCTGAGAATCACAAAGGCAAATCTGCTATGTGATAGTGCATGACACAATGTAAGGTTGCCTCAGCAGCTCCGCTTTGGACCTGCAAAATGAAAAATACGTGGAAGATCCTAATCTCCACTTGCAGAGAACAGTGGGAACGCGTACATTTATTCATTCCTCATTCATACCTTTGTCTATAATTAACTGACTCAGAGTGAGTAAGAGAGAAACCCCTGGTGTAAGCAAAGACTAGGAGTTTGAGAGTGGGACAGGCTCCCGTTGGGCAGAAAGGGTGGACGTAGGGGATGGGCATCTCCTGTATGATTCACTGCGTCTGAAAGCTCACTGGAGGGTCAGTCATGGGTCAGTTCCAACTCCATGGTGCACAACAGATGCACAGAATGCCAGTTTACACACTCAAATATTGCCCCCCTCTGCCTACTGGGATTGACTAAAAATGGAAGGGATGAGTGAGATTCAGTTGTAGATTTCTGTTAGGGCTGTTGTGACAGAACACGTCTTTTTGTGGGATCACTGAGAGGCCTTGCTGTAAGCCTGTGACTTCTCCTTTTTTTTTTTTAAAATTTGTATCATTAGTTTCATTTACATTATATTTAATTCATGTATATTGTGGAGTTTTTGCCCTTACAGCCATCTTACTAATAACTACCTTCATGAAGGTGTGGATGTCAGATGCCTCATACCCTATTATCCCCCTTTTAGATAGCCAATTTCTGGCGTGCCCATCCCTATTGAACCAGTACTCTGAAGGAACCAGCATGTCCTTTTTGCTGAAGAGACCTCTGTTCAACTTGGCAGCTTTGAGCATCTGCATCCGCAAGCGAAGTCCAGTCCAGAGCAAGCCGTCAGGCTGCAGCAGACGACCCTAGCTCCCGGCGTGGACCATCCTCTCTTCATCTGGTCACCTCATCCCCGGCCATCTGTGTCTAGGTTCAAATGGGCATCAGCTGCAAGCTCGGGTGCCTGTGCTCTAGACCTGTGGGTCTCACTCAGCCCTGGCTCCCACATGGGGCCAAGTCGACAAGCCAGGGTTCCTCGCCCTGCTCCTCAAGCTAACAGGCTTCCCTGCTTTTCCACATGTCTGTGCACACTGGGTGGGCAGTGCTGAAGGAACCCGTCCGAGTTCAGCCCATTCCTCCATGGTGGTTTTCCTCCTACTTCCACACCTGTGGATCCAAGTGGTCGCTAAGGGTGAGCAAACTCCAGCCTCCATCTTGGTAGTGGGCTCCGATGGACACCAGCTTTACCCTGCCTGCTTCAGAAGCTCCTTACAGAATAAAAAGACCGTCTCGTCCTTACCTTTTTCCCCCTCTGTCCTTCTCTCCTTATCTGCTTGCCCCTTTCTTTTAAATATTTTTTTTAATTTGAATTGTGATTTTAACAAAAGTTTACAGAAAAGTTAGATTTTCATTCTTTACTGAATATTTTACCCCCTCTCTCCCATTCCCTCCCTCAGCTCACTTTAAAAAAAAATCTCTCTCCACCCCTGTTTTGTGACACGAGTGTGATATGGGGATTGTGGGAAAACTAAGCAAAGAGAGGTTTAAATAGTGAGTACTGCATTGGAACAGATGAAGGAAAGAACTGTTTAAAAGGAATGTGTGATTAGGCTTTATACATGAGACAGCAGCCTGGAATAAGAGGTACATTGCAAAGAGGACTGGGACAGGAGGGAGAGGGAGGCAATTGTATAACATTCTTGCTCCTCTTTCAAACATACACCTACCTCTCCAGTCAAAGTTCCAGTGTGGTCCCAGCAGTTTATTTCCGTGCAAATCTCCTCACAGTACTGGAGGAGATTCAGTCTTCCCACTCCACCAAGCCTTACCAGCCTCTACCAGATTCTGCTTTTGACGAGCTTATCTCCTGGGCAATTCTTCCATTTCAATGGAAGTCCTGGCTAAAGCCTGTGTCTTCTGGCAGAAATCTTGCCCCTGCAAGAGAAACACAGGCGGGAAGCCAAGCAGAGCAGAGAAATGCTGCAGGCTGGGACCCTGAGGGTTTGGATTCAGCCGTACCAATGAATCAGTGATGAGTTTCTGTCACTTAAAAACCTGGAATCATGACAACTTAATTTTCCTCGGAAGAATTTCTGTACCCTTGCTTATCTACACAAAGGAGGAGATTGTTGCAAAATGAACATCTGGGTCTGCTTGTGCAGCACAGCGAGCTCAGCGTGTCCCTCGGGAGGGTCGTGGCCTGCATTCGCTGGAGGCCCCGCCACGGCTGCCCCAACGACCAGGACCATGTATCCATTGATTCTTCTAAATAATATGCACACATTACAGAGAAACAGAGGTGCTCCCAGAGTGCTCCTCGGAGGCAGAGATGGTAAAGCTTCATCTCACACACTTCGGGCATGTTTCTTGGAGAGGCTGTTCTTTGGAGCAGGACATCATGCTTGGAAGGGTGGAGGAGCAGCAAAGGAGAGGAAGACCCTCAACCAGGCGGATTGAAACAGGCATTGCTGCAGTGGGCTCGAGTGTGTTAGGGTTGCTGTGAGTTGTCCTCAGCGGTAACTCACAACAAAATTGCTATAGAGCCCATTGCAGCAGTAGCTAACTAGACGGGGGACTTCCTAATAGCTTATTGGTTTTAGCTCTGTGTGTGTGTGTGTGTGTGTGTTTGTGTGTAGGAAAAAAAACATATAATCAGACTTATTGCCATTGCTGCTCATAGCACTCCTTCATTGGATTTCTTTTTTTTA